>NW_019174336.1:480602-634626 GCF_002260705.1 Seriola dumerili
GGACATGAAAAGAGTAAAGAAAGTGAGTCTATTCTTTTGTTAGAAAGACAAACAGCAGCTGCAGAAGCAGCTCAGCTGACACTTAACACTCGCACCTGGTTTATTTGCTGATGTTATATTTCTAAAAATATGTTTTTTCTTCTTGAAAATTTTGCATTTTTAATTCTCAGTACATATTTGACTTATGTTTTCTGTAATTATTTGACTTTTCATTCTTAAATTTCAGATTTTCTTTTCTTTTCCTTACAATGTGGCCTAAATACTTTGTTCATACTGTACACCAGCAGTGCTTCATTTATGGGTCTGTTGTGCACGTTTTACTTTATCAAAGAAATTGTAATGTCAAACTGCACTTATTGAAAACTAAGGTGAATTGAGCCTGACCGAGTGCTCAATAGCTTGGAGGCAGCAGCATCAAACACTGCACATTGTTTCGGATCAACGCCACTGCTGCCTTCAAGTTTGCTCGCATTTTATGTGTAACCTGATGTGCAGCTAATTAGCATTCCCACAGACTCTGCACTTTGTCTTCTCGTTGTTTTCTTTTCTAAAGTGAAGCCACACTTACGTGTACCACGAGGCCCATCTTTCACACTGTTCTGTTAACCATACATGCTAGCTAAAGTTAACAAGTAGGGTTCTAATTTCTAAACTGTTGAGCTTGACTGTATAATTAAAAATGGACATAGGCTGCGGGTGTGAGAAGTTGAAGCCAATGCTGGGAGTGACTTTAAGTGCAATACCACTTGAGGGCCGCTAGCAACTGGCTCACAAAAAATCTCTGCTCACATTTACACGACCCGATTCAGAAAACATCAAATTCTCTAAATGAAACTTTTTTCCAACACTCTTCAGTGTTGACAGGCGTAAAGTCATACCTTTTGTTCAGTGTTCGGGGGTCCCAATTGAAAAATTAGTCATCTATTTAATATATATAGGCTCTTAAAAATGCGATATTTTTATTTTAGTTTGATTGACAAGTCCTGGTCTGAATTGATTGATACCACTGACAAAGGCAGGCCAGAGGTTTGGTCACTGGAGGATCAGTCACCGGAGGAGAGTTTGGGCTCGTATGCACGTCTTATGAAATTATGTTTGTTAAATTCTATTATTTCCCCAATTATTTGTGAGTGGAGGATGAATTTGTGCACTGACAGTTTTGCTGTTATTTAGTTTTAGTGAGTTTCGCTTCACAGTAATTATGGGCCCTTTCTAAGGCATTAACAGATTGGAGAGATGCTGATATCCAGTTTTGTTTTTGGTAAGTAAATGTTTATGTTCTGAATGTCCTACAGTTTTAATGATGGTCCCTAACAGCTAGTGTGCGTTTTTCCAACATGTTTTTGGACCTGAGAACACCTAATTCTAGGAGAAAAAAGTCATAATAATATGAGAAAAAGTCATTATATTACAAGAATAAAGTGTTAATTTTTCAAGAAAAGTCATAATATTATGAGAATAACGTTGTAATTTTAGGTTATAAATATCAAAAGCTTGAGGAGCCTGTGAAGTTCTACTTTAGCAGAGGTTTGACAAATAAAGAGATACTTCATCATTTGGATCATCATCATCATCATCATCATCATCATCATCATCATCAGGACACTGAAAAGAGTAAAGAAACTGAGTCTATTCTTTTGTTAGAAAGACAAACAGCAGCTGCCAGAAGCAGCTCAGGCTGACACTGACACTCGCACCTGGTTTATTTGCTGATGTTATATTTCTAAAATTATGTTTTTTCTCTTGAAATTTTGCATTTTTAATTCTCATAATATTTTGACTTTTTTCTTGTAATATTATGACTTCATTCTTAAATTTCAGATTTTCTTTTCTTTTCCTCAATGTGGCCTAAATACTTTGTCATACTGTAGCACCACAGTGCTTCATTTATGGTCTGTTGTGGCACGTTTTACCTTTATCAAAGAAATTGTAATGTCAAACTGCACTTATTGAACCTAAGGTGAATTGAGCCTGGACCGATGCTCAATAGCTTGAGCAGCAGCATCAAACACTGCACATTGTTTCGGATCAACGCCATGCTGCCTTCAATGTTTGCTCAGATTTTATGTGTAACCTGATGTGCAGCTAATTAGCTTCCCACAGACTCTGCACTTTGTCTTCTCGTTGTTTTCTTTTCTAAAGTGAAGCCACACTTTTGACTGTGTACCACGGCCCATCTTTCACACTGTTCTGTTAACCATACATGCTAGCTAAAGTTAACAGTAGGGTCAATTTTAAACTGTTGGAGCATGACTGTATATAAAAATGGACATAGGCTGCGGGGCTGAGAAGTGAAGCCAATGCGGGAGTGACTTTAAGTGCAATACCACTGAGGGCCGCTAGCAACTGGCTCCAAAAAATTCTGGCTCCATTACACACCCATTCAGAAAACATCAAATTCTCTAATGAAACTTTTTCCACAACTCTTTCAGTGTGACAGGCTAAAGTCATACCTTTTGTTCAGTGTTCGGGGGGTCCATCTGAAAATAGTCATCTAATTAATTATATATTAGGCTTTAAAAACTGGTATTTTTTTATTTTAGTTTGATTGACATGTCTGGTCTGCAATGATTGATACACTGACAAGGCAGGCCAGGAGGTTTTTCACTGGAGGATCAGTCACCGGAGGAGAGTTTGGGTCGTATGCACGTCTTATGAAATTAGTTGTGTTAAATTTCTATTATTTCCCCAATATTTGTGAGTGGAGGAGGAATTTTGCACTGACAGTTTTGCTGTTATTTAGTTTTAGTGAGTTTTCGGTTCACAGTAATTATGGCCCATTCTAAGGCATTAACAGATTGGAGAGATGCTGATATCCAGTTTTGTTTTTGGTAAGTAAATGTTTATGTTCTGAATGTCCTACAGTTTTAATGATGGTCCCTAACAGCTAGTGCGTTTTTCCAACATGTTTTGACCGGAGAATGGGAGACAGTTAACATCCAAATTAATATCAGAGTTAATGTGAATTATGGATGCACTTTGCTAACCTAGCTAGCTAGCTTATAACCTACAGTTTGTTATGCTAACTGTATCTGGTAGCAAATGTGCAAACATTTGCAGGAAAAGGATGAATATAGTTTAACAATTAACTCAGCATCATGTTATTAGAAAAAAAATCAGTCACTGATAGAATTTTCCTACATGCAGCAAAACACTCAGGTTTATCTCATTAACATCTTTTCTGTCTCCTCTTTTTGCTGGTGCCGTATTGTATTGAGTGCAATACACATTGTATAGAAGAACATTATCTTGTAGGGGTTTGTCATTTAATACTGTACATTAATACACAATAGTCCTATTAGTAATACTGTCCTAACAGTATCAGGCACAAACTAATTATGGACCCACAAAGCACACTTCAGGCAGGAATAAGTTCAAGGGTTTTAATTAGTCACAGGTTGGTACACGGATAATCAGTCACACAGGCAAAGGTATCCAAATCGGCAGGCAAAAGGTAGGTAATCCACAAAAGCAAAGGTCAGAGCACACTAAGAACACAATACAAAACGCTGGAACTCTCACACTAAAGCAAAGAAGATCTGGCACAGAAGGATGGGAAGACACAGACAAATACACTAGGAGAGGGAAGACAATGAGACACAGGTGCAACACATTAGGGCGGGGCAGGAGATCACACAGGTGGGAAATTTGACAAGAGGTAAGTGACCAAAATAAAATAGGAAACACTGATTAATATTGGAAATAACATAACATGACCTTATGTGGCAGGACAGACTGTGAAAAACAGCTGGTATATGTGTGTGATTAACTGTGATTTATCACGTCTGAACTAAAGTGTTTGTCTTTTAATGTCATTCAAAGGTATCCACACTGAGAACTGAATGACTGCGCCTACAGAAGGAGGACCTCATGTATGGACAAAGGAGATTGTACGGACTTCCTTAGTTTTGAAATGGGCTGTGATGATGATGATGATGATGATGATGATAATGATGATGATGATGATGATGATGATGCCAGAAAACCACTGTCAGTTCTTCTTCCTCTGATGAGAGGACAGACCAGCTGTTGAGACATTTTTTTGTTTATTATTCTCTGTCCTCAGTGTTCACAGGTTCAGTTTCTTGCCTTTTACTTCATTTCTACTGTTGTTGATAGATGATAGTAATAACATTTTGAGAACAGAATCTGTTCAGCTCCAGCACATTCACCACCTTCACAGGTGAAAGTATTGACCAGTTTAACATGAAAACGGTGTTCAGTAGGAAACAGATGGAACTGACCCACCAGAACTGCAACCTGGAGCTAAACAACACTCTAAATAGATGTGTGCTGCTGTGACCTCATAGACGTATGTATTCGCCTTACACACTCTTTAGTGTGAACTGAAAATTGACAGTTGAGATTTTGAAGCAGTTGTCAGTGTAGTACAGCTCATGTACATTAGTTTTATTCATAACTTAATTGCTGTCATCGAAAAATTGTTTAATAAATAAACCTGTGATTAAATTGTACGAGGTGTGTTTTTCCTAATTAACCATATGCCTCATGATGAATAGGTCACTTTGGTGAATTAGTGTTTTCAGTGTTATTAAAATTGGTAAGGTCATAAGACACATTAGAAAAAAACAAACTAAAATCTATCTCTAGATCCTGTATTCAGTGTTGAAGGACAGCAATATTTAAACATTTCTATTATTTTTGTTGTTGATTAAAGCCAACATAGAAATTGTTTTGTAATTAATTACAAATTCAGGAAAAACTTAAATCAGTGTGTTGTGTGATTATGATACTGTGCATGTTGCTACTGTTAAAATTCATACCAGACATGCTCCATGAAAATCATCAACAAAGCAAAGCGTCATAAAAAATTTTTTATTTCACATTAAAACTGTATTAGTTTCAACAATTTACACCACAGGAGATGTGTACAAAAGAATGTAATAAATGGATGAATAATGTGTGCAATTTACAATCGACTGTAACTGACAAATTTAAAATACAGTTGTGGAAGAAGGTGACCTTCACTGTCACAAGACAAGTTTACATAATAAAGAGGTGGATAAATCTTTTTTAGTAACAAGTACAAATTATAGTAGAAATGTAAAAAATAATACTTCATAGCTCAGTGAGGACAGTGCAACAGTCTGACAGGTTGACTGTAAGCTATTGCAGCCGTCCATAAGTGATGGCGTTAAGGTGCAAAAAGTCCAGTTAGTTTACCTCAAATTGTGAAAGCTAACCGTGTTAGCAGCATCTTCACAAAGCACAGCCAGGAGCCTTTTGGCTGTCAGGTTGCCGATGCAGGTGGGCGTACTTAGTTCCTCGGGGACACAGGTCAGATCCACCCCTCACTCCTGCCCAGCTCCACCCTCTCTTCCAAATATGGTTTCTTTTGGCTCCAAAAAACCAAGATGGCGACGTCCAAACTCAAGGCTTCAAACGGCAGCTAACAAACCAATGGGTGACTTCACTCAAGGTTGCCCCTTGTCATCGAGGTGTTGGGGCACACCAGGCTCTGCACTGGGCTCATTTCAGTGAGCTTAGCTAGATTCTTTGGGCATATTGGTTTGGTGTGACTTTCCTGTCAACACACGCCCTGTGCTTTGCTAGCAGGACTTTATTATTATTATTGTGCCAAAGGAAATTTTTGCAGCAGGCATCGTAAACACATCAAAGACATTAAATTGACAATAAAAAAAACATCACATACAGAGCGCAATAATTCCGGGAGTGGTCGGCTCATGTAGAGAATGGGGACATTGCTACTACCTTGACGTCATAATAGCAAGCAATATCAGATCCCCTGAACTTATGCAGTAGGTTCAGCATATATACTGTACCAAGTCAGGTAAAATGTTGGCAATAAGTAAATAAATAAATAAATAAAATAAAAGGTGACAGGCAGGTGAACAAGACTAGGCCTAGCCTAGCGGATTGAGCCTGTCACTAGCAACAGGGATAAAGGAGACTCTGACACGCCGTGTCTCTGTTTTTGGCATCCTAAAACGGTGTCCGGATGGAAGGAGGTCAAACTCCTTATAAAGGTTGGGTCTTATTTTTCACCCGCTTAAAATATAAGTCCTGAAGCTGGGCTTGCTGCACCCTGATCATCTTACTAGCCACTTAAACAAAAAAGCACATTATTTGTGCTTGCTGATTCTCCCTTACAGGAGGTTTACCCACACCTAGCACTGACCTCTGGTGGTACTGAGGGGATGCTGGCCTGCGGGTGCCCTTAGCAGCCTTCCAGGCAGTGCTGCTCCATGACTGGCTCTTTGAACAGGCGTACACAGCCAGGGTGGCAGCTTCATTAGCTGATTTAGGACAATGCTCCCTAATCCAAAGCTGAAGCTCAGGGGACAGCATTCTCAAGCATTGTTCCATAAAGACAATGAAACACAAGTGAAACTAATCAGGCCAGGGCAGACAATCACACAGGCAGGAAACACACAAGGGCAGCAAGTAAAGCCTCTGAAATGAAATAAAACAGTAAACAATGAATGAATTAATGACACAAAAAACATCACTATCACATCAGGGCTCTGCACTTACACTTACTTGTGCATAAAGACCATTAGGGGCTAAATGACAATTTCTCAAATAATGTAATTTTTCTTCATAAAGTAGTACAAAACAAAACCGGCACCAGCACAATAACCAGCCCAATACCATAACTCAAAATATGCTTCTTCCAAACCACAATCACTGCCAGCAGCACTGCTTGCCAAATGTACTGTAATATCTACAGAGTAACACCATGAGTGTTTAGTGTGCCAGCACTAAAAGCAGTTTTCCCCTAAAAGGTCTTTCACCTAGGTCCTAAAATGGCTTGTGTAATTAGATGCAGTAGATACTGTGTGTCTGTGGGTGGCATGCTGGCGTGTATATGTACTTATCTGGAGTCAGTTTATATATATAACATAGTTAACTTAAAATATGAATTTTAATTACAGATAGTATTTATGTAATTTGAATTCAAAATAGGTTGAACCAACCAACACAACTGGGTTGAGAGACCATCAAAAGTTGCCCAATTCCACTGAAAGACCACAAACCTTATTTGAATACAAAAATATGCTGGGTTTTCAATTATTTCTTCTTCAAATTGTCTTTGTTTAATAGTTGTGTAATTGTGACAGTCATTAAATAAATAATATTTTTTTAATTTAATATTTATAAATAAATTCATAAATATAAAGTCTATGAGCTAAAATTACTGATATGATATGATTGAAAGTTCAGCTGGGAGGATCCAGAGGATCTGACACTGTCAGAGGGAGAAGTGCAAGCCTGCACCTACAACGGCAAAAGCTGCAATGGAAATTGTGTAACTTCCCTTTTCAGTGGCACCTCCCAGACCTCCTGCCCATGAAGGCCTGAAGCATACCAGTCAGGTCTCTCAATATTGGCTCTTTGATAGCTTCACCCTCAGTGCCTGGTTCCTCAAAGTTGTTCTTGTTGTTCTTCCAATGAATTTCCAGCAGGATGAGGTGCAATGCTGCCCTCCACACACATAAATCTGCTGTTAATCCTAGATTTTTTTCAGGAGAAAACTGACTTTATTTTATTCTTTTTATGTTTATTTCAGGGAAAGATAACATACTGGACTGTTTCTACACTGCCTCGGAACTTTGACCCTTCTCACAGATCCCAAATAACCTTTTACTTCCTACAGTTGTTTGCAAAAAAGAACAGTGGTTGGTGGTTTCCCTTGAAAATGATTGTTTATACATTTTCAGCAATTTCTTTTCCTCAACCTGGTTTTTTGTGTCCTGGTACCCACAAAAAAACCTAAATGACAGCTCATATTTTCAACTCTGAGCAAATAACATAAAATCTCCTGGAGCAAGTGGGGATGGGCCCTTGATGTGAGGTGGCTACAGAATATGAACAGATGACACCTTTGGGGGGCTAACATTCGGAATCCACCACATTGCCCATAAAATTGCCAGTAGGTCAGCGGACAGATGAACAGATAAACAGATGCTCCATTGGTTCAGATGGTTAGCCATACATCCTGAACAGATATCCCAGTGACTGGAATTTTAGAGCCATCTGAAATAGTCTGTATGGACTCTCTGAAATTGATATACACAATCATAAACATGACTGACTGAAGGGTGTTTGTCATGCAGCTGGATAAACAAAGAGAAATCTACCTCAGGTTCAGAGGGCAACCAAACTGGAACAGGATGCCAAACAGACCTGATCACAATATCCCACGAGCAGAGCCTGCAGTCGTGTGTGACGTCATTCACGAGACTGTTGCGAGAGTACAGACCCAGCACCCTGATGCATTCATTGCAGTATCGGGGGACTGTAACCATGTCACTCTCACCTCTCACCTGACTGGCTTCACTCAGTATGTTGACTGTCCCACAAGGAAAATAAGAAACTGGATCTGTTGTATGCAAATGTAAAGGAAGCCTACACTGCTTCAGCTCTACCACCACTTGGCAGATCAGATCATAATCTGGTTTTTCTTCAGATCTTCCTACAACCCCTGTGTACTGAGGCAGGCTGCAACCACCCGCTCATTCAGGAACTAGACCCCGGAGGCCAGGGAGTCTCTAAAAGACTGTTTTGAGTGCACAGATTGGAATGTCCTGTTGGAGTCACAGGAAAATGATAAAAGCAAAGACCCTGACCTTGACAGAATGGTTGAATGTACCACGGACTACATTAACTTCTGTATGGACACTGTAATACCAGCAAGGACTGTACACTGCTTTCCAAACAACAAACCCTGGATCACCAGTGACATCAAGACCCTCTTCAACCAGAAAAAGGAGGCCTTCAGGGATGGAGACGAGGAGAAGCTCAGGTGTGTGCAACATGAGCTGAAGAGGAGATTAAAGCAGGCGAAGGAGGACGACAAAAAGATAATAGAGAGGAAGCTGCAATACAACAACACCAGAGAGGTGTGGAAGGGGATTACCTTGTATAAGGCGGACTTTAAATTAATTTCTGAGTCTTTCCACATCCAGAAATACTGGGATGACACAGATACTGTCTGATTTTTGGACATTTCACATGTGAAACATCCACACACATGGTTTTCTGATGTTTCATGTGACTCATTCAGGGCACATGTGGCTTTTGGACAATATTGAACATCAATATTGAAGTATTGAATTTCACATATGCTGTTTTAGTAAAGGCTGACTGGCCACTTCATGTACTTATGAGACTGTCCTCCTGAGCCTATAGGTTGTCTGTGCAGAAGGTAATTATGAACCATAGTTAGGTTTTGTTGCTAGGTGGTCATGTTAATTATGACAGGAGCAAAGGGAAAAGTGCAGCGACGTAGTATAAAGCGAGACAAAGTCCACATCAGGAGGAGGTTGTGGTGAATGGATGAATGTGACACAGAAGAGCGCTGTTCGATTCTCATGAGAAACCATCAGGTAAGGTTGTTTGTATAATCCATGTTTATAAATATTGTTTATTATTTATCATTATTTATTATTCATTATTATTGTTGTTGTTGTTGTTATTATTATTATTATTTGCAATAAGCTACTGGACAAATGAATTTCCCTTAGGGGATAAATAAAGTATCTATCTATCTGATCTATCAATCGCTCTACAAAGAAGCAACAGCACAAATCACAATGTTGGACATCTTTTATGTTACATTATGAGAAGTGCTAGTTTATTGTGAAACTGTGGTGGGACATAATTTAGTCTAGATGATGAACAGGAAACATTGTAACACACTGTATGTGCGTAACAGGCAGAGTGTGCACGTTGTGAACCTGCTTATGTACAAGCATGTTCTCTTGATAATGTGAAATACTGCACCACTGACCAGGTTTTTGCTGGTCAATCACACTATTGCTTTCCTTTGCCTCAAGATAGCAATGCTCCAACAATGTTCCTGACCACACCTCATTTTAAGACCAAACTTGGGTGAAAGTGTATTTGCTATTTAAACAACATGGGCAAATGAGATGGGAAAATGAGAACTGTGTTGGTCTGAAACTAGCAAAGACACTTGCGTTGCGCTTTGTGCCATGTGTAAGACAGAGCCCTAAATCCTCATCTGCAAGCAATGTTGCAATGTCCTAATGTTGTGAGACACTAATTGATAATATTTAACCACTGCCTTTAGTAGTCAGCTTAATATGTCTTTAAAATAAAGTAACATTATTTTACAAAATACTAGTCTGGTAGCCTGTTACATCAACAAATAGGGTCAGCCTACAGCGGTGAACAGAGCAGCCTGGGATGGCATCAGATTCCCTGCCTGACTGATCTGGTCAATGATATTGCATGTTGATATAGCCACAGTTAGTATTTAATGATGTCGGTGCAGTCTTATTCATGGAAAAAAAGGTTGTTGATGAACTTATGTCATAATAGTTTTTGTTAATGAAATTGACACTAGCTCCAAGTCAGATACTGTGTATTGTTTCTGGCCATAGATACACCATCAATGTTGATGTTGATCATTTTTACAGTTTGGAGATTGGCAGTTTTGCCAGTTTGAATGGCTGGAACAGTGTAAATGTGAAAGAAAACATTGAAATCCCTCTGGTTAAAAACCTATGCAGGTTCTAAGATATCCCCATGAGACGTTTTATGAGAAAGGAAATACATCCAGTTTGTTGTTAGACCCAGTTCTACACACAATGAGTTTCGGTGAGAAACACTCAATGTGAGAACTTTGTTGGTAATTGATTTCAGCTAAAAGCTCCCTGTGGAGTTCCAACAAAGTAGAAAGGTGTGAGGCGGGGCATGAGACAACAACCAACAAGAACTCATTTTTTGAAACACTTTCACACCAATTAAATAATAATAAATAAATTATATAGGAATAAATTATAAATAATAATGATTTAATGAGGGAATTCATTGTTCAGGTTTGCAACAGGATTGACACTTTAAATATGGCTCTCACTCTGTCACACACACACACAGCTCTGTGAATTCAAACCAAGAAAGATTTTATTTATATTCCAACATGCGAGGACATCTCAGACTTTCTACCAGTTTTAATAATGACTCCAATATTCAGCAGAGACACACACTGACCTCCATGTCTGTGCCACTGTGTCACTGATTGGTTTGAGTGGAAAGGATGAAGAGGGAGAGACAGAAACCATGTCTGAGATGATGAGGTTTGTTCCAAAGGACTGAACTAAAAAAGGTCAAGTGCAATTCAACTCCCACAGCTCATCTTTTGTATGTGTGTGTGTGTGCGTGTGTGTGTGTGTGTGTGTGTGTGTGCGTGTGTGTGTGTGTGTGTGTGTGTGTGTGTGTGTGTGTGTGTGTGTGTGTGTGTGTGTGTGTGTGTGTGTGTGTGTGCATGTGTGAGGAGTCAATACTAGCTATTCATTAGAAACTGTGTTGAGTTGGCGCTGCTAGTAATACTTCTATTAAACCTAACCCACTAATAGCAGCTGCACTATTAGCAGTAGTTAGTTGTAGTTATGATGTCAGTATTGGCAGTAGTTGTGATTTAGGTTTAACAGCACCATTACCAGCAAAGGCAACAATGTCTCTAATGAAACAAACTTAAACTATTGTTTATGAGTTTAATGATCATTCACAGTTGGTGAGTACGGTGGCCAACAAGGGCGAACGCTCTGCAATGGCCCAACACACTTGGAGAAACAATGGGAGAAACCAGCTGCAAGTTCAGAAAGGAAGTATATTCAAAAACACATATGAAAATACAAAACAAATTCAACAACGGGAATGTGCTGCAAATGAGAAAAACGTGCTGCAGGAAGACAAAACAAAAACATGAACAACAAACACACTGCAAATACAGAAACACTGCAAAAACAAAAACACACGCACCTCCAAAACAAATGCAACAGAAAAACACTGCATATCCAGACAACACAGCAGAGGAGCATATATATACATATATATATATATATATAAATATATACATGGACAACAACAATCTTTATTGCCAGTGATGGTCCTCATCCCCTTCCACACCTCTCTGGTGTTGTGCTGCAGCTTCCTCTCTACTTTCTTTTTGTAGTCCTCCTTCGCCTGCTTTAATCTCCTCTTCAGCTCATGGGTGTGTGAAGACTGAGTAATTCACTGTTCCCTCACTCTCCAAGTAGCATCTGTTAAACTTACACATCTATTGTTTTTCTATTACTTAGATTTTTATTACTTTTGATAATTTCACATTACAAAAATACAGCAGTCACCAACCAGCAGAGGAAAAAAAGACAAGCAACAAATGTATTTACTCCAAAGTAATAATAATTTAAAAAACAGAATGTCCAGTAAACCTGTCCACAGTACCACTGTCACATGACATGAAGAATCATAACCCTTGTAGAAAAGACATTAAGATAGTGTCCATGTGTTTATTTCTGTTGCACCATCACCACATCCATCCCTCCACATTCATAACCGCCCCCGTCCCAAAGAGATATATTTACAGATGCAAATTTCATGTTGAAACAGACAGTACACAAAAGTTAAAGAGTGTGTTCATTCAGTCTCTTGCAATGAGTGAAATCACACAAACATTCCCCATTTATCATTGTATCTTTCTACCTCGTTCATCAGGCTATATGATATTCTTTTGTAACCCACTTCTGATAATTACACCACTACAAGGTTCATAAGGAGCTCAGAAACAGACTAAACAACCATAAATGAGGCACAAGGTAAGTTGCAATTTGAAAGCTTTAGTCAAGTCAATTTTATTTGTATAGCGCCAGTTCACAACAAAAGTCTCAAGGCACTTTCCAAATAGAGCAGGTCTAGACCTTCTCTTTATAATATTATTTACAGAGACGCAACAATTCCCACCAAGGAAAGCAAGAGAGCAAGAGGGAGCGCAAAGGAAAAGGACAAGAACATGCAATGATAGTAATATTAATAATAGTGATAGTAGTGGCAGTAACAGCAATAGTAAGATAATGACAACTGTAGTGATCCTACTGATAAAAGTAATGATGAAAGCTAATAACATTGGTAATTATTACTATTAATTATAGTAAATTTTGGCAGGTTTAGCAGCAGGTGTTGAACAGGATCATGGGGCAGTAGGTGGTTTGCAGTTGCAGACTCTACAGCTGCAGCTCTGGAGGCGAGAGGACCTGCAGAGATTAACAGGAAAGAGATAGAGAAGGAGAATGGAGAGAGAGAGGCACACAGCCCGGGCACTTCATGTGGTTGAGGGGAAAAAACGAACGGTTAAAATGTTGCAGTGATATTCAGAAAGTTTACAGTGATCTCGTCGGCAGGACAAACTGGACTATACTGTACTAAGTTTACTGGTTTATTGAGACTGAGGCCCACCCGCTGCTGGTAGGATGGCAACAGGTACAGAGCCTGAGTTTGTAAAAGAATAAGAAGCTAACTGAAAGTTAAGGCATAAAAATACGTTTTAAGTTTAGATATAAAAGTCTGAACGGAGTCAGACTGTCTGATATCAGCAGGGAGGTTGTTCCAGAGCAGAGGGGACGATAGGAAAGCCAGCAGACATCTTTTTAGTGAAATGAACTTGCATTTACAACATGTAAATAACAGGTTTATGAAAAATAAAAAAATATAAGGAAAAAGTGCCCTTTAAAAATAAGTCCTTAGTGTATCAAAAGTCAATGAAGTTTGTTATCAGTGATCACTTTCAGTCTTTTCAGTCTTTTAATGTTCATGACTGTCCTGTGACAGTTTTCTGAGATAATGTGCACTCTTTGTGGATGTGTGTGGGAGTCCTGGAGACCTGCATCAATATTTGATGAATCAACTCTGGGTTCCAGGTTCCAAGTAGAATCCCACTGGGAGGCTCGCCATCAGTAGGAATGATCTCCAGGGGTGTCTCTCACTATGTCCATAAAACCTGACCTGTTTGATTTTGCAAACAGGAATTTAAGATTTTAATTGATGTATATGTTATACAACATTCATACTAACGGATAATAAGAACAATGTAACATTAAGCACAATACAATATAATACTCAGTGATAACAATTTAATGCCTGGCTTCACTCTAGTTCAAAAAACTTCAAATCTCAAGATCAGTATCTAAATATTTGTTAGCTAAATGTTTTACCATATGTTTGATGGATTTGCAGCTTCTGAGAATGTATAGCTCCAGACAGAGTTTATCTATTCCCACTATTTCTGTGATATATTTGTGAATTCTGGTCCAAAAGGCTTGTATATATATGTTGGGCATGGACTAAGTCCCCTGCCACCCAATTACATCTCCAACAGTGTGGAGTTTCTGTCCACATCATGTTTATTAAGGGTGTAACGGTACATCAGTTACATTCAGTTCATGTTGTGATCCAAATGAATATCTATCTCTAACCATGCAACCAGCAATACAGCTTAGTGCTCTGATGGTCAGTCTACGATACGTTAGTGAATAAAGTCATACAGCTACAGTGAGCCCAGGTAGCCCTATACTGCACCCCAGTGGCTCACCTGGTAAAGCGTGTACCATTAAGGCTAAGTCCTCACTGCAGTGGCCGGATTGGAATCTGACCTGTGGCTCCACGTCACTCCCTGACTTTCCTGTCTCCCTCTCTCCTTGGCTATTAGACTAAAGGTTAAGAAAATCTGCCTTTTCTGCAGATAATGTGGATACATTAATCTTTCTGACAAATAAAACATAAGAATAGAGTGAATGTATCATGTTTTCTACATGCTGCACTTTAATGGATGTTTATTTTATTATTATATCATTTATTTCTTATTTATTTGATAACCTTCTGAACCTTCTTTAAGTCTTATTAATAGATTGCAGCAATATCACGAACACCTTGGGTATGTTTTTTTTTAAGAAATGTGCCTTTATGTACATTTCTTGTGTTCAACAAACAACAAGTCATCCAATTCAAAATTATGTCTAGTTTGTCACTAGGTTACAAGTTTACAATGATATGTTTATATTTACAAGTTAATCAATTTTTCATGTCTTTTTTTTCTTTTTTTATCATTGTACATAAAATGTACTGAACTGTGAATTCAAAACCATGATATGTACTGAAATGTGAGTTTTGCGTACGTTACGCCCCTAATTTTTATTGGTCAGTTGAGTTTGGTGACTTCATGAAAGTACAACTCACATTCAGATCAGGAAGAGTGTGTGTGTGTGTGCAGGGCCTCAAATAATATCCCAACAGTTTAGACTTTGTGAATATTAGTTGTTTGTGAGTCCAGCAGCTCTCAGGTGCTCTCAAAGCAAAACACCATCAACAACAATCGATCACTTTAAAGAATGACTCTGAGGGGCTGAGACTCTTTCTTGTTCTCTCAGACACACACACACACACACACACACACACAATCTCACTACGCAGATAATGAATAAAAGCAAACACACAGATAGTTTTTTGGATATAGCAAGCGTTTGTTTTAGAAAGTGCAGTGTTTATTTCACCTTCTGTGATTAACAGGACTGTTGACTCACTAACCGGTCACAGTACAGCCTGGACACTGGCCAGTACTGTTCTGATTTAGGAAAATAATGGATGAAGGTAAACCAGCCCCATTATTCTCTATAATGGGACGTCTCATCATGATTTATCTGTTTTTCTGTTGCCAAAGCACAAAAAAAAAAAGAGTGACATTTTTTTTTTTTTACATTTCTTTTGGCTTATATGGCGAGAAAGTTTGCTTTAACTATCAATCAGTTTGGCTGCAAGTTACTTTAGTGCACACCAACATTGAAACAGTTCATACAGTATCCCTCTGCGTCCTCCATATACGACACACGTACAAGACGCAAGGCTCAGAGGGTGATCGCCGCCCTCTCTCGCCCAGCTAGGTCTGGTTCTGAACCCTGAATTTTGTATTTCATAATGTAGGCTATTTTATCTACCTATGTGCCAATGTGTTGTTTTGTCTGTTGTAAGAGCTGCACTGAGGCAATTTCCAGTAAACTGAAATTTGAACTCTGGTTTCAGTACAGAGAGAGGTTCAGGACACGTTTAGCCTAGCTTAGCACAAAAACTGGAAAAGGGAGAAACTGCTAATCCAAACCCCTGTTACACTTAATCACTTCATGCACGTTGAGCAGACCAGACAGCCATCTGATATCAAAAAAGCCATGTGTAAAGGCATTCAGGAAGCATTCAAGACAGACTTAATTGTTCAATAACCCTTAAACACATTCTTGCCAGATGTTGAAAAGGTTTTATTGTTCCTACGTCAGTAAGCACTCTGTGGAAATAAGCACTCACTAGGCAGCTTCAGCTAACCTGTCTCATGAAAGTGACAGGAAATAAAATAACAGCTATACCAGGATTTCTGCCCTTCAAAATAGACCATGGCTTCAGAAAATGGGTGTATAAAGGATTAAATATTGGATAAACTTTTCTATGGGGAAACTTAGAAATCATATGAGCATCTCCAGAAAGAATTTGGTTTGTCAGGGATGGATTTCTTCTGATTTCCTAAGTGCCTAACATGTTTGAATATAAAGAACTTGTATGATCTAAACTAATTGTCCTATCACATGTTTGTCTGTATCAGGACCAGAATTCCAGTCCAGTCCTCCCCAGTGATGGACCAGCACCTGCCTTTTCTTCTGCGTCTGGCCTCATCAACCATCAACAACCACATTACAGTAACACCTTGGAGTATTATCCCTGAACAGAACACATATTGTCAATGTGTGATCTTTTTCACATCCTGCTTAGAGTTTGGTCAACACTTTTGTACATAGTTTATTTCATAGTTTTATTTTTTGAATATGCGTATCTATGTATATTTATCTTTTGTTGCAGTATTTTGACTTTTTATTGTTATTTCCTGTTAATATGTTTATTGGATACTGCACCAAACACCAAGCCAAATATCTTGTAAATAAAAACATACCTGACAATAAACCTTAATTTCTGATTCTGCCTTTCTGATGAGGTCATCCTCCCTTCCTCATGCAGCTGTAGCCTCACACCCATGTGTCATGCAGTGTCCCCTTGCCTTCATATTTGTATAGGTAAATAAAAACATTCTGTTTGTATTACAAATACTCATAATTTGTTTCAGTGCTATCAACAATTTTAACTATCAACAATAAATGCACATATGAATAATAAATTATAAGCAACATGGGGAAAACAACAACATGATTAACTGGACAGGGAGGAAGAGGTGAAATGCTGCCCCCTATGGATGTGGAGTAAGTAGCATGATCTTACACATTACACCTTTAAGTGATGTAACTAAACTGCTAAAGTGCATAAATTATCCTTTTTCTGTCTTTTTTGACAGTTACTGTAACATACTCATTTGCAAAGCTAAACAATGTGTACATTACAGGACACCGTAGTATTATGATACCATGAAGTCCCATGGACACTGGGCGGTGTGGGAGATCCAAGATGGTCGTCACAATGTTTTTAGTCTAATATCAATTTGTTTATGTGGGGAAATGACCAACAAGTCCTCCAAATTGAAACAGCTAAATACTGTATATCATTTTTCCATGCCCTATAGAATGACACAAAGATGTGTTTTCTGATCAGTAGGATGCCAACATTTGTCTGCACCTTCCAAAATGTTACAAAACAACATCCACTCCTATCAATTCTGCTAAGGCAGACTCAGCTCTCGTTGATCACTCTGACCCTGTTTCTGTTGATTTTCTGATCACAAGTCTGACTCAGGGATTTCAGGATCCTGTCTCCACTCTGCTACTTGGAGAAAGAGGTCGATAAAGGCTTCATGATCTGTCCTGTTAGCATCTTCTCTTTGCCATTTTTCTTCTCATAGCCATGTGTAAATATTGAGGGAAAAGAGGTTAATTCTGGACGTGTCTACCACTCACAATGACCCCTGTCCTACTCTAGATAGCATGATTTTAAGTTATTAATTCTTATGCCACTATACATCTACTGATAATGTTATCAAGCTGTTCAAAGCTGCTGGGCACAGTGCCTCGCTCCGCAGAGCAGTTGCTTTTAAAATCATGCATATCCATCCGTCCCAGTGGCTTACCTCTGTCGATCCACTTCCCGTTTCCAGATCAAAGCCTTGCTCTCTCAAAACTTGACCCCTGTTTCAGTCACTTTGTTGCCTGTTAAGAAAAAAACATCCATCCAATCAGATTAATTGGCTTGTCTCAAATCCATGATCAGATTCATCTAATGCCTCCTTGATCTTGACTCTAATGTCAAGTCTATTTTGATTTTCTTAGCTTTGATGAGAGTTGCTGGTAAGATTTGGTATTTGGAAAGTTTTGATAGTGGTATGTCATGCTTTTCATTCATGGTAATTCTTTACAGAAGTCTTGCTCCCTGAGTTCAATCATCTCAATCTGTTCACATTACCCATAGCCCTATATGACACACACTCCATCACAGTCGCATCACACACCTGGTGCTTTACCTGGCCCAGACAAAGTGACAGTCTTTTGCGACAACAAGGCGTCGACATTATCAATAAAGCCAGCCCCTCCTCTATGATGCATTGCATAGCTCAGCTCTTTATCAAAGCCAAACATATGTTGTGATTAGAATATTGCAGACTGTTTGTCCTGTTTCAAATGGCAGGAATCAAAGATGCCTTCATTCCCTCTGGCCTGCAATTCCTTTGCAGCATTGATCCTCCATTAACACCTTGATTACAACATCTATTTACAACTGCAGTACAAAAGAACTCTTCCATGCACACATAGCAGGTTTTAAATTCCATGCAAGGTGGACGAATCCAAACTTTCCTAGCTTATTCTGATCGCCCACAATTACTACTTTGCTACTTAAAGGTTCAAGAAATCCTGTTCTCTCATCCCTGTCAGTTGTCTGCCCATCACTTCTGATGTTCTTCATTCATAAATCACACATCTTAAAGTCAGACTTCAGCTACTACGTTCACATTCGTTCAGAGACTTTCTGCATGCTATGGATTCCTGCCTAGAATTCGCTGTCTCCTCTCTCCCATTCATTCCTGGTCACGATCTCTGCGACTCCAACATTTCATTTTCACACACAGTGACAGTGACATCTGCTCTTACACCACTGTGCTTAGATTCCTTGAGATACGTAGGTCTTCACCCTCTCTTTTGCTCCTTGTCACTAAATATTGGTTTAGCAATCACTGCCGCTCATTACTTTTGGCCACAGGCTACTCACCTTCAAGGTTCTCATTGCACTCCCTCAGTATCAGCACTGCTTCCTCTGCAGCTCAGAGCGGTATTCCTCCTCACATCATTAAAACATTAGATAGCTGTGCATTGTCTGCATACAAATCCTGCATCCACCCTGATTGGTCCCTCATACTGGAGCGGTGGTTCTGAACCGTTATTGGGCCTCTATTCGTTGTCCAGGTCCATTACCACCCCATCAAATAAAATGTAGGTTTGTCTCCCCCAAATATTAATGTTGATTATTGTTCTGTTTATAATTATGGTTATTATTATTTATATTATGCAATATATTTATTAAAGTTATCAGACTCATGTATGGATCAAAAAGCTTGAGACAGAATCATTCCTACACAAATGCTGTTTTAATAATTTGCTTATAGTAATTAAGTAATTAAGTGTTCATTTTGTGATCATTTTGGATCATAGAAACATAGCAAGGAAAATTGTTTATTTATGTTTATTAAGATAGTCTAGTTTGTGTTAAATATGCTTTGGTAACATTGTATTGCATATATGGAGACCAATAAAGCCACTTGAATTGATCTGTGTTACAAGCTGTGTCCTAATTCAGGGGCCATCCTTCGGTGGGGGACGGGGGGGGGGGGGGGGGGGGGGGGGGGCTACAAAGATGTGGCCCTTTGCGGCTGCTGTAGACCGCCAAACATCCAACTGAAATGAGATGGTCTGGTCCATGGAGAATTTCCACTTTGCGCCACCAGCTGTGCCCGCCCTTACTGTTTTGTTGAAAGGGTGCTACTCCTGTTGCCTAGCAACCTTGACAACATGAAACCTTTTTTGTTTGTTTTTACAAAAACATGAGGTTTTAAAGCCCATGGTTTTAACAGTTGTACCATTAGTTGTTGAACTGAGCTGAAACACAATACTTAGATTTAACAGTGTAATCATCAGTCTCTCTGGCGGTTTTATTTGCGCACACAATGAATCTTGGGATAGGTTGAGCCACAAAGGATCCACCCATTGGAGAAGGGAAGGAAGACACATTTGAAAAAGTGAAACAGTGAAATAATAATATTATTATTATATAAAGAAACAGAAGTTATATTTCAGTTTTTTAATTCATGGCTGCATGTTTAGGTCCCTCTAAACTTCTGCAGTTGGAAAGCATCAGCAGTGAAACCAGAACCAGAACCAACAGAGAAGTCTGTGTTGTGAGATCTCAGAGTTTGTTGCTGAGACAGAAACAGGTCTCAAATGAAGTTCATTTTCTCCCGATGTGTCTGAAAATGTCATTTTAGTGTCTGGATGTTCTAAAGATCTGTGTCTTGTGAAACATGGATCCAATATTTATTATGGGGAGAAAGAATCATAATGTGTGATCAGGTTCACTTCTCCTGTTGGAGTGAACAGACTCAGACCTGCTGCTGGTGTCCTAAAGGGGCGGGGAGGAGGAGAAACCCACATGACGCAGTTACAGGAAATGATTTAAAGTGTACATCTCCTTTCTAAACCGTCTCTTATCCAGATTTTTCAATGAGGAAGTTAAGCGTAGATGAGCTTCCAGCCAGTGTTTTCCATTATTTTTCATTTTTATGTGTGAAAACCAACAACATATTAATCATAGCAGAAGATTTTTTTCAAGTTTAAAACTTGTCTGGATGAACTTTAATGTTGCAGACCACATTTGTTTGCAGCTGCAAGTTTCAATTCATCTTGTGAATCTTTGGTGTAAACCCGCCTTAAACATTCTCTAAACAGCCTCTGGGGTGGTACTGTTGAGAAACACTAACCTAGACGCTCAACGAACTATGTTTTTCAGTAGGCTACTGGTCGGTGGTGTGGTGGCACATGAAATCCAACTTACTCTGGGTTCACAAAGCTGTTGTCTAGCTTCATCTGTCACTTGGTCCTTACTTGCTTACTCAGTAGTTATACAGGATCTGCCCTAGCCTCAGTCATAACTGAAACTTTGTTGATAAATCATGTTCTTCTCACATTTGTGTGGTGAAGTCTCTAGTTGAAATTAAATAGGAAAGTAATGTAACAAATCAACATCAGCTCAAGAGGAGCAGTGAAGAGTCTTTTCTTTGTTCAGAGCTGTGAAGCATTTTAGAAATTCACAGCAGTATCTCTCACCTCCATCCCTACTCCATCATTGTTTACAACGTCTTCAACATCTCCTCAGGCTCTCTCGCTCTCTCTCTCTCTCTCTCTCTCTCTGACTCAGAAGAATCCATTCACGTCTGTCCTCTCTGTGTGCAGATTAATTGATCCGACTGCCTTCACTCAGCTGGCTGATTAATTGCATTCTCTGTCTGTGTTTCAGGTTTGAGATGAGACAGAGGGAGAGGAGAGCAGGCGAGGGCGTTGTGATGAAGAAGAGTCTGAAAACACAGTGCAGCAAGAGAATGGAGTAAATTAGTGCAGTAAATGGAGTTCAGGAACTCCATCATGACTATGATTGCAGCTCTGTATGATAAAACGTCTCTGAATGGAGCCGGCAATGACAGGCAGCTCCTGTTCTTCTGGTTTAACTTTGTAACCAGTGTTGTGTAAGTTCACACCATCACAAGAGTTAGCTCAAAGTTCACTTCACTCTGATTAAAATGAACTAGTTCATGTTCATAGTTAACAATTTAGAATTTTGACCTAAGTTCACAGTCCTAAAAACTTAACTAGTTTACATTCATTTCTTTTTTCTTTTTTTTAATGAGCTTCTCTGAGCGATTCTTTTTCAGTAGAACCTCCTCCTACCCATCATCCATCCCCAGCCCCCAGTCACTGTCAGTGTATATTACTGTACATTACTATAGAGTCACAGACAGAGATCATAAAGCAGCACAACTCAAAACAGATCAGTTACAAATGTAGTTCACCTCTATAGACATTTTTTATGACACAGAAAGTGAAAAAAGAGGTGCAGACTGTAGACATAGAGGATGTATTCTGTACAATGAGTGCAAAAAAAAAAGTTATGTTATGAGTGGGCATATTGAGTTATAGATGCTGTCAGTGGTGCTGAACATCATGGCAACAGTAATGCAATGAGTTACAGCTGTTTAAGTTGCAGGTTTAATCTTATCAACCCCTCTCTGTAAACACTTTATCATAAAATATGTATAAAGGAATATGCATACAAATATTCAAAAGGTGAACAGATCACACTAGAAAAACAAGAGCTCATACACAAAGCCAAATCCAAACCTCCAAAGACAACAAGCACTGTCTTACCACCTGCATCACACAACTCCAAATGTGGCCTTCCTCTCTGAGCTGGTGCTGATGAAGGTCCTCTATAGAGCATCAATGCTCAGACTGTCCAAAATATCCAGTAACATGGGTCATTCTCTGAAACATGAGCATTTTGACCTGCAATGCTAGTTTTAATTGCAGGAGCAACAACTTCTGTCAATGTTCTCCCCATCGTCAGACTGTGGGGAGGGTGAGTTGGTCATTGCAGAGGAGTTGGGACCAGCAGAATCTTTTTTTGTTTGGGTGAGATTTAAAAAAAAAAAGCCAGTGATATGTTTCTGTGTCACTTGTCAACTGACCTACATCAGTAAGGTCATGTGACAGAAGTGATTGCTGGTTTATTTTTACAGTCATTGGTGTTTCCGATGAATCTTGATGAATTTTTGAGTGCTGCAGCCCTACTTCCTGGGGCTATGACTTTAGAGACAATGGAAATTTTATTCAGCCTGCATGAACCAAAATATGCAGCAGTCCAAAAAACACAGAAAAAAAAACATAGTTCTTCTTCTGATGTTTTTTGGAAGCCTTTTGTTGTATTACCGCCATCTTCTGGTGCATGAGCCTTCATTAGTTGCAAATGAATATGTTTAGTTCAACAAAAACATGAGTGAGGACTGAACAAAATGTCTTCATTTTCTCAATGTTCAAATTTTCCTCACTTTTTAGGTCTAAACTTGAATTTCTCCTCACAAAGATAGAAATATAAGCAAGTGTACACACACATACACACACACACACACACACACACACACACACACACACACACACACACACACACACGTATTTGTGAGGATTCCACCCAACCCTCCTTAATCATCAAACTCAGTTGTGACCTTAATGTCCTAATTTTTCAAAAATGGCCCCAATAATTTTCTCACTAAATATAAAAATGAGTATATATATTTTCTGAAAATGTCCTCACCAAGCTGCCATTCAAAGTTAATACAGTTTTTACACAGAGGCTTCCAGGAGCTCATTTACTTCTAATGTGAGTCAGATTTTCAGTATAAATGTTTCACTAAAGAGATATTAAAGGATATGGCTGGATTATTTTAGGTTTTCATTATTACAACAAATCCCCTCAAATGCACCAACAATGACTTAATAGGTATTATCTGTCTCAGTCTGTCCAGCAGAGCTGATCACAAACATAGAATTAAAGGCAATCGCAGAAACAAAATCAGGTTCCTGTTCTGCTGACAGTGCAACAGAAATCAGAGCAGCTTTCATCACAGTTTGCTGTGTTTGTTTTGACTATCAGCGATTGTGAACAGACATTATGAAACACTTTTCTCTCAGTATCAGTGTGAGTCACAGTGGTTGAACTTTCAACAGTAGCTTTGTTTTAAGATAAGTTTCACTGTGACAACTTGACAGTCAATGCTGTCCTCCTTTACATCGTAAACTCTAAAGGACTGTAGTGGTGTTTTTGCATTGACTATATACCATCTACTGCAAACTTCACACTCTAGCTGATCATTTTCCAAATGACTTTCCAAACAATCAGCTTTTAGGTTGAGTTGAAGGCAGTCACAGCTTTCACTCATTTATATGAAAATCAGTCTGCACAGTTGTAGGTTTGCGGCAGCAAGATAATCCATGATTATCGTCTTAAATCAGCACGTGAGTTTGCTAACCTTTGTTAATTTGCACTAAACACAAAGTACACCTGAGGCAAAGGAATGGCTTTAGTTTTGCAGGTATTTGGTCAGAAACGAGGTACTGGTCAAATTTAGATTTTGACCTGAGGATGGTGGTAATCTATCCTGTTTATGGTTGGCAATTTTACAACAATAGACATTCAATGTATCTATATTCAGTGATTGTCTCTCTATAGTAGTTTTCATTGTTAATGATGGAATCTGCCATCCAGAAGTATTCAGATGACCTTCACATACACAGCAAAGCATCAAGTCCTGCAACATTACTATTCGTTATTTAACTCATCAGCTCTTTTCAGGTGTGGAGTATCAATACTGGCTTCATATATCTGTTCATCACAACAGACGCTACTTTCCAGAGTAAATCCAGTCATTCTGTTTCTAAACTCTCCAAACTCTGACTTTGAATGTAACTCTCATCATTTAATGTTAATAAATACAGATGTCACACAGTGCACATATAGAGAGGGAGTGTTGCACTGATTACAACTGTGATTGTATGAAGGGGTTTTTTACACACTCTTTTCCACTTGCAATGTAACAGAAAAAAAAGAAATACTTTAAACTTTTTAATACTTTTGATTTTGAAATACTTTGTATGCATGTGTGCAGACTCAAAAGAAACATGAAAGTAAATGCGGAAGGTTGAATTAAACCCCACTGTTTCGAAGCTTGAAGGTTTAGACGGTTGACCTGTGGTGTAGCTACTTTAAAGCAGATTTGGCCAATTTGTAAATTTATGAATGATTGAGTAATCAGTCAGGAGTCGTGTCTGGGGTTTGGGCAAAAGCTCTTTGATTAAGTTTAGGGAAAGATGGTGGTTTCGGTTTAATACAGATAAAGTTCACTGTGACTTAAAAACCATAATGTGATGTTGTCCAATTTTCACAGACGACAGGTTGTGGTCTGCTTGACTCATGCGTCAACTTTCAACCCAGCGGAGAACACATTGCAAAGAGACACTAAAGGGTGAAGCCAAGGGGTGCTGACCAAGGGGTCTGTATGTGATGAGTTGGGAGTGGGACTGTCCTTTAAGATCATAACTACATGTAGCCAGAGAGTCAGTTCTGCTTGTATCACCCAGAGTTCAACATCATGATATACAGATCCACAGTAGATGGGATCATGCAAATCAGGTAATAGTTGTGTCTGTATGGGGATCACTTAAAGTGGGAAGTCTTCTGAGAATAAGCACATACTGCAAGTTAATAAATACATAAACAAAACATACATATACATACAGACACCACACATGGGTTACATTCAAAGAAAAACTCTCATCCCCGAAAAAAGTGTATGATGTGTAACTATGTTTTTTAACAGTAAAGCTGATACTTCATCAAGCTATTTCTTTGATGTTACAGTGCTGAGCCTACTGTAACCTATAACCTGAATGTTTCTGTTGTAATTATGCCTGTATGATTATTACAAAGGCTACTGGCCCTCCCTCACAGTGGTGAACCAGATAGTAAAGGGTAATTATCTGTCATAAACACTAGTTCTCATCAGAAAATAGCTGCAGTGCGGACTTTCTGCACATAGACATGGAGAAGAAAAGTCAGAAATCCAGATAATTATTATTTATGTATTTGATTGTTTACTAGATTACCCACTGAGATAGAAAAACACACGGTCATTTTCCTTTTTAGAGCCAAGAAACAAAACAGAATTCCTGCCAGTTTTTCAACATTTTGTTTTAAACACACAGTCTGTAACTTCTGCCTCGAGGGGTCTCTCAATCAGAACAATAACAAAAGACGCCATAGGATGATCTCATGTTATAGCATGGGATCATGGGAGTTATTGTCTTCACCAACATTACTGTGAGCTCCCCCCGGTTTCAGTGTCAGTGGCCCAGGAAATCAAACAGACCCAGTGATTATAATCATTAAAAACACTGAATAAAGCAGTTTCACATTTAAAGTCGGTGTTTGCTGTGCACTGTACGGACAGAAACATCTGGGGACTTAAAACCAGTGGAAACACCCATAAAGCAGTTTCACTTGGGGCGCCATAGTGGCTCACCTAGCAGAGAATGTACTACATAGGATTAGTCCTAACTGCAGCGGCCATGGGTTTGAGTCCAACCCACGGCCCTATGCTGAATGTCATTCACTCTCTCTCCCTGACTTTCCTGTCTATCTCTGACTGTCCTATCAGAGTAAAGACAAAAAGGCCCAAAATAAAAAAGCAGTTTCACTTTAAAAATCAGTAATTCGGGGGACCGGGGCACCCTGGGGTTCACCTGGTAGAGCTGGTACCACAAAGGCTTTGTCCCACGCAAAAAATAACTTCAGTGATTCACCAATGCTCTTCTGTGGTTCCTGTGGTTCCTGTGGTTCTTGATGTTCAGGAGGTTTTTACCAGCAGCTGAATTCTCCACAGAGGTGTCCTCTCCATAACAAATACACCAGGGGATTAAAACCAGTAGAAACACCCAGAGATTCACCAGTGCTCTTCAGTGACACAGGACAGGACGTCTCCAGCAGCTGGGAGCTGAGCTGTCTAACATTTCCTCAGCTTGTTTCTCTGATAACTTCAGATCCAGACGTCCGATGATCATAGAGGGTATGATGTCACTGACAGGCAACCAATGAAAAGTACTGTTACCATGATTAAAATCACAGATTTCTCTGGTTTGAGAATTAATGAAAACATTTGGGAAAATGTAAGAACACAACTCAACATATAGGACATACTGTAGGTCTACATGTTATTAGACTGTGTAAAAGTTACAGCTTATAACTTTAAATAATTGAATGAATGCATGACACACAGACCATGTAGCAATGCACAATTCAAATTATTCAAACATCAGCTTTGCAAATGTTTTAGAGTGAAAGAAATGCATTCAACATGTGTGTCAGGCCTAAAGGACACACAATTAGTTCTGGTGAATAAAACTGAAAGTAAGGCATTTCCAGGAAAACTCTCCAGGGAACCTTAAATCAGGTTCTGAAGTTGTGCCAGAGCTCTAACTGAACTTTACCTTTTCAGTCCTTCACATCAGTGTGTATAAACACACTGATAACATGCTCAGCCTGAAAACAAACAGCTGCAACAATATCACAGCAGATTTAGTCGAGCTTCTGGACTATAAAAGGAAAGTGAGCAGCAGCAGCTGTGGAGCAGTTTGATCCAGCAGAGAATCCATCATGAGGAGTCTGGTGTTTCTACTCTTTGTGGCTGTGGCCAGCGCTAGAGTCTACCAGCGCTGTGAATGGGCCCGAATCCTGAAAAGTCATGGGATGGATGGTTACCGTGGCTACAGCCTAGCCAACTGTGAGTACTAGTCTGTCAGTCTGATACTGTATCTGGAGCATTTACATGCATTTATATCTCTTAACAGCAGTACAATATAACCAAGTCTTACGTCATAGACATTTGGCATAACATGCTGTAGCTAGCTAACCACTTGTAAAACCAGCCATTGATTTTCATTTTTTTCAATGCAACATGGAAATCAATTAAAAGATTTGTCATTGTGGGAAATATACTTATTGACTTCTTTGCCGATAGTTAGATGAGGTAAATGTGAAGGTGAAGCTATATTAAGTAGCAGGTTAGCTTAGCTTAGCACAATCATTGGAGACACTTAAGCTGGTCTACATTGTGTTGTGTTTCCTCTGCAGGGGTCTGCCTGAGCAAGCATGAATCAGAGTACAACACCAGAGCCATCAACCACAACAGCGATAGATCCACCGACTACGGCATCTTCCAGATCAACAGCCGCTGGTGGTGTGACAACGGCCAAACACCCACTTCAAATGCATGCAACATCAGGTGTAACGGTCAGTGATGAACCAACACACCCAAAACTTTATCTACGCAGGGACATTTTCCTCCTGTTTTATTACTGCCCACATTGTGATAAGAGTTTTTGTCACCAGGCTCCTTATGTCCTGATCCAACACCAAGCTTAAAAGCTAGAATAGAAAATACAGGTTTTCTGATATTAACAGTAATTATGGATATTGGACACATTCATTAGGTGGACACAAACATGACTCCAGTGTATAATTGCTGGATATGGAAATAGATAGGTGTATGCTAACATGTTAGCCACAACAACTTTATAAGGCGAATATATAGCATGTGTTTTGTTTTCAGTTTGCTGTTGACTTCCTCTAATCTTAAATTAGAAAAAAAAGTGTTTTGCATTAATATCCTCTTATTTAAACTTTTATTAATTCAGTATCCATGTGTAAAGTGAGTGGTGGCCTTGAGACACTGAACCGCTGCTGTTGTTGGTTAGGCTAGCACATTGTCTGCACTGGTGTAAATCAAACTGGGGAGGGGAAGGACTTCTTTCTAAAATCTCTGTGGACTCTAAATGTCCAGCCACTGTAATCTAGATGAGAGAAGGACCTGTTGATACTTTCAACTTTGGTTATTACCATGAATTTAATGCAAAGACATTAATGAGCAACATCAGGTGCTTTGTGGGCTTTTGGCGCCTGGGTTTCACCTCTCAGGCTACATACAGGCTGCTGTATATTTTTGGTGGAAGTGACTGGGGCCATATGCAGCCTGAGAACACTTGCAGACACCACACAGGACAAAAAAGAAAGTATGGACAAAGACTTGTACAACTCAAAGATAAAGCAAAGTTGTCTTTGTAGTAAAGATGCAAATACAACCTTGTATCAAGGAAAAGTTTGGTTTTTTTGCTTGTTTTTCCACTTCTGTTCAAGCTGTACTTGCTGTTCCTTTAATGTCCACTTCAGTCCCCATTGAAGTCCAGACTTTTGTTTTTTTTTTATTTCCTCACAGAGCTTCTGACTGATGATGTCAGTGTGGCGATCAATTGTGCCAAACGTGTTGTCAGGGACCCCAACGGCCTCGGAGCCTGGTAAGACCTGATCAAGTGACTACATAGACTGTGACGAAGCTCCACATGTGGAGAGATGAGTGACATCCTTTTGTCTGGTTTCAGGGTGGCCTGGCGCGTTCACTGTAAGAACCGGGACCTGAGCTCCTACTTGGCAGGATGTGGTCTGTAATCAGTACGTGGAGCCAGGACGCTGTCAGTGACATCCTCATCTTCAGCTGCATCTTCAGTTTAAAGTGAATTTAAACCTTTACTGTCAATGTTTTTAGTTTATACCTTTATACCTAATCAGAGAAGAGAACTGTGGTGATTTCAACCTGTATCTGTTATTCTGCTCATTTTAAAACCAGATTAAACAGCTGACTTCAACTGATGACTACTGTTAATTAACATAAATGTTGAAATAAGTTATATGAGGTCCTGATTGACTCCACGTGTCAGTCAATGTTTAAGTCAAGTTTTCTGTTTTGCTTGCTGTTTCTTTTCTTGGACATTTTTTCTTGGCCCTTGTTAATATTCACTTGTTTCCCTCACACTCCACACTCAACAGTTAGAGGTTAAAAGTTTCTTACCATATATTTGGTTGGCTTGCAAAAATGGACTTTTAGTTGTTCAGTTGTTCCTTGTGGTGTGAGTGGGACATCAGCTAGACTCTGCCCAGATGTGGGCTGGTGTCTTTCAGTATTGACTTACAGCCAGAACATGTTTTGTGTGTATGTTAGAATTGATCTAGATGTGGAAGTAGCATCTTACAGTCATGCTGTATGTGAGCCAGATTTGCACCATTAAACCGAGTGTATACTGGGCCAGAAGACAAGAAGCATGTAGTAGACAAGTGTGGGTTTTATTTTGTTATCTGGGAAGCCATCATAAACCAAAGTGTTGGACAAAGTCAGAGGAAGGCATACACACAGAGTCTGCATTAAAAGTGACATGATGTTAACTTGATGTTAACCAGATCTCAACTAGTCTCCACCTTAAGCTGGAGTGATGCTTCTCCAGGCTGCACAAAGGCAAACAAAGATGTTCACATATCTGTTGCTTTTTTTGTATGTCCGGCTTATATGACAAGTACCTTTCTGTTTTGATCCCACCCCCTGACATAAGTTGAATCAGCACTTTCAATTCAATCCAATTTTATTTGAATAGTGCCAAATCACAAGAGAGTCCGCCTCGACTGGTTGGGTTGAAGGCAGAGTCTGTGGTTGAAGGGAGAGAGAGAGAGACAAACTAGAGGCTCTTCTACAGTTACCCAGAAGACCTTGCTGCTCTCCATCTCTCCATAGGTTCACACAGGACTATAATTTTAGCCTACACTGTAATGTTAAAAAAAATCCTAACTCAAGGTCCGCTGACAAGCTTTTTCCAAAGCTTTCAACTGCATCTGGTCCTATATTCAGCAGCATGGTGTTTGCCCCTCTGATATGCTCATAAAAGTATGGCAGCTTCCTCCACTGCTACAAACTCGTCTGTATGTGTTAAGCTTTTTGTATTCCTGACTTTGCTGAGAGCTAATATTCACATATGTGTTCATCAAGGCTGTACTGTTATACATCAGTTCTTCCTCATAGACCAGAGCCTGTTGGACCTCTCTAACTGAATGACCATTTACAGTCAATAGTTCATTCCTTGTCTTAACTTTGACCAAATGTTCCAAAGGTTCCAAAATATGGCAGATTAATGCCCATGGTTTTAGAGTGACATCATGAACCTAATTGTGATGTTTGAGTGTAAATATATGAGCTTCATCATGAGCAACTAGAGCATCATTAGTAGCAGAAGCTTCAAGTCTCCAGTTTAACCTCAGCTGGTGTTTTCTGATTCAGAGCACGAACAGAGCTGCTGTTAAAGGATGGAAACAGGAATCCCTGGATGAGGGAGAGAAAGAGAGAGAGAGAGAGAGAGAGCATCTGGCACTGAAGCAGGAATTTAAATGTGTAGTTGCAGTGATCAGAAACTGGCATCATAGAGCCATTAGCAGATGCAAATGAGGGCAGAGCTGGCAGGCTGGTTTGTCTCACTCTATCTTTAACACACACACACACACACACACACACACACACACACACACACACACACACACACACACACACACACACACACACGCAAGCACACACATGCACACAACATGAAGAGTGCACACAAACGCATACAGTCACAAATACAGAATTCAACATCTGGACTGAGAACAGTTTGTGCCAAGTCTGACAGAACAACATCCTGATGGTTTAACTATTCTTAGTCTCACCTTTGGAGGAGATGAATGTTACAGTTTGACGTAAAGGTGGTAGAGGAAAGGTCATGGGGTCAATAGATTCTGAAGGGATCATCCTCTGGGGAACAGGAATGGGATCAGGACACACACACACATATATATATATATATATATATATATATATGTACACAGTGTTGTGCATGAAGGGCGTTCATTGCACATTCATATTTTATGTGAACACTGAACTGAACCAATCAGTTTACAAATGATGAATGTGTGAATGCCGCTCACGTTTTATGATAGTTTTACTGCACGCCGCATGACATCTCCATAGACACGGCCCAGTTTGGTGCTAGCGGCACAGACGGTACAATGCAAACTGCTGAAGGCAGTTTGTTTGAGCATTTGAAGCAGTTTTATGAGCAACAAATGAATTTGTTCAATTCAACTTAGTTCACTAGTTCATTTTTGGAACTGTGAACTTAGAAAAAAAAAAAAAAAGAACTATGAACGTGAACTGATTCATTTTCATCTGCATGAACTGAACTTTGGACTAGTTCTTTTTAAGTGTGAACTGGCACAACACAGTATATATATATATATATGTGTGTGTGTGTGTGTGCGTTTGTGTGTGTATTTACTGTATTATGGCCTTTGTTCTGTCTACATGTTGCCACGTGATGATATCTCTTATCATTGCTATGATGAAACATACCACTATATCTCATTTTTAATCATAATGACAAATTTAAAAACTCAATAGTACAAGACATTACTGTGATAAAACAATACTCTTTCTTATCTCTAATTAAATGTTAAACTCAGTGTAGAGAATCTTGGGATTATTTTTGAAAAAATAAATATATTCAATATAATGTATAACATATATCAAAATAAATTTTGATCTCGGAGCAAAATCATTGGCTTATTCCTGCTTTGTCCTGAAGTCTGACCCTTCAGCATTAGGATTTAGCATTTGGAAAAAAGTCATTCTTGTTTTCATCACATCTCACGCTGACTACCTGTCTGAGCAAATCTTTTGGAGTTGAACTCCAGCAGGTCTCAGGGTGAGATGAGGCGATCGATGTCAATCTCCTGTCTGTGTGTTAAATGCAGAGCTGGAGCCAGGACATCTTCAGCCTGGTTTAACTCAAAGACTGGAAACAGGTGTATTTTTGAACTTTAGACAGAGCCAGGGGAGCTGTCTCCCTCTGCTTTCAGGCTTTATGCTAAGCTAGGCTAATCATGGTCTGACTCCAGCTCTGTACTGAATGTGTAGAATACCTATAATCCACTTCATCAGAATCAGAGGCTTTAAAAGGTTTAAGAGGTTCTAAAAAAGTACCGTCAAAAGATTGTGAATATAATCATTTATTTACTCCAGTCCAAGAAATGTACACGTATGTTCTCTTTAGGTACAAAATTTGTCTTAAATAAGCAGTTGTTCTATTTCATATGCATGTAATATTTCATTATTTAATTAAAACCCCTGAAGACTTCTTTAAAACTGATGACGATCTGACACCACAAACAACCAAACTCATTAAAGAGCACATTGAAATTTAGTAGTTAGAGTTAGCAAAAGCCGTCCAGCAGTTTGCAACCTGACGTTGGGTTTAATGAGGGCATTACTTCTGTATTTTTTTATTATCATTTTTATCAGCATTATATAAAAAGAAAGAGAACTTATACCTGAATTTGTAAAACTGAGACGAGATAAGTGCTTGTTGTAAAGTTTGCACAGATTATAAGTCACAGAAAGAGATTAAAGGCTTCAGTTGCTGTGTTGAGCTGGGAGATCCTCCACTTATTGCTGCTGTTGCTCCTCTTGTTCCGTTGCAGTTTGTGCTGCGGTTGTCTGTTGTCATGTGTAGTTGTTGCTGGTGTTTTTATCGTTGCTGATGAAATTATTGCTGTGGTTGCTATTGGTCTCCCGAAGCTGACAGATGCACAGTGTGATGTCATCCTGAAAAAGGTTTCCTTAACGGTAAGTTTGAAACGATCGCCCACTTAAGACAACGGATCAGTGCAGGTGATATTTAAGTCTGTGGGTGGTGTGCTTTTGGTTTGTTGTCTGGATGAAGATGAAGATGCTGATGATTAACCTGAGGCTGGTGAGCAGAGGAACTCTGGAGAAGGCAGAGAGAGATACACAGTTAATGTTGTTCATCACACTTCAGTCTTAATAGTTGTAGTTCAATGACACAGTGAACAGGAGAAAGTCTAACAACCTGACGCTCACTCTGTCATCACCTCAGCTGACTGTCTGAATTAGTTCCTGTTATAGTTTGACCAAAAAAAAAAAAAAAAAAAACTTAAGATCCACTTACTAGCTTGTTCTGGGGCTTTCATCCATATCACAATGTCTTCATCTATTTTTTTGGAATGTGAAAAGCTATTATGATGATTTCACCCCAACCCCGTCTGTGTTAGCTTAAAGGCAGACTCCATCAGCCAATAAAGACCATGTGATACAGTTGAAAGCTCCTGATGAAGTGAGTAAGTGGACAAGTTGATATTGTTCTGTTCTGTTCCAGAGGTCAAAAACAAACTTTGATGCGTAGGTTTCTGTTGCGTTTGATCATAGTTCACTGAGAAAATGGGGATTTTGTTAGTAAGTTGGACATTTTTGGGGAGTGAGGACGATTTTCAGGAAGGAGGGGGCATTTTTGATGGAGAAGAAATGTTTGAAAGACATTTTTGTAGAGTGAGGACATTTTGGAAAATGAGGACATTGTTTGAGTGTGGGGACATTTTTGGAAAGTGAGTGAGGACAACATTATACAGTGACAACAGCGATGACTTGCTTTTTTTTAAATTGAGGACATCCTCTTTGGACATGGACTCTTTGATCTCTGCTTGCAGGAGTTTAGTGGGAGGAGTCAGGTCATCAGGAGAATCAAATTCACCTGGTGGAAGTAAAAGCCTAAAACATGTGACAGTCAACCTGTCTCTTAAGTTTTGTTGTTTATTTTCTTTGTTGTCTTCTGGCCCAGTTCCATGGCCCGAATCTGGCCCATACACAGCATGATAGTAAGATGCTACATCCACATCTGGACCAATTCTGGCACAAAGAAAATCCTCCAGCTGTCATTCAACATCAGAGAACAGCTAGACAGAAGGAATGTATTATGTCAGGAGCCCTCACAAGTATAGAAGTACCAGCAAGCGTGTTAATAATGACTCAGGTCTACTCTGACATCTTCTGCTAAGAAATAAAATGTGAATATAATTGTGAGGCTCCCTGCAGACACCTCTGAAGAGAACTCTGCCTTCTACCTCCGCTGACCCCAAATGGACTCGTTAAACTCGTCATAATGAAACCCACTTAATAAAAATACTCCACAGCACAGTGTCTCTGCTGTTTCCTCCGCCTCCTGAAGAACAATAAACATCAGTCTCTGGACACAAAATGTCTAATTAATGTGAAGAGCCTCCATGCTAATAATTATCTTCTCCATTAACCCTTCTAAACCTCCTCCCTCCTGCTGCATTAACAAGCGGGGCAGGGCCACAATTAGGATAACTAGTCTGCAGATGCCTTTTGCCTGCACAGAAAACATTTTAATTATACATAAAACACCAGAGTGAAGCATTCACGCAGCAGGAGATCAGGAGCGCTACTATGATGAAAAACGTCACAATCAACAGACTGCTGGTAAAGATGTTATAAGCCTGTCTTTCCATTTTAATCCTTCATTGTGCCGCAAGTGTAATTTGAATACTGAACCACTCTTTGTTCCATTTTGAATCCTCCCCTATTTTATTCTGAATATTTCATAGTTCCATCCTTAGTCCTACCCACTAGGTTGCATTTCCTTCATTGTGCCATTTTAGGTCCTCTTCTTTCCATTTAGAATCCCTTCTTTCAGTTTTGAAGTCCCCTTTGTTCAATTTAGAATCCCTTCTTCTTTCCATTCTGAATCCTCATTTATCTCGCCCTCCTTCATTTATTGTCCTTTGTTTCCATTTGGTTATTTAATTATTCTATTTTGAATATTTCATTGTTCCATTTGAATCCACGATTCTTTCAGTTTTACTCTTTAATTGTGCCCTGTTCCTCCACTTTTCCATTTTAAATCCTTATTATGCAATTTCGAGTCCCCCTTGTTTCCATTTAGAATCCCTCATTGTGCTATACTACTGTGCTATACAAATAAAATTGCCTTCCCTCCACCCTCAAATGTTATGCCATTTTAATTCCCACTTGTTACCATTTTGAATTCTTCATTGTACTGTTTTGAATATCTCGTTTCAGTTTTGAACCCTTTATTATGATTTATATTATGATATAATATGATATATTATGATTTATTGAGACCCTTCAAGTTACATTTTGAAGCAGTTTATTGTGTCATTTACCTCCTTCTTCCCATCTGAACTGAGCCCACCCAATCTTTCATTTTCAACATCTCTTTGTACCATTGTGAATCCCTCAGTCTTGCACTAGGAGAATGCAGGTGCTGCTAAATCCAAAAGGACTTACACTGTTTTTGTGTTTCATTGTTTTATTGTCTCAGTGTTAATGTGTCTGTATCTGAATGTTTTCTTCTTCACTGTTTCAGAATTTTCATGTTTCAATTTGATAATCATTGGCTCACTCTTAATTCCTCTCTAATAATTAGAAAATCCTGATAATCTGCTGCTTAATCGAGGCAATTCAGCTGACTGACAGCACACACACACACACACACACACACACACACACACACACACACACAGCAGTTATCAGCCTTGTGAATGAGTTTGAAGCAGATAATTCTCTGTGTCTCTACATCCACTAATTACCAGCAGCTGAAAAATGCTGCAGGAGTCTGAATCAGCTCCTCTGGAAATGACAATATACACAGCTAATAATCTCTCTCACACACACACACACACACGCACGCAAGCACGCACGCACACACACTCATATCACATGGTCAGTGTTTTGTCAGTCAGCAGTGTGAATCTTTAGTCTCGATCAGATAGAAACACCAGTCTGCACATTTAAAAGAACAGTCCAACATTTAGTGAAATCCTCTTCCTCCTCTTCTCCCCAGAGTCAGAAGAGAAGATGGATAATAGAGTCATCTGTGTCTGTGTCTGTGTCTGTGTCTGTGTCTGTGTCTGTGTCTGTGTCTGTGTCTGTGTTTGTGACATTGTTATTGAATGTAAAAAAAATCTTGGTCTTCACAAAGGGCAGGTGTGCTCCTGACGGTTGCAGCTTTTACAACTTGGATGGCAATTGAAGAAGTTACATTCTACAAACACTTTGGACTGTGGTTATATTGTATGTTGAAGGACTCACAAAAAAACTTAAGCAGAATTTCAACTTTCTGTACAGACATAAAACATGTTTCTCTCTTACAGTCAGCTGTCCTGTCTGTACTGGACTATGGTGATTTTGTTTATGCTCCTCCATCGACTTTTCAATCATTAGATGATGTTCAAATATAATGCTGCAGAGAGAAAAAAGGTGTGTAGTATTGTCAAGAGAGAAAACCACAAACCTCAGGAGACACCACACAGAATCCTTTGTAATCTAATGTGAAGATATTAAGTAATGTTATGTTACTTTTAAAGCCATATTAAGTCAAATACTAAAGGCAGTGGTGTAACGTTATGTATTAGCATCTGACAAAAGCAGGAAACTGCTGCAGTGAAACGTCAGTAGCCCAACTAAGTTTAAGGCTAACCTTTTACTGAAGACAAGTTTGATTATTTCTGACTGTTAAACATGCAAATGCACACACAGCTTAACCGTCATTCACCTTGGATAGTCAGGTCTTGTCGACTGTAGTCTGTTATGTTATTAAAATGCACATTCTGGAGAAGACTTTGGTTTGGGATCAGACACCTCACCGATGGCACTGTGTGATGGAAGAGAAGCTAAAGATCTTTAGTGCCAAAAACTTCTGAAAATGTCCCCCTCATTACAAATCTTGGTTTAGGGTTGTGCTGATGGACCACAATCTCAGTGATAGACAATCATCAGTTTATGTCTTTGCCAATATTTGGTTTGTTTTCCCATTAATGTATTAACTTATTATTGTTATTATTTGTAGTGTTAAAATAATAATAAATTTACTTCTTTGCGCTGCCATAGTTTCACGTCAGCAACCTCTGTATATAACTGTTGCTTGAGCTTTTAGTGGATGTTGGTGATAGAACTAATTTAAAGTAAAAGTTTGAATGCAGAACCTTTATAAGTAAAGGAGAACTCCAGCACTGTGACAGTGCTGTGTGATCTGTACATTTCTACTGCTGCTGCTGATGAAAAGTGACGGAAACTGTTTTAACAACAAAATGGTTTTGGACCTGTTTCCTTTCATTCCTTCTCATTTTATTTCTGCAGTGTGGAGGCAGCATCAGGGTGCTGCTGACACCTACTGTTCCATGTTTCCAAGAGCAGAACCTGAGGAGTCACAGAAACCAACTCAGGCATAAAACCAACATAAATAAATAAGCGGCAACAGGACTAACAGCAGCAGGAAACAAACTGAACAGTCTGAGATTTCTGGTTGTTTCAACAGCTAGAAAGCAGGATAGGAAACGCACACACAAAAACACACACACACAAAAACACACACACACACACACACACACACACACACACACACACACACAGTCTGGCCGCTGCCCACTCTCTGGTCCAGCTATAAAAACCCATTAGTAATCACTCCTCAACTCTCAGCGGCTCTTTTCACCCAAACGACTTCCATCCAGCCAATCTACATAAATCTGCATTAATGGACGATTTTACTTTCACAGAAAACAAATGTGCTTTAAAAAACCCTCCTTGTCTGTCGGCTTTCAGAGGAAACATCAGAGAGCAGCGACACACACACCGTTCATTGGAAAACACACACACACACACACACACACACACACACACACACACACACACACACACACACACACACACACACACACACACACACACACACACAAAGACACACAAAGACACGACTGTTTCCACTGACAACAGATACATCATGACAGACGTATATGGGCTGAAATAAGGGTCGTTAAGATTTTGAGTTTGTAAAGTGATGTTATTCCAAAGTTTGTAAAATCTAAATCTAAATCTAAATCTAAAATAAGTCTGCCGGGGAAATTCAAGTTTGTACACATGTAGAAAAGATTTGAAAAAATAACAAATAACAAAAGACTAGAATCACCTCCTCACGGTTGTATCCCTCAACCAACCAGCAGAGTATCAGGAAACATGGTCACAGTCTCTCCTTCCTGAGTTACAGCAATGAATAATGACCTGAAGTGTTTTGTCAAAACATTATGATGTCACAGTGAAGTTGACCTTTGAACTTTTGGATGTAAAATTACTTAATTTTATCCTTATAGACATTTGTTATTCATTAAATTGTGTCATAATTAATGTATGAATTTGTGAGTTATGACCAAAAACATGTTTTGTGAGGTCACAGTGACCTTCACCTTTGACGTTTGACCATCAAATTCTCATCAGAGCCCTTGAATAGAGAGAGTCGCATCAGTGGAGGTCCAAAATGCTCAATCGTCACGTGATACATGTTGACCTCACATAGTTCCTGCAGTTTTGAAGCGAGCAACTTGAAAACATAAATACAGAGACAGAACTTTGATTGTTGTTAATTAATAGTCATTGAATTGCATTGATTTATTTATATCGAAAACGGACACATGAATGTATTTACATCACTGTGTTTTTTAAGCAAAACTCTGTACTATTTGATAATATACAGTCTATGTTTCAGGATAACAGCTAGTGTTACCTGCCTTGTTGACACTGTAAGGTTTCAGGCTCACCTTGCAGTGGTTAAAGAGCATGATGCTGTTGGGGAAGAGAAGAATGTTTCAAAGTTCTGATCAGATTCAAGTTTCAGTAATCCCATCATAGGTGAAGGCTCAGTAACCTTAATGACCAATGTAATCTTTATGATGTTCAGATAGGACAGAAGGAGACTGACAGGTGACTGTCAGTGATTGTCATGAATTAATTTAATAAATCCCTAATAAACACAGACACATGAATAACATGTTGAGCACTTTGTGTCCTTTCCACTGTGCTGTTTTAACATACAGTCTGCACCATGATAAGGAAAAAAAGATGCTAACAACCAAAAATACGAGGTATTCAAACACTGTGTTTGCACTTTTTCACAAACAAAGAACATCATTGAGGAGCTTAATATTTGGTTTATAGGAATAAATAAGGAACAGGGAAAGGCTTGTAAAACCCAGGGAGTTGAGACGCAGGTTGTGGTTGCTGTCTCACTGCAGGGAATCTTCAGGCTCCATTGAATCTCCTTTTGGTTCTTGTGCTGAAAAAGAGGGCAAAGACAGAGGACAAAGGGTTAGACATACCCATACGTCTTCTCCTTCATTCAGGTTATCCAAGAAAAGTGGACTTGGTTGTAGATACTTGAAGATGTTTCACTTCTCATCCAAGAGGCTTCTTCAGCTCTGAACTCTCTTCTAGTATCTAAAGCCAAGTGTAGCTACCCTCAATTCAACCTTTCCTGGACATTATAGGTTTGGACAGGAAATTGTCTTGAGAGATTATTATAGTTACAGAGCTTTATCCGTTGTGATCATCAAAAGCTTTTGCTGCTGATGTTAAACAAAGTATGACAAGAAGCATCAGTTACTGATGTTTTGTTAGTTACTGAGTTTTTCATTTATTTGTTTTGACATGCAGGAAATTTCATGATGATGTTATATGAATTCCTATGAAGTAATAATGTAATTAGTGTATACATGTCCAGTAAGTATAATGCGTTCCCTAATACCACTATGGGATATTTATGTGGGTAGACAGAAGTGAACTGTTGTGAGGGAACTCTGCAGGTACATTTTGAGGCAGACCAGTTTGTTCAGACCAAAAAGGGCAAAACTAGGCTGAGAGCAGATCCTGCTCCTACAGATTTGTGCATCATCCTGAGGTCAAACAGAGGAGGGCTCCTGCTCATCGATGCTTCCCTGGACCTCTAAATATTGAACTCATAGCTGCTGATCACAGCTGTAGTGTTAAAAGCAACACAAGTATTAAATCTTAATCATTACAGTATTACTTCTTATTTTGAAGTGTAATAATAATAGTGATAATACATGTTTTGTATTCAGTATGATTCCTTATATAAAATGACTGTATAATAGATATTTACCGTGACTGGACACTGGTTTATTTGAGACATCAACATGGTCCACTCAGCCTGACCTGCAGCATCACTGCTCCTGCACCACACAGCACCTGTGTACTCCTACAGTAGCTTACTAATATACACCAACAAGATTACTCATATGATAAAGTAGTAAAATACTTTTAGTAGTTAGCCTTACCTTTTAAATTTACCATTTGTTTTCAATCTTTTTCCATCTTCCCTCTCCCTTTGTCATCAATCCAAAATCAGCTGAGCTGCAAAGTAATATATGGTTATGGTCACCAGAATGACGAAGCCCAAATACATTCACATAAGGTTTTCGTTTACTGTTTAGAAATCTCATCCTCTTAATAATGCACTTTAGCGATGTATCACAAAAATAGCTCTCTTCATTATTAATGCAATATAACATTAGCTCACGCTCCAAAATGGATATTCACATACACCCGATGTTACATTTCACTAATATTTAACTAACCGCACCTCACAAAAAAATCACCTCTAGACTTTTACTCTAACGCCACAACACTGGATGAAATGACATTACGAGACGGGATTTATCAATAGGCGGCTCCTGGTCAATGTTAAGTGTATCCATATACAATATCTAAGTCTAATCTCTTATCTGTTAACATCCTTAAATATGCTAATTTAGTGGAGGAATCCACTATCATGCTTTAATGCACATGTTAATTAGATTCTGATGTGCTGATAGTATGCAATCCGATTCTATACACGTCTTACCTGTTAAACGTGCATCACAGACGGTATATTCTGCTGCAACTCCGCTGCGCTGCTAGCACTTCCTACTAACTACCAGGAACTATTGAGACGCTCCATGATTCGCCATTGCTGTGAAAAAATGGTCCATTAGAGTGAACGGAGAAGATGCGACTCTCTATTCAAGGGCTCTGATTCTGACCAGTCGTTGAGTCAAAGTGAATGTTTGTGCCAAATCTAAATGAATTCCCTCAAAGTGGTCTTAAAATATAATTCAAAAATAATAATAATAATAATTCAAGAGGCCAAAACCAAGAGGACATTTCGAAGAAGTTTTTGAAGAAGTTCCATGAAGGTGTTACTGAGATGTTTTGTTCACAAGGCCATAACTGTGTTTTGTGAGGTCACCATGACATTGACCTTTGACCAACATAATCTAATCAGTTCATCCTTGAGTCTAAATGAATGTTTCCTCAAGGTGTTACTGAGACAACCTGAAAACATATTTCCTCTGGTTCTGACTGTCGCCGGCACAGAGGCGTAAAAACAAATGATGTCGGTGACACAAAGACACTGTGAAACAAGAAGTGCTTGTGTGAACATCTGTGTGCAGATACAGAACAGAAAACTGCATCTTAAACTGTCAGTGAGTGACACTCAAGTGACAAATACAAATTGTTTTTACACCTGGATTTGATTGGACTCTGCTTTGTGATTGGATTGTCTTTGTCCAATCAGATTCAAGGTGTTAAAAAAGGATTAAAAATCGTACTTTGAGCACTGAGTTTTACGCTTTGAATCGATAAAGAATTTTATAATAAGAATTTAACTTCATTTTTAGTAGAAGCTGGACGTTACCTTCCTACATGCAGTATGCTAGCTAGCTTTCTTGCTGCATCCATGAAAAATGAGTAGCTGTTCAGGTCAGTGTAAGTCAACTTAAAGAAATAACATATTGGGCGCCCAGGTAGCCTCATGGTTGGAGCGTAGACCACATGACCACAATGTCCCCAGTTTTCTTCCAGCTAAAAGACCTCTGTCTCACCATGTTACATGGTCAACTCTCTACATGATCTACATGATAAATGACAGGTTCAGTGATCCCAGCAAACACCACCACAGCTACTGTTCTCACTTAAAATGATGTCAGCCTTGCCACCGTTGCAAACAGCTAGCAGGAACACAGAATCAAGCTGATAATGAAGTAAACATGAAATGGTAATTCAGTCTGATCATGAGGGCAGCTTCACAGTTGAGGTCATGTTCATTATGTAAGCCTGGATTAGTTAAACCACATTTGAAGATTAGGCTCAGTTCAGATTTCCGTGTAATTTCCTGGTCATATTCCTGCTCTCCAGCGGATGGACCAGTGTTATGTAACCATCCCCCGACCTTTTCTTTAGCACCACCCTCAGGACAAACTGCACTCTGGTGTTAAATCATTGTACAGCAAAAGCTGGACTTAATCCGAACTGGAGTCAGACTTATGTTAAACTGATCTAAACAGCAGTTATCAGATGAGACTCTTTACTCCTTCAGATCTCAAATTCTGCAGCAAAACATTCACAGTGAGAGCAGCATGGTGTAGTGCTACCCTGTTGCCACAGCGACCCTGACCTGGATGAACAGTGAGGAAATAGAAGGATGATGGATGGATGTGTGAATTTGAAAGTAAATGTTTTTTAATCTGGTTTTTGTTTACAGGCTCCACAGAGTGAAATACAACCAATAATCAAACAAACTGTAATACAACACACACACACAAACACACCTCACATTAACCATTACACACACAACAAGCCTACAGCCCATCAATCACACACAGACATACACACAGTCTGTTAGTCTGCTGCATGGCTGACTTTCAATCAGATGCAGAGACTCCCATCAGCATTCACAAGTCTCTCTCTCACACAAGCACGCACGCACGCACTGACAGTGGTTCTGACAGAGCAGATTGGTTCTGCTTCTGCATCGTTCAAGACACTGAAACTGCAGCACAGATACTTAGTCATTCATGTCACATCAGTGATTCTTCAGAGCTTTAGTTCTCTACTACAGCAGGTTAACTAAGTTTATTCATGTTCACAGCACCTTTCAAGAGCAGATGTTACAGTGCTTCACATAAAAAGACAAAAACCAAATAGTTCACTTCACTAGTTAGGTTTGTAGTATTAGTAGTACAGTAGTTTTCTAGTTCAGTAGTTCAGTAGTTTGGCAGGTCCGTGGTTCTGCAGGTTTTAGCAGTTCAGTACTTTACAAGTTCACTAGTCTGTGCAGTTTGAGGCATGTTAGTAGTTTAATACTTTAGTAGTTTAGGAGTTGAGCTTATTGTTTGCAAGCAGTAGAATCACCACCTCGTGGTTGTATGTAAGGCTGTATGATATGCAAAAAAAATCATATTGCGATTATTTTTGGCAGATATTGTGATTTCAGTTGGAATAAATGTTTTTTATTTAATTTTCACCTAAAATAATATATAAAAATGATGATGATGTGATTTTTGTTGAGTCTTGTACCAAGCAAACACGTTCCTTGTCTGGATAATATGATTTGCGGGTCATGGCATTTCTGTAGCACCATAACACTTATGGTGCTAACAATGCACAAAAATGTTGTGACACATTTAACCTTTGTCAGAAAAACTGCCACTCCTGTGACTTGGATATTGCACTTGGCCATATTGAGATTTCGATCATATTTCCATTAATTGTGCAGCTCTAGTTGTTTCCTCCATCAACCCGCCAAGTATCAGGAAACATGGTCACAGTCTCTCCTTCCTGAGTTACAGCGTGAATAATGACCAGAGGTGTTTTTGCAGAACATTATGATGTCACAGTGAATTTGAACTTTGATCTTTTGGATATGAAATGTCTTCACTTAATTTTATCCTGATAGACATTTGAGTTTAATTGTGTCATTATTAGATTATGAATTTGTGCGTAATGGTTGGAAATGTGTTTTGTGAGGTCACAGTGACCTTGACCTTTGACCACCAAATTCTCATCAGCTCATCCTTGAGTCCAATAGGCCATTTGTGGCAAATTTGAAAAAGTTTCCTATAGGCGTTACTGAGATATCACGTTCACGAGAATGGAAGGACAACCTGAACCTGGTCCTGACCGGGACAGAGACATGAAAATATCAGCAACCTCCTGTCAGAGGTTGGAAGCTATAAATTAACTCTGTCCATGTATTTCAGAACCAATGCCTTGCACATATGTGGAAAACAAACATCCCTCTGCTCCACATATCCAGGGAGTGAATGTGTCTGAACAGGAAGCTGTAGACCTTTTGAAGCGTCTCATCACTTCAGTGGCTTTTATTTCCCTTCTTTACTTTGACACATCTGTCTTTTTTTTTTCATATTCTGTTTTTGACTGATGTGCACCTCATCTCACCTGCCTGAAAGCAGGTAGTGTTGCCATGACAACTGGCTAATGTTAGCTATCAGATTTCCAATCCCATCTGCATCTTATCTGCACATTAGAGAGGGGCCCTTTAACATGTTTTAACATTTATTTCTTCCACACCGTGGACGATGGAATATAAAATGTAAGTTTGTAGATGAGAAGAAATGTTATTGAACTTACTTAACAAAAGAAAATGTACAGATTTTGAAACACCTGTCTGGCTTATGCAGCAGACACGTGAAGAAGAACAAACTGCAGTAGAACCCATGAACATTGATAACACAAGTCACCTGCCTCATCTGTTCTGTCTTCAGGCTGTCTTCCACTCCAACAGCTCTCGGGTGTTTTCGGCGGCCCGCGCCAAACCATCGGCCATCAGCGCCTCCTCCAGACTCCGCCTGGCCTGGTACACTTTCAGCTCCTGCTCCCTGCACACACACACACAGATGTGGGAGAGGATGTCTCATTGTAAGTCCTGTTTCACACTCTGCTGGTTTACTATCTGCACACACTCTTGATTTAATGTCAGGAATCAATAAATACACTGAGAGGCTGAAATAAAAGATGGACGCAGCCTCTGTAACGTCACCCACAGGTTTCTGAAGCGAGCTGAGCTGAGCTGTGAGCTGCTCCACTGTCACCATCTTGACAGTGTCTGACTCCGCCCCTAACTCCCAGCTAATCCAAAAATGGTCAAAGAGGTGGAGCTGAGACTTTGGTGCATGCCAGTTTGTGGCAAGCATCCACCTGTCACTCAAAGAGGCCAGGCCCTCAATTCTCCATAACTTTAAGCCTTAATAAAATGTAAACAGGTGAGTTATATAAACAGTTGTCATGAAGGACGAAATTAGCTCTAGAGACTAAAACTGTTTTTGTACCAGGCTGTAAACATGTTTATTAACTTAATTATTTTTTACTTAATTATGTTTATGCTGTAAAGTTGGACATTTTAACATGGGAGTCTATGGGGACTGACTCACTGTTGGAGCCAGACTCTAGTGGTCATTAGAGGAACTGCAGGTTTTGGCTCTTCAGTGTTGGCTTCATGTTTCAGCCTCAGAGGTCGATGCTTGGTAATGACAAGTTCAACTCTTAGGTCGCAATTATACTCCCTTATGGACACACATGGACGTGTAGTTGTTGTTATGACACTTCTTTCTAGAGGCCGTGTGGACCGGCACAGTGAAGTCTGTGTGGAGGCAACAAATTGGAGGGCTCTTGGACGTCCGCACGGAGCATCTGATGCACCATCTGATGACAAAATTTACATCACGCTGACCCAAGTGAACCCTCACATACTCACGGATATGGAAATTATAACACTCGCTTTAATTTTAGTTGTCCACACAGTTCTGGCTGTTGGTCAGACTGACATCAGTCTGCTGAGGTTCCACTTTTAATACACAAATTAAAAAGACAAAGAAACAAGATGACCTCAGATATTTCAAAAACAGAGTTGAACCGTTCAGCATATGAGCAGGTCGTCGTGAACTCAGACGACTCCCTCCTCTCAGAGGCGACGTGTGTGTTTGTTTCTGTTTTCTCAGAGAAAAGATGTCCGCCGCCTTTTGTCAAAGGGTGTAGGGTGTGTGTGTGTGTGTGTGTGTGTGTGTGTGTGGGTGTGGGTGTGTGTGTGTGTGTGTGCATGTGCATGTGTGTGTGTGTGGTGGTGGTGGTGGTGGTGGTTGGGGGGAGTCTGATGTGGATGAAGAGGAGGAGAGAAGATGAAAAGGTGGAGGAGGGAGAGGAGAGGAATGAGAGCGATTTAGGATGACAAGCACATTCAGCTGGAGGAGGGAAGAGGGAGAGAATTGGAAATTAATGGAGGGGAGAGATAAGAAAAGAAGGAGGCAGGCTGGAGGGAAGGAGGAGATATAAGAGGAAAGGGGAGAATGAAGAGAAGAAGGAAGGTAATATTAAAGAAAGGAAACAGGGATGGAGGAAAGGGAAGAATGAAAGGAGTGACTGAAAGAAAAATGTAAGGAAGAAGGAAATGAAATGAGGAAAAAACAGGACAGAGGAGGGGAAGGACAAATATAGATAAGGAGAATGACTGAAAACAAGGAAGCAAAGGAAGAAATACTGGGAAAGAAAATAGGGTGTAAGGAGGAGGAAAAGGAAGGAGAGGAGAGGAGACGAGGGAGTGAAGGATGCAGTGATGTATTCCAGTGATTCTGCTGTAATGGCTTCAGCCAGCTGTTCTCTACTCGGTTTTCCACTGGACACGAACAGGGACACACACACAACTGGCACGGCACACACACACACACACACACACACACACACACACACACACACACACACACACACACAGTCAGTATGTGTCCCCACAGTGCCCCCTGCTGTCAGGTTTCAATAACTGTCTGTGTGTTTTATGGGGTCTCAGGGGTAATTTGATTCTGTAGATCACAGAAAGGAGGGGTGTGTGTGTGTGTGTGTGGGGGGGGGGGGGGGGGGGGGGTGGGGGGGGGTGGGAGGGGGGGGGGTTATCAGACAGCAAAGTTCACTTTCCTTTGACCTTTGTGGAAACACATCAACTCTAGTAAATTTAAGTTTAAAGCTGGAGTGTGGGACTTTTACATCTAAATGAACGTCTGTTAAAATGAGTTGACACACTGCTGATTAAGCCCAGCACCAGGTAAACCTCTCTGTAGTTCACAGTCTACCAGAGTTCACATGTGTCACAGTGTCTCTGGTGCTGGCTCATCAACAATGCATTGGTTTGCCAGAGCTGAAGAGAGGAGCAACTGTAGCAACAGCAACTAGGAATATGGCTGAAAATTATTATTATTGATAATACCAAAGCCACTCTTTTTCACTATGCATTCTCCCAATCAATAAATAATATACAATAACCCCCCTGTAACACTAGCCAATCCAAATCACAGCAATTGGTTACCAAATTGTTCATATGCCTCTGTATCTCTCTCTCTGCCCTCTCTCTCATTTTCTCTCATTTCTGTTTGTTCACATTTGGTCTCTGTCTCAGTCCTTGTTGCACTGATGAGCCGTACTGACTTGTTTTTGCACCGATAGATAGATAGATAGATAGATAGATAGATAGATAGATAGATAGATAGATAGATAGATAGATAGATAGATAGATAGATAGATAGATAGATAGATAGAGAGATAGATAGATAGATATGGGAAAAACCAAGGAATTTGGACTTGAAAGCTACAGACAGTGGAATAGAATATCATCAGCCTTCTCAATGAACTCAGAAGCTGTAAATCCGGAAAAACAAAAAGTAACACATGAGACTTTGACTTAAGCCATAAGAAACTAATTCTGACTAAATGATGACTGTGATGGATTATTTATTTACAGCAAGTTTCAACTTGATCTTCAAGTTTGTGTGCCAGTGGCATCATATTTAAGTGCGACAACAGGCAACAACAAGCAAATGCATTTTGGTGAATGGAGTACAAACGAAACACGCTGTCTGAAATTTTTTGAAAAGCCTGAAAAGATTTATTACAAGTACATCAAAAATCTTGGGTGATTTAGTAAGTCTAGAACATGCCAAGGAATAGACCCAGGCTGTGTTCAAAACTGCCTAGCATACTGCCTACTCACCTACCTACCTGCGTACTGAACATTTTTTCAGGTGAGAATGTAACTGGATAGACTCACAATTTTTGGTCCATTTATAAGAGTAACGTATATTTTTAAATCTGCTGCGACGATTTCGGACATTTGGGGAGAGCAGCCAGCCAGTGTACTGTACCGTAACGTCCTGGGTCCAGAGCAGCACTTTGCGGTCATGCCTCTTACCGAGAATCCGCCTCATAGCCCACCACTGCAGTTTGAAGAGCCGCAATGCATCATCATCATGCATAATTAAGTTTCAATTGGTGATCATTTTTCTTCATTCCTTCTTTCCAATACAGTGCATCCGGAAAGTATTCACACCCCTTCACTTTCCCCACATTTTGTTATGTTACAGCCTTGTTCCAAAATGGATTAAATTCCTTTTTTTCTCATCAATCTACACACAATACCCCATAATGACAAAGCGAAAAAGGTTTTTTAGAAATTTTTGCAAATTTATTAAAAATAAAAAAACTGAAATATCGCACGTACATAAGTATTCACACCCTTTACTCAGTACTTTGTTGAGGCACCCTTGGCAGAGATTACAGCCTCAAGTCTTCTTGGCTATGAAGCTACAAGCTTGGCACACCTGTATTTGGGGTATTTCTCCCATTCTTCTCTGCAGATCCTCTCAAGCTCTGTCAGGTTAGATGGGGAGCGTCGCTGCACAGCTATTTTCAGGTCTTTCCAGAGATGTTCAATCAGGTCCAAGTCTGGGTTCTGGCCGGGCCACTCAAGAACATTCACAGACTTGTCCTGAAGCCACGCCTTCGTTGTCTTGGCTGTGTGCTTAGGGTCGTTGTCCTGTTGGAAGGTAAACCTTCGCCCGAGTCTGAGGTCCTGAGCGCTCTGGAGCAGGTTTTCATCAAGGATCTCTCTGTACTTTGCTCTGCTCATCTTTCCCTCGATCCTGACTAGTCTTCCAGTTCCTGCTGCTGAAAAACATCCCCACAGCATGATGCTGCCACCACCATGCTTCACCGTAGAGATGGTACTAGCCAGGTGATGAGAGGTGCCTGGTTTCCTCCAGACGTGACGCTTGGCATTCAGACCAAAGAGTTCAATATTGGTTTCATTAGACCAGAGAATCTTGTTTCTCATGGTCTGAGAGTCCTTTAGGTGCCTTCTGGCAAACTCCAAGCGGGCTGTCATGTGCCTTTTACTGAGTAGAGGCTTCCGTCTGGCCACTCTACCAAAAAGGCTTGATTGGTGGAGTGCTGCAGAGAAGGTTGTCCTTCTGGAAGTTTCTCCCATCTCCACAGAGGAACGCTGGAGCTCTGTCAGAGTGACCATCGGGTTCTTGGTCACCTCCCTGACCAAGGCCCTTCTCCCCCGATTGCTCAGTTTGGCTGGGCTGCCAGCTCTAGGAAGAGTCCAGGTGGTTCCAAACTTCTTTCATTTACGAATGATGGAGACCACTGTGCTCTTCGGGACTTTCAATGCTGCAGAAATGTTTTTGTAGATCTGTGCCTCGATACAATCCTGTCTCGGAGGTCTATAGACAATTCCTTTGACTTCATGGCTTGGTTTCTGCTCTGACATGCACTGTCAACAGTGGAACCTTATATAGACAGGTGTGTGCCTTTCCAAATCATGTCCAATCAATTGAATTTACTACAGGTGGACTCCAATCAAGTTGTAGAAACATCTCAAGGATGATCAGTGGAAACAGGATGCACCTAAGCTCACTATTGAGTGTCATAGCAAAGGGTGTGAGTACTTATGTACATGCGATATTTCAGTTTTTTATTTTTAATAAATTTGCAAGAATTTCTAAAAAAGTCTTTTTCGCTTTGTCATTATGGGGTATTGTGTGTAAAGTGATGAGGAAAAAGGAATTTAATCCATTTTGGAATAAGACTGTAACATAACAAAATGTGGGGAAAGTGAAGGGGTGTGAATACTCCGGATGCACTGTATGTGAAATCAGAGACAGCCTGGACAAAAGAAACTGCTCTAAAAGCTGAATAGTTGATGTCCTGTAGCTATTGTGCTAACGTGCCTGTATTGTAACACAACACCAGGTGAGTCTGTTTAACAGGTGGACTGGATATTTGTGCAAATGATGATCAATGATGATCAATGATGAGGTGAAGACTGATTCTCTTCCAGCTGCTACCCAGAGATGTCTTGAATCACGCTTGGTATAAATTTCTCAGCATGACTGAAGTGGGGCCTGCTTCATCCTCCTTTTCCTCCTCCTCCTTCATGCTTCATTACTCTTCATCTCTCATTGTCTGTCTCTTCTCTCATCACCCTCTCATCCTCATCTGTCCCTACAGCTGATTACTCCCACTACCGAGCAGGCATCAGTCATCTGCTTTTCTCCGATCTGTGCTGAGCTGGATTCACTCGCTTTAGGTTTTATCAGAGGGCGGAGTGAGAAGAAACGGCATTATACATGTCTGACATGTTTCTGTGATATGACACATCTCATCACATGTAATGACAAGTATGTTAACCTTGGTTAACTACAACAATTAGCTTTTTAACCGCCTTAACAACCACCTTTGAATGGAAACATGTGCTAACTGTTAACTGGAGTTAGCAACATACTGTAGCTGGCACCTGAGGCATGCACTACAAAGCAGGTTCAACATGCCCAGGATATCTTTTGGTTATCTGGCTTCACTGGATAACCTGTACTATGAAGCTGGTTAACAGCTCTGGGTTTTCCTATCAGGCTACAAGCACGGCATCATCAGGACCATGAATAAATTAATGATTTAAGAATCTTTGTCCAGTTGAATTAAGCTATAATAGTTATGATGTATTTATTCACTGTGGTAAATCTCTGTTTTGTCTGGAAGAGCATAACAATTCTACCAATGGATACAAATATCTGTTGAGCTTTATTATTGATCACTTCATTGTAAACTCCCTGTCAGGATCCTGTAGGAATGATGACTCAGTTTTTCCAGTGATCTGATTGGTCAGTAGTTTGGCTGTTGACAGGTTTTGATCTGATCTTCTGAAGTTAACCTGCTCCGGAGCAGGTTAGGAGTTCAGTTAGTTAGGTTACCATGGTGAACTAGCCCGGTAACAAGTGAACCACCGTCGTAGGCCTGACAACCCAGAGTTAAAGCTGAAGTTACCTTGCTAAGCTCAGATCCTGCTTCGTAATACAGGCCTCTGATATTCAGAAGGTAAGGAGTTACCCTTCTATCTGCAGTTGTGTTACAAAATAAGCTGTTTTTGTTGTCATACTGGGATTTTACAGTTTTTCTCAATGGCTTTGATGCAGTTCTCGAATCAGAAACATCATTCTCACCTCTCTTAATGCTGTTCTCAGACACATTAGCATTTCATATTGTATTAGTACAAGCCTCCTTTGTATCCACACATAGTTCACTGCTAAAGATGTTTTCTCATTGTGTTGATGCATTTCTCATCTGACTCTGAAAATTCATGGAAACAGTTTGTTCCTCCGTCAGATAGAACGACAGACCTCTCACTCACTTTGATACTGTCCTGCAGCATCAATGTTTTCAATCAGATCACTTTAAACATTCTTCAAATATGTATGAAAGAGCAAGGATAGCCTCTCTCTCACACACACACACAGACACACACACACACACACACACACACACACGTACTATAATTGATGATATGTTCTAAGTATGATTTCTTATTTCTCTTTGTCTATTTGCCGATGCATAGTTCCATGTTTATCATTTTGCTTTCCTCAGTTACAGCAGTTATATTCTGTGAATTTACAGATACAGTTTTTTCACTTGCTTTCACTCATTTTCTAAACTAGGCCTCATGTTTTCAAAACTCTGCACACAAATCCAAAACTTGCTCACAAAATACAAAGTGCCACAAGTCTACTGCAAAGCAAACACTGCATTCAAAATATCATAAACACATTTAAAAATCAAGTATTTGCATCAAATGCCAAACACTTTTCTCATTATACTAAATCTTTGGATTTACAATGTTCTAAATCTGAAGCTCTGTCTTCCACAGGCTTGTGTATACATATTCATACAGTGTTGTAAAGTGACAGGACAGTGATCTGTTGAGAGGGCTTGAAATGTACACAGCACAGTAAACACCAATGCAGTTCTCTTTTTCTAAAGTCAGTCAGGTTTTTATCAAAACATCAAAACATTTGTAGTCTACGTCTTGAAGCTCTGGTGACAATGTTGAAGTGTATGACGTTTGACGTGAACAAGTTTTAGAGAGTTTTGCATGCAGAAATGCATGAACTGTGCTGACACCTGCATTAAGACTAGTGAGGACGACATTTCTGATGTGAGAACTGCATCAAAGCAACTGAGAAAAACTAAAATAGCTAAAGCTTTCATGAATTTCCCCTAGGGGATAAATAAAGTATCTATCTATCTATCTATCTATCTATCTATCTATCTATCTATCTATCTATCTATCTAAAGGTGACTGAATGACAGGATCTTGTTTATTGTTTGTTACAGCTGTGTGAGTGTTCAGGTGTGTGCTGTCCTCAGCGTTGCCAAAGTTTCAACTCGGCAGCATCTTAAAAATTGCCACAGCATGGGCAAAACTAACAGTTGAAGTGTGGGTATATATTAATGATTTGGCATTATTCTGGTCTGGAGGAGCACATAAGCAGAAAAGGACAAATGAGCAGCAGCTGGAGCCACCTTATCTAACATGAGTGCACAACCAGTGTCATCACTGTTCAAAGCTGTGACCCTCCCCAAACAAACTCCAGACAACTGATCACCTAAACACCCCCACCATCAACACCATCAACACCATCACCATCACCACCATCACCACCATCATCACTATCAACACCATCACCACCATCATCACTATCAACACCATCACCACCATCACCACCATCACCACCATCACCACCATATTCACCATCAGCACCACCATATTCACCATCAGCACCACCATCACCACCATCACCACCATCACCACCATCACCACCACCATCACCACCATCATAAGTGAGTTATGCTGTGGGCTGGGTTAATAGCTTGTTCCTGTTTATTTAACCTGTATTTATTGACATTTTGGCAAACTGGCACCATTAGAAATGTCATATAAGCTAGAATCAGTTCCTGTCTGCAGTGCATCATGGATGTATACTATCACTGGATTACTGTGATACTGAGGAAAACTCCGAAACATGATGATTCTCAGAAGTTCTGAACAAGTGTCCTTTTCTATGATTTCTAAATGGATTTATGGATTTATGGACACAAATAGAAATTTGTGTGTGTGTTTATGTCAGAAAGCGTATGTTATACTCAATCTAAAATAATGCCTGTTCAGATTTGACACGAATTTTGATTCAAATTACAATGATTGGACACTAAAGGTTTAAAAGCTCCATATTTTCATCTTCTTCTGTGTTTTATTTGAAGTGTTGATCCAAAAACCATCTCAGTGCAGTTTTACATCTCCTCTCGGAGGCTCTGATTGGCTGACTGTTTTTTGAGTGATCCAATAAATTTAAAGGAGATTTCAAGTAAGCATTCAGAGAAATCAAATCCTGCAAGACTGGATGGTAGGTCCAGGTGGGCGGGGCTTTGGGCATGGCTGAGGGCGGTGACTGCTTTGCTGTGACATCACAAAGTTCCAGAAGTCCTGACGGCTGGTTTTAAGGCTCAGTTTGTGAAAACATGCATTTCTCTGTGGACTGAGGCTTTGATACACAGTATTAATATAGAACCTAGACCTGCTTTATAATCAAACAACACATGGAAATCTACCTTTAGACTATATGGGACCTTATAGTAGCTTACATGCCTCTGTGAATTGTCTCTGTTGATAAATGGGCCAATTTACAGCTTTCTCTTTCATTGCATCATCTTTGCCTCATGTCACTCTCTCCATACAACTCTTCCACTCCCCAGTGGAAAGCTGAGCCTCATAGCTTGACAACCCTTGGTTTTAATTAGTATTCAGAGCTGAAGGTTAAATGGTTTCAGCTGTTACAGTCTACAGCTCCTCCTGCTGGCTGGTGGAGTAAAGTAACATTCATTCCAATTTATTGACATAAACAGCAAACTGTCCCAAGATACTTAACAAACAGCTGGACATGTCTTCAGCCCTGAGTCAGGAGCAGAGACACATTCCTCTTTTCTTTATAAAATGCAAATCACTCCCCAATGAATACAGTGTTAAAACAGTTACTGTCCAAATAAAACAGTAGAAATAGTAACTATGGGAAAAGGAAACCTTCAGCCTGTGTTTCTCACCGGATATGTTCGTCAGTGACGGTGAAGGCCTTGCAGAGCGGCTGGGACGTGTTCAGCCAGATGGCCGGGTTCTTCTCAGCAGCCACAGACGTCTGTCCTGTGATCGGAGAAGAGCTCATGTGCAGAGCGCTGGCGATGGCTGACAGGAGAGTGTCATCGCTGGAGTCTGGGCCCACACCTGCTGACAAAGAGGTCGGAGGTCAGAGGTCAGGACTGGAGCATGGATGTGAATCCAGGGTCATACTGGAGACTTACTCTGCAGCCCTTTGGGCAGGTCCATGGTCCTCAGGACTTCCTCTGTGACGTCTGACGACCGGAGACCTTTCAACCTCTTCTCCCAGAACAGCTGCAGACAGACAGAGAGAGAGATGACCTGGTCAGTGTTAAAGGCAACCCACTACAGTGATTCTTCTGAAAACAGTTAAGTAATTAACAAAGTAAAAATACTTAATACTCTGGACCTTCAGTGCTGGTAAAACCAGGCTACACAATCCCAATTGGCCATGAGATGTAACAAGCTCTCTGTTTGGTTGGAGAGCTAACCAGTCGTATCAAATCCAGAGCGTTTTACCAGCACTGAAGGTCCAGACTGTCACAGAAAGGCTAACAGGAGAAGCTAAATGACTATGCTAATCGATTAGCTAACAGGAAAAGGAAAATCAGTTGGAAAAAGGAAATTAAAGAGGGAATCCAGGAATGTATTCCCATTTTAAAATGCATAAATTCTTTCTACAATTCCTATTTTTAATGCCTATTAAAATATGAAATTATGGAAATGCTTTACTACTTTTCCTGTGACCCGTGGTTCTCCATATAATAGGTGTCATATGCTTCGTATCTCATTTACCAGCCTCAGTATCTATCTGAGCAGCCTGTCAGACCAACTTACAGTCCACTTTCTGTCTATGTACGTAAAACAGAGGGTGGAGAGTGTGGCAGCTCTGCAGCCATTATGAGACCCGCGCACACACATTCACACACACAGCTGGTTGGCAGGATGGATCAGAATATACAGTCTCTCTCTCTCTCTGTAATTCAACCTCACTTTATGGAAATATCATTCGAATATAGTTTTGCTAAAAAAGACTATACAAGACATAATGAGGAGAAATTCAAACTACTGTTTGAACATGTTAAATATTCAATCTGCAATGATCTTTTCAAACTGAAAATGCACACTATATGTGACAAAATAACATCAACTCAATGGTCCACTTACTAGCTTTTCAAACATGGAAGTTCTCAGTGTGGATTTTTAAACATGAACATGTCACAGTCCACTCCACACAGTCTCAAAGACTTTAAGTGCACCAGGCTGTGCCTCGTCCTCCAGCAGGGGTCATTAGTAACACACCCTCTCACTCTGATCTGTGTGGTATTCAGTATGTGTTGCCCTCAGTGAACTGGACTGTTGCTCATTTGTTTGTTTATGCAAGATGCAAAAACAGACAAAATATGGATTGTGGATAAAAGCAGGGGAGGACTTCACCATTAGGCAAAGAAGGCAGCTGCTTTTGACCACAAAATAAGAGGAGACATGATAGTGACGATTGTGCATCACACACTTGTTGCTGCGGGTGTAAGAATATTCATTCTCAACATTGGCTCATCTCATTGTTACAGATGAATTAGGTTGTAATGGTCTAAACTCTAAGGAGTTTTAATGTTGTAGCTGGTGGAATCAGAGCTACTTTATGTTCTGCTGTCTGGTATAATATGTGTAATGCATCATATTTCATCAGTTGATATGTTTTGTATTTAAAATCTTGATCTGCAAATGTAGCAGAGTAGAAATGTAAAGTACATAGAATGAATATATTCGAGTTAAGTACAAGTGTTGATTGAAAGAAGCTAGTTACTTTTCATTGGGTTAGGGTCAAACTAATGTAAATGATTGTGTCCATGTCAGTTACCAAACTCCTTAAAATCAATGGTGGAAAATAGCATTGTACATTGTTAAGTATTACACTTCATTACAGCTTTTCAGTACTTGTACTTTATGTGAGGGAAACCTGAGGGAAACCTGGACTTGTTAGTTGTTTGTTGGATAGTTTGTTACTGGTCATTACACAAAACATATGATCAGCATTATAATAGAATATGGAGCATTATTATAGATTAAACTATAGAGCAGTATATAAAGTAATTTAAAATAGCCAGCTTGAACAGACTAAGTACATTTTTAGAGTATTTTTTATAGTTAATAGTTTTAATAAAGCACAATAAGACAGAGTCTAGGGTCAGACAGAGGTCAGACAGAGACTACATCTTAATATGATCAACTATCATTCAAGAAAACTTAAAAATCATAAAGATATCAAAAAATAAAACAACAATAACTCTCTTTTGTTTTGTCTCCTTTCCTCTTCCTCCTTCATCCCCCCCACCCCCTTTCATCTTTAATCCCTCTCTCCAGTTTCTTTTTCTCTGCCTGTTCATACTTTAGTATAGTAACTATAGTGCATCACTTAGTAAACTGGGAGAGATTTCAGACACAGCTCCTGTGTGTGTCATGCTTTTCCCATGATGCCTCAGCATCCTCTAGTGGCTGCAGTCACCATGACAACCTGGTTTATTCCAATCAGCCATCTCTTGTGCAACAGCCTGACCTCGTCCTCACCATGGCGACACTAGTAATGTGTGTGTGTGTGTGTGTGTGTGTGTGTGTGAGACTCTCACCTGTCTGGGCTGCTCAGTTGCTCTCTGCAGGTCTGTCTTCACCTTGTTGCCAGGATGACTTGTAACCTTGGTAACGGGCTGTTTGAAGATGGACGCTGTTTGTCTGATTGGCAGAGCTGTGTTCAGGTCTGGTTTTCCTCCCTGGAAGAGACAGAGACTAAGTGTCGGAGACATGTCTCCTTTCTTCCTAATTCCTTCCTTCCTTCCCACCCTTTTTCTCCTCCCTTCTTCCTTTCATTGCTCTTTCCTTCCTTCCTTCCTTCCCCTGTTGTTTTCCTTGTTCCTTCCCTCCTTCATGGTCTGTTTTACCATAATAAACCTGCAACCTGTGTTTGTGTATGTCAGTTGACTTTAAAGGGTTAACTGTAAGCTGAGGTTTCACAGACAACAACAGGAAATGTGTGTGTATGTGTGTGTGTGTGTGTGTGTGTGTGTGTGTGTGTGTATGTGTGTGTTCATACACCAAAGTAATGATGTGTGAAGAGCAGCAGCATGATGCAGAGTTGCATGCAGCACATGAACAGTTACTAGTCCCACTTGCCAATTTCAAACTCCCCTGGCTGTTTTCAAGTTTGTTGTTCTCTGATAAAAAAAATCAGTCACATTGCAGAAATTATGTTTTGCCTCATTAGGACCGGGATTTGGTCCCCATAAGGACAACTGGTCCCAACAAGATCAGTGTTTATACCAGAACAGGTCCCGACACACACACACACACACACACACACACACACACACACACACACACACAGGCCTGCAGTTATCAGTCATCTCAGAAACCCTCACAGGAGTCACACTGAAAGTTTAAGGAACAATGCAACATTTTGGGAACACTTCTTCACTTTCTTGCTGAGAGTAAAATAAGATGATTCTTATGTATCAATTTAATCTTGTATTTGTATGTACCAGTCTTCTCATGTCAGTAAATAAACATAACAAAATGTTGCATTATTCCTTTAAACCAGGGCAAAAAGCAGTCCTCTGTCAGAGCAGGACTGAAAGTCATTTAAGAAGCTTCCTACTCTGACTTTCAGCAGAATGACGACTCACCAAAAGAAGTGTGACACTGCTGTTTAACCACACTCTTTAGCTGATAAGCAGTAATTATGGTAGCATAGGTAGACAGTTGCAGACTATTGTTGTTGTGCAAACTGTTTTATTTGAAGTGTTCCATGAGGAGAGATATTTATGGTTTCAAGAACCAAAAACCATCTCAATCTCTCATCTCTGCTCAAAGCCTCCTCTCTTCTGATTGGCTGACTGTTTTCTGAGTGATCCAATAAAAAATAGCAGCACTCAGAGAAAAAAGCCTGCAAGGTTGGATGGTGGGTGCTGGTGGGCGGGGCTTGGGGCATGGCTGAGAGTGGTCACTGCTTTGTTGTTCCAGAAGTCCTGACGGCTGGTTTTAAGGCTCAGTTTCTGAATACAGGCTGTGTGCATTTCTCTGTGGACTGAGGCTTTGATACTTTCACAGTATTAATATAGAACCTAGACCTGATCTATAATCAAACAACACATGGACAGAGACCTTTAGACTATATGGACTTTAAAAAAGTAGCTAACATTTGAAATGCGGTAGTTTAACTAATGCAGGTTATACATGCAAATAACCTAAAGAGGAAATTCCTCTGATCTGTCATCTGAAGCAGCATCATTTCTGATGAAGCACAGCTGGCTCATCTGTTAAGCTGCTATGCTTGTATGCTGTATGCTCTATGTTTAAATAAACTGTTTGACAAACATCTGCATGTTTAGTAAAAACTGTGAACTGATCCGTCAAACTACAGTTGGACTTCACCGGTCAGATGCACATGAGCCATTTCCACTGGCTTTAATAATTATTTACATCTGCATTTATACTCTGTTTATAAATCATCTAATTATACAGGTTATAATCAACAGTGTTTTATAATGTTTTGCAGAAATTATTAATAAGCACACACCTCATTGTGTTCATTTGACTAAGGGTGTGTTTGATTGCTTATAAATTCAACCCGTGGCTCAGCAGGTAGGAGGCAGAGTAGGTTGTACATTAACCAAAAGGCTTGTGGTTTGATCCCTGGCTACTCCTGTCCATATGTCCAAGTGTCCTGGGGCAAGACAATGAACCCCAGGTTGCTGCTGCTGAGCAGGCGACCGCCTTGCATGGCAGCCCTAAAATGTAAATCACTTTGTCTGCTGAGGTAGACGTGTGCTCCTTCTAATTTTAGGGTCCAGGTGTTGTTCATGCCGCCTCCCTGTCACACTGGCAGGACTCACTGGGACACTTGAATAGAGGGTCCTAAGAGGGTCACTCTGAAACTTTCTACCTTTTACGCTTGGTAACATACAAGCCCCGATTTCCTTCCTGTTCCAGAGGGTGAACCTGTACATTTGAATGACCGCATGATCTTTCTCCTAGCTCTAGTGTTTGTGTGTTTTCACTTAAAGAAACACTGAGACGTGTCTGCTGTGTGGGAGGGGTCCATGCTGCTGTTATCTCTGGCACAAAGACTGCAGTTCACAAACAAAACAACACACACACACACACATGCGTACGTGTGCAGAGGCATGCAAGCACACATACTTCACCCAACACACACTCACACACATACACACACAGAGCAGTCTGATCTGTGTGGGCGGAGCTTATTATAGCAGTCTGTCCATTAGCGTAGCTTAAAACATGACAGCGGAAAATCCTGGTTTGTGTCAGGCATCTGTTAAAATGATACAAGTGGACGGCTCAAACACATCTGGTCAGCAGGGTAACTACAGTTCTGATTAGAGCTCAGGGTATATTAAATTGCTTGTAACCATAGCAACAGTACTGATGCTACTGGAATTTGTTAGTGACTGTTAGTATTGTTTTCAGTTAACTTACCAGTAAAAATATTGAGGATTTATCCTCTGTGAGTCAGGGTTGGTCCTGTGTGTGTGTGTGTGTGTGTGTGTGTGTGTGTGTGTGTGTGTGTGTGTGTGTGTGTGTGTGTGTGTGTGTGTGTATCAGCTGACCCAGGTTGGATGATCATCCAAATTTAATTAGATGGATGCCTGAACATGTTAATGAGTCCAGTCTACTCACAGTGAGGTTTGTTGAGCCATGTGAGGAAAACGCAGCTGGAAACACTAAATGGGATGCAGCTAATTAAAGAGTTGTGGACTGATGTTCAAAACACTGTTTACTGTCGTCTGAACCAATGATGTGACATCCATTACAAGACTGACTCAAAACACCCACAGGACAAGTCCAAGTCCAAATGCCCACAAGACTTGTCTGTGATTTGTGAGTGTTAAGACAAACCCTGACAAGAGCAGGCCCAGTCTGAGTGAAGACACCCAGGAGACACAGACCAGTGTGAAGTGAACGGCCACCAAACCAAGACCAGTATGAGTCAAAACATCCAGTAGACCGAGAGACAAAATTCCCGAGATCAAGACTGAGTCTAAACACAGAAAAAAACCTCGAGACCAGGTCAAGACAAGACTGAGACAAGTACATGTCAAAACACTCATAAGACCATGTCAAAACACCTGCAAGACAAAGATAGGTCTAAGTCAAAACATCCACTCGACCAAGAACATCCACGACACAGGGACAAGTCTGAGACAAGTCGGAGTCAAAACACCCACAGGGCAATTCGGAGTCAGATGTCCACAAGTTTGAGGTTAGTCACAATCCAAACACCCAAAAGACCAAGACACACTAAGTCGGAGTCAAAACACCTATGAGATGCAGACAAGTCTGAATCCTAACCCTGACAAGACAGGTCCAACTCAAAATGTCCTCAAGGCTTGTCTCTTTTTTGTGAATGTGTTACGTCCACTGATGTTGTGATGTGTGTTGCAGGTCTATCATGCATGTTTGTCACTTCCTCATCAGTGGACATCTATATCAGCCTCCCACAACTGGAGTTCCAGGCCCTTTGGCCACCAAGCTGCCTATGAGACTGTTATGTTGCTTCTGTGGTTGTTGTCTTTCTTGTCCTTGCTGACTGACTGTGTCTTCAAGTGTTTCTGTTGGGCAAACAACTTTATCAATGCAGAGGAAGCTTTGCAGGGGTCTCTGCCTCCTTTTATCCTGTTTTCTCCTGTTTTGTGGACATTCAGGGAGGTTAGAGATCGTCTATTTGTTTTATTTCCTAGGTGGCATGGGGAGTTTTGTTTGTTATTTTAGCCTTGGAGACCCCAACGTTTCTTGCTTCCTGCAATCTTATGTTGGTTATTTGTTGCGTTATGTGTTACTATAATAAACACCAGTCCATGCGATAATTCCTGTGTCTCAAACACCTTTTTCTTTTCTTTGTTGTTGTGGTTTGTTAGAGTCACCTTGTGAACCTCACGTTACTCCCTGTGTTCCCCTGGACATTTTCTTAAGTGGGTCGTAACAGAGTGTTAAGACTCAGAGTGGCATCAATCAAGATCATGGGACTCACAAGACCAAGACAAGTTCGAGTAAACACCCACAACACCCAGACAAGTGTGAGTCAAGATACTAATAAGACCAGATCAAAACATCCACTGGACCAAGGACACCCAGGACACAGGGACAAGTCTGAATCAAAACACCCATAGGACAAATCAGAGTGTTCATGAGACAATCCATGTGAAAACACTGACAAGACCTGGACAAGTCTGTGTCAAACTAACAGGGCTGACACAGTCTGAGATAAAAGTAAAAACTCTTGAGACTATAGTGAGTCCTACAGCTCTGGTTTGTGGACAGAGCGCTCAGCCACATTGTGACTCTTCTCCTCTGTAGTGAATGTTTGTCAACTGACCTGCTGAACTGTCAACCTGCTGCAGGAAGAGCCGTGTTAATCTGATAATCCGATAACACACAACATGACCATGGCACAGCCGCAGCCCCTCCCTCACAGGTGTGATCCGTCATTGTTACCTTGGCCAGGCTGAGCGGGTCGTGTCGAAGCCTCTGTTTGTTTTTCTGCAGTTTCCCAGGCATCATCTTCCCCGTCCGGAAGTCGAAACATCCCAAATCCACTTTGTTTCCTAGGTAACGGGACAACTGAGGCTTACTCCTGAACTTCTTCCCTGAAGGACTGAAGGTTGAAAGGAAGAGAGTTAGACCGTTGATATATTTTTAATTGTCAGGCAATCGAAATATATTAACTGACGCAGTGACTGACCGGAACTTAAGTGGACATTTCATGAATATGGGACAGAACAAGAGAATTTGACTTTGGAGTCGTAATATTACAGTGATGATGTCTAAAAAGATTTAAACAGAGGCTCCAAACACTGAGAGTCCAAACAAACTACAGTCATTATACATGTCTAACAGTGATGTATGTGCTTTATCTAGTAACCAGCAAACTATATAATGAGAATCCAGTGAAGCTGATAAAACAGCAGCCAGACCGAAGGAACAAACATGGCTGCCTGACATCTGTTCATCACTTAGTGTAGGGCTGCTCGATTACGGCAAAAATCATAATCAAGATCATTTTCATCAATATTGAGATCAGGATTATTTAACACAATTACTAATTGACTTTGGACACACCACGCATTTACTGAACTTTTTAAAAAAGTGTGATAAATAAATAAAATAATAAATAATATATGATATCTAAATATATACAATTAAATATATAATATAAAACAATTGTTGTAGTTCATTAGTGTACTTCCACAACTTACTGAAAACTACTAAACATATATTCAGTATAAAAAGATAATAAATAAAAATAAATTAGACCGAAATAAATTAGATCATATATGTTGTAGTGCACTGCACCGGCATACTGAAAACTCCAATATATATTGAGCATTTTGGTAAAATATATTCAATATATTGATCAATACTTTACAGCTTCCATGTTCACTTGTCTCATGGTGTTACCATGGAAACACCTCCCACCCACAGGACCTGGAGACAGCATGCAAGCTGTCTGCACTTGTGTTCAAATACAGTCCAAACACCCCGTAGTGTTGTTGCCCCACCCACTTTATCGCACTGACTTGTGTCACCTTAGGCTAGACAAGTATCCCAGCATGCATTGTGCATCAACCAATAGCAGTGGACATAAGCAAGACTCACAACTGCTATAAATTCAATTTCAAAACAATTGCCTTTGATCTCAGAGCTGAACTCTAACACTCCTTGCTGTCACATGAGTGGACTATGTCTTCGCTCCTGAACAGTTGCTGGGCAACAGAAAGTTACTAGTCCCACTTGCCAATTTCAAACTCCCATGGTTTTAAACTCGCCATCGTTTGGTGTTCTCTGTTCTCTGAGAAAATCAGTCAGCTATGACATCACATCTGACACCAGCAGCAACTGTCACACACTTCCTCATTCACTGCTCTGAACTAACACACACGCACACGCACACACACACACACACACACACACACACACACACACACACACACACACACACACACACACACATTTGTACTGCTATACTTGTGGGGGCATAATACATCGCCAAGCCCCTAACCTTGACTTAAGTCTAATTCTAACCTGAACCCTAAAATCAAGCTTTAACCCTGCAGCAGTGGGAGCAGCAGACAACATGTCATCAGCTCCTCTGAAGCTCTGACAGTTTGACTGGTCCTCACAAAGACACAAGAACAAGACACACAGTCATTCAGCTGTGTTTGACATGTAGGTCAGCAGCTACAAATCAAAGATCACTGGCTCTGTGTGTGTATGTGTGTGTGTGTGAGTGTGAGTGTGTGTGAGTGTGCGCGCGTGCGTGCGTGCGTGCGTGCGTGCGTGCGTGCGTGCGTGCGTGCGTGCGTGTGTGTGTGTGTGACTGACTGTGTCATGTATATTGTGTTTCATCTTGTGAAGACTATATCTGAGAAACTGTGTGAATCTGGACTCTGTGGTTTTGAACAGAGACACAGTTGAGTTTGTAGAAACGCAGCCAGTAGACGCCTCAGCAGGGTGTTGCTGCTATTCCAGTAAGCCGGCCTGCTGACTGGTTTCCTTACTGGAAGTGATGATGAGTCACGTTATAAAGCAAACTGAAAGTAAAGTCTCAGCTCTGAAATGTGGATCTCCTTCATGTTAAAAGTCCAGGATTGGACCAGGACAGCATGTGTCTCTGACTCTGAGCTGTTAATCTGCTAGAGTGAGAGCTGCCTCCATCACTCAGCAACAAGACATGAACGCAGCCCCTGAAAACAGCCGCCAGCTCATGAGCGTCACGGCCACAACATTTCCTCTCCCATCTAACACAACAGCGATGAGTGAAGATACAGAACCAGGAAAAGAGCAGAAGGCGAAACTTCACAGATGAATCTGATCTGCTTTAAGGAGAAGCTGAACTCCTTCATACTGCAGTGATGGTTACTGAGGCAGAGAAACCAACAGTCTGAGGCCTCTTGGTGAAATCTAATGTAATGTGCATAAAGAATAAAACTGAACTGAGACTGCTTGATCATCTTTTATTTATTCATTTACTTGATCATTTTTTTATTTACTTATTCCAATGAATCATAACTAGCAATATATTGCGATTATGAGTCACGGTTCCAGTGTGAATGGTCACTTTTGAATTTCACTTTCACTGAAAAAAAATGTAAAAATGATGATTTTTGTTGGTCTTGTACCAAACAAACATGTTACTTTACGTCTGCAGAATATGATTTGTAGTCCGGGGCGTGTCTGTAGTAACACAACACTTCATTTATGGTCTGTTGTTGTAACATATTTTACATTTATCAAAAAACTGCAGCTCCTGTGACTTGGATACTGCACTTGGCCATATTGTGATTTCAGTTATATATCCATTAATCGTTCTGCCCTATGGTGAGTGAATATAATTATTTAAATACAAGAAAGACAAAAAAAAAAATTAAACACTTACTTACTTATGAATTTGTAATAACCTTGCAGTGTTAACTATATTTTGTACTGACCTCTCCTTATCGTAGTCTTCATCATGAGTGGCTGAGTCATTCACAGGCCAATCATTGACTGACTTTATCAAACTTTATTGATATAAAGTATAACATGGTATAACACATTGATATAACTATATAAAATGCAATATTAGGTCCATATAGACAAATCTTTGGTTATTAGGGCCCAAGGACCCTATTGTAATTTTATCATCGCATCTCTGTGTCAGGATGTGTGATCCTGCATGATACAGGTTACATGTATTATTATTTGTTATAGGTCTACCTGAGCAGAGCACTGTGTGTGTGTGTGTGTGTGTGTGTGTGTGTGTGTGTGTGTGTGTGTGTGTGTGTGTGTGTGTGTGTGTGTGTGTGTGTGTGTGTGTGTGCTCGTGCATGTGTGTGTCATACAGCTACACACTCTAGGCTAATGCGTTGAGATTGTTGCTGCTGGCTCAGGACAGTATTGTTTCTGTCATGCGGTGTAAATATCTACAGGTGTTGATATTGTACTTCAGGTTGTGATCATTCTTAATCCAGACCTGAGATGTAGGTGTTTATTTATATCTTTGTAAACAGCTGTACCTCCAGCTGTGGGCAGCCATTAGTGGAGGACCACAGGATAATGAATGATGATATAGTAGTCAAAGCAGAGTTGTAATAATATGAAATGTCTTCTAGGAGAAGTTGAATTGTTGAGAAACCCTGTACATAATTACACACTTGGATCAGCCTTATAACTGCATGACACTTCATAATAGTGTAAACTAAAGGTTTGTAAGCTGACTATAAATACTAAATACCTGACATACAGAGAAGTGTTACCCAAAGAGACGTTTCTTGCCCTCCTGTAACCTTGTAACCTTGTTTTTGGAAATGTGTTGTAATCTCATTGTGGTGCATGCATCCTGATATAAGCTACTACTGAATCCTTGACTTTGTTAGCTAATAGACAAGACAGTGGGCGTTCACATGATAAAATGGCCAACTCCCTCTCAGAGGTGGGTTGTGGTTTCAAACTCTTTGACAAGGTGAAGGCGCTGGATGTGTGCTAGTTGTACATTTTGTGTAAAATCTCTGTAATAAAGTTGTTTTTTAAAAAGCAGTCATATATGTTAGGGAAAATATGATCTGCCAGTGGTCATGAGCAGCACACTGTTGATAAGTGACATATGCCAGTAGATACAGACAGCAGTGATATATCACTCAGAAGTGGCATGTGTCAGTTTACATCTCAGCTTCACTCAGTCTTTGGCCAATAAATGAACACAGAAATAAAACCACACTCTGAATGAAAGGACTTTTACATTGTCAGTGTCAATTAACTGTTTGTGGACAAGCACAGAGCCACTTTGTAACAGGAACATTACAGGGTTGTTATTAAAGTCACATAATGATCCTGATGTTTTCCTGACACCATGTTGACCCTCAGCCTCTCTCTGATCACAGCAGCACAGACGCCACACTGTAACTTCAACTGAGTCACTTCAACACCTGATCAACTATGAGCAGCAGTAGTGATGAGCGATGATGTCACTCAGGAGTAGGACCAATAACCACAGGCTGACCGATCGATCAACGGTTTGCTGTGTGACTGATCAGTGACTGATCGATGAGTGTGACGGAGTACCTGTAGTAGTAGACATCGCTCTTCCCGGCGCTCAGTCCGGACTTCCTGATCACTTCTTCTTTCTTCCAGCCGGGCGGCAGAGCGGGACAGTCCGTCCTCTTCCTCTCCATCATCACACAATGATCGATCCCACGATTAGGCCTCGATCGGATCAATCGATAACTCCGTAAACACGATGAGGAACCTTCCTGACAAACAGCGTGGTGGTAAACCCAGCAGAGCGGCAGCCCGGGCGGACCGACGTCACGGATGTTACGTTAACGGCGGCTCTCCCTCCTCCCCTCCGCCCCGGCTCTCTCTGCTAGTTGCAGCAGTTGTCCCGGGTTAAATAAAATGTGAAAAGTGTCCCGGTTCAGACCGTGAGCTCGGATGACGCGGGCTAAAGCCGCCTCTACATCCGGATCTAGTTTAGTTCACCTCCGGAGAGGAACCAATGGCTCATCTGATCCCAACTGAACTGAGCTGAACTCGACCAACGGCAGGTTGTGACGTCTGAGATATCACACACACAAACACACACACACGCGCACACACACTCACTCACAAACACACAAACACACATGCACATACACACACACACACACACACACACACACACACACACACACACACACACACGCACACACAACTCTCAGAGATCGTCTATTATGAGGATGCATCACTCAGTTGTAGTCTAAATACAGAAGCTGAGAGAGGTCGAGACTGCCCTTTTTTCTTTTAGTGCTGGTCATTTCATCAGTGCCAGATATTGTAAGATATTTATGAATTTTGTTTTAGACAGGTAGGTCTGAAATTCTAACTGTAACTGCAGATTTTTATGTTTTTTCTTTGAAAACTTGCTCTCAACTTCCCTCACCTAAATATCTTATATATAAATTAGTTTATTTATTATTGTTTTTCTTATTCTTATTTGCCTTTCCCTAACCCTAACCCTTTGACGTGCATGTCTTAACTGCCCATGAAATAGGCTATTTAGGCCTCTATAAAATTGGCCAAGCACCTATAAAAATTGAAAATATAACAATTCAAATAATAAAATAATTTGAACTAAGCCAAAATGTTCTATAGATTAATAAATAAACAAATAATTTACATTTTTACATTTTTATTTATTTTTTTAATTTAAGATAATATTTTCATCTTACTTTTAAAATTTTCCAGAGATGAATGCATGGATGACTAGTATAGAGGGTACAGAGTTTACGTGAGGCCCTTAGGCAAGCCTGCCCCTAAGTCTTACCGAGCTTGGTATCTCTTCAGTGACAGGGCTGGAGACAAAGCTGATAACAGAAGACCTTGGATGGTCAGTAACAAATTGGTGTTGTCTGCAGGATATTAACAGAACTACAGCCTGGTGAGTGCAAAACTTTAAATTGTGCCTCACCTTGTCTGTGTTTGATGAAATCAAAATAAACTGTGTAATTTTTAATTTTGTATGGGAGAAACTCCCTATCTCTACACAGCCACAGTTTTTTTTTTTACAAATACAAATCTTTTCTACAAATGTACAAACTTGAATTTCTCATGTAGGTTTATTTTACATTTCTACAAAGGCTGATTTGTGACGACAAACTTTGGAATTATTTGTGAACATCAATTTCCAAGTCAAAATCTTTTTGACCCTAATTTGAGCCCATAGTATCTGTAGCCTGGACTTGGAGTAAAAAATAAGGGAGTGATCACTCCTTCTTTTTTTCCTTCACACCTCTCTGTTTGAGTGACATCACAGGCTCTGGGTTAAAGGGGCCTGCAGTAGTCATGAAGCCTGGAAAAACATTTGGTTGTCCCACCATGTCTGCCCTAAAGTTTTCACATGGTTTCTGTGAAATAACGCTGGAACTAAAGATGTGTCCCAGCTGTCCCAGACTGTCTGTTATTAGGCTTGTTCAAGATGAGTCAGGCCTGCTCAGAATTGATAACTGGTGGTCATCCCACACTGCAGCCAGTTTGATTGTTGTCTTCTTCTTAATCCCATAATACATCTGTGCTTGATCCCAACTCGCTCTGACGTCATGAAAACATGAATGATAACCTCACAAGATTAAGTGTTTACTGTAGTTTTAGGAGCCAGACGGCACACTTGCTCTCCACTGACTCCAAGACCTAAGGGCATGATGGGAAACAACTGGCTCTCACCTGATCTAACAGCTGCCTCAACAATAGACATGTTATAGAATTTTTTCATTTTTTGTTTAGAGAGATTTATATGTCATTAGTCGGATTTTGCAAAAGGTGCGTTCATTCTCTGAACGGAATACGTGTTGAAGAGCTGAATACATTCAGCTTGTATTACATTGAGCTCAGACTGCAGACAATCTATGATAACAGTAGTCTACAATAGGAATATTAGTGATTTAATTGTTGAAGTGTTAACAGAAAAAAATTTGGTGATATGTGAAGATTCTTAAAATAACATCTGTGCAGATGTGAAGCCATGATCAATAATGAAGTGACTGTTGTATTTATTTCCTTTGCCTGTTTATGTAGGTTCAACATGAATAGAGAGATGGGCTATATTGGATTTTAATAGTCTATTCTGTCATACACAAGAATATCAAAACAACTGAAGACTGAGTACAAGCTGAAGATTGATCTGATAAGATTATATTAATTTGGAATCAAGTCTAACAAGAGAGAGCTGCTTGCTGGACAAGGTGGTGGACAATGAGGGACACCATGATGGGCACCCACAGGAAATTATGTTTTAGCACTGTAAGGAAGTGTTTCTGCTATGTGGCTGTCCAGCAGCTGGACAGTTCACCATCACTGGGGGGAGAATGAATTATCAAGGTCTCTTACAGGATAATGTCAGAGTGGGTGTTTACAGCTGAAGCTCAGGAGAAGCTGCTGATGCAGCAAGACAATAACATCAAAGGAAATCCACCTTCTGGAGTGGTCCAGTCAGAGCCCAGACCCGAACCCAGTAGAGATGCTGTGGACTGAGCTCAGAGAGCCGCTCACACCAGACATCCTGAGAATCTGTCTGACTGAAGCAGCTCTATAGGAAGAATGGTTCAAACTTCCTCTTTTACATTGAGCAGCTCTGATCAGCAGCTAGTGAAGAGCTGGTTTCAGAGGAGCTTCAGCCAGTTAGTAAATCCAAGGGTTCATATAGGTTTCTCACCAGCACTGTGATTGTTTAATGGGTGTGTTCAATAAAAACTCAAAATATTATAATTGCTGGTGTCATATCAGCTTAGTGGCACTGTGTTTGTCTACATTGTGACTTATTATTAGATTGGATAAATTATCTGATTTTATGACCAATTAATGCAGAAAACCAGGTTATTCCAAACGGTTCACACACTTTCGACCGTTTACATGTCAAGAAGATGTGTTTTATTGTACAATTTTATTTCTGATTTTTATTTTTATTTTTCTCCTATAGTACTATGTACCATTACTGTGATGTTAATAAAGTTGACTGGAGGAAAATGGCACAGGCTCTGCCCCCTGCAGCTGGCGTCCTGTTGCTGCCGCTTGCTCTGCTCTGCTTCTGCTTTGCAACAAATGCAAATTGATAAAATAATCTGACTAACGATTTTTACTTTGACCCAGTAGAAAGTCCTACTTTCTTTCATTCGGCATGGGTCACATGCGCCAAATATAATGCATTTGAATGCAATTTCAACTTTATTTTTGATATCCCCTCATATAACCAGCTCCAGCCCCATACAGTTACCACACCAGGCCGTGGAGGGCGCTAGTTCATGGCGACAGTCTGTTGGTCGGTTGAGTTGAGTCCATGTTCCTGAACATCCTAAAAGTCAGTAAACTGCGTTCAGGCTTTTTGTAACAGCCGTGTGTATATCATGGTGTATCTCCTTTGATAACCATGAACAGACTTTCTTGTCAGATGTTCGAATGGTGTTTGGTCGTAACGTCTTTAGCAGAACTGATGCTAGAGCAGCTAACTTTGAGCTAGCTTTACCCGGGAGCTTTGAATTGTCTGTTTTGAACCATAGACAACAGCACAGAGGGAGCTGGACACGAAACACACAAGGAGACATTTGAAGTAAAAATGTTGGCGTGTTATTTTTATTCGACACAGTTTCACAAGTGTGACTTGGAGCATTTGGATACGGAGTCCTATTTTTAGCCTAGTGGAGCTGCTAAGTTGAATTTGAACATCAGAGGTGAGTTTAACTAACTTAAGATTTTGTGAATATGTGCCAGCACATTGTTAAAGGTCTTTTAAACATTGTATATGCACCTAACTACCGTAACGTTAAATACGCACTAATTACTGTGTCTGTTGGGCCTGTTTCAGTATTGTTTGCTTTGTGTTTTGGTTGTTAAGTTAGCTACGGCAGGTCAGGGTAGCTACCTGTTGGCAAGGCTAAAGCCGAATTAGTAAACTAACGTCAGTCAGCTTTGTAACTTTAAAATAACTTTATCTCGATACTGTCAGGGCTTTCTTAGAAGACAAAACAAACAGACAAAATTCACTTGAAAACATACGGACATGTAATTTGGGGTGGTTAGATAGACAACACTATCATCCAAATCACTGATGGGGAAATCTGACAAATGCTCTTCACTGGTAGCTGCCTGGCTATATTGAACTCTGTGCTCTATCAGACTCACTGACCTGATCGGAATGTCACTTGTAGGAACACATGTGATAGCTGTCATTTTAAAGTTGTGACCCCCTAGAAAAGCTGTTTCTAACCTTTTTAATCTGAGAGATTCTTTAACCAAATCAAAGTAGCTGAGAGCTCCTCATGTCTGATATTACTGGTTACATTTATTCAGATATCGTATCAAAACACATAAACTGATCTCCAAACCATATCAGACGAAGAAGATAATTTAACAAGTTATCAAATATCAACATCCAAAAACATCTGAAGCTCACATCAGACAAAAATCTGTCATGATTTAGTCAAACCTGAACACACAGACAGGAAAACACCACTGCAAATAAACCTCCATGAATTTGATTAGACACCAGAGAAAGAAGAAGCTCCTCAGTCAGTGATCAGTGATAGTTGTCAGAACATCAAGCATAAATAACAGACAGGAACTTAAAATAGATCATTCACGTCACTTCATTTTTCAAAATGTAAATAAACATTGGCTAAAAAACAGGGCTCAAGTTGAAGCCACAGTTTAACTCACTGTGTCCATGGCAACACATTTCCTGTTAGTTGGAGAAGTTTAGTTTATATCTGTTATGTTATATGTAGAGCTGGTATCATTGCATGTGGACTAGAGCATATCTGATGTTAACAAACCTAACCCTAGCTCATGAGCCACATGTTGGAGACCCCCTGTCACAGATTAATTGATAGGTCACAATTGTGACACACAAGCAAATGAGGAAAAAGATCTTCACCACTTTGCTTGTGTTAGTTATACACTCCTCAAAAAATTAGGAGAACACTTAAATCACACATGGGATCTTGATGAACGAATTATTCAAGTAAAGAATCAAGAAAATATTTACTGATGTACATGGTATAATTTGTTGAGAACAAAATGACAACACTGGTCAATGGAAACCAAAACCAATAGCCCATTGAGGGCTGGATTCACAATCACACCGAAAATTGAAATCACAGGCTGATCCAACTTGTGTGAATTTCATTACAGCAACTCATAATGTGACTCAGTAGTGTGTATGGCCCCCGCGTGCCTGTATGCGCTCCCGACAACGTGTGGGCATGCTCCTGATGAGTCAGTGGATGGTGTCCAGGGGGATCTCCTCCCAGCCTCCCAGACCTGGATCAGGGCATCACTGAGCTCCTGGACAGTCTGTGGCAGTACTTGGTGGCGTGAGATGCACTGATACATAATGTCCTATAGGTGCTCAATTGGATTTAGCTCAGGGGAACGTGAGGGCCAGTCAATGGCATCAATGGATGATGGATGATGTTACAGGCAGCATAACATTCACCACAGCGTCTCCAGACTCTTTCACGCCTGTCACATGTGCTCAGTCTGAACCTGCTTTCATTTGTGAAGAGGACGGAGCGCCAAAGGCGGACCTGCAAATTCTGGTGTATTCTGGTGAATGCCATTGGAGCTGCACAGTGCTGGGCTGTGAGCACAGTTCCCACTAGAGGACTTCGGGACCTCATGCCACCCTCATGGAGTCCGTTTCTGACAGTTTGGTCAGAAACATGCACACCAGGAGCCTGCTGGAGGCCATGTGTAGGGCTCTGGCAGTGATCCTCCTGTTCCTTCTCACACAAAGGAGCAGGTAATGCTGGGTTGATGCCCTTCTACGGCCCTGTCCAGCTCTCCTCTTGTACAGCTGGTCTCCTTGTATCTTCTTTTGAGACTGTGCTGGGAGACGCAGCAAACCTTCTTGCGACTACACGTATGGATGTGCCATCCTGGAGGAGCTGGACTACATGTGCAACCTGATTGGGCTGCAGGTACCGCCTCATGCTACCAGTAGTGACAAAGACACTAGCAAAACACAAAACTAGAGAAGAATCAGTCAGGAACGATTAGGAGAGAGTGTCTGTGGCCACATCTCCTAAATGGACAGATTGATATCCCTGAAGTTTAACTGACTTATACTGTGTTATACTTCGATGATTAAGTGTTCCCTTAATTTTTTTGAGCAGTGTATTTATGCTGCTTGCACAGCCTTCTATTGAAGTTAGAATGTAATTTAGAGACAGTTCCACAGTGAACATGTTAAACTCCTCTCCAGCAGCAGACCACCCTATTAGATGTGTAACTTCAGAGTGTACTTGCTGTTGTTATGTTTGTCAGCATGGAGTGCAGCGGCCTGGTTGGTGACTGTCTGTCTCCAGAGTCCACGGTGACCTCCCTGCTGTCGAGCTCAGGTCATCTGAGGAGCAGCCTGCGGCCGCCTGATCACATCACCTCTTTCAGATACAGAGACAAGGTTCACTCTGTTTCTACTGTTTGTATGAAAGTGCTGTATGTATAGGGGAATGTGCTGTATGACTGTGAATGGGTGAATGTGGCTTCCATTGTAAAGCACTTTGAGTGGTTGATAAGTGCTATATAAGTGCAGTTGTTTGACGTAGGCCTTAGCGGAGTGCCCCTCTAGTTTCTTCATGATTTCAGTGTTTCATGTTAAAAGTGATGACATCATGTTTTGCTTTCTTTGTATTACCGTAGTTCTAGAAAAACTGCTGGTAAAAAAAAAAAAAAAAAAAAAGATTTTGGTGGTGCTGGACCTTACAAAAACAAATGCCTAATGTTCATTCATTGATTAAGTGAGTGATTGATTTTGCAGGACTATGACTCAGCCTCAGCAGCGTTAGATGCCTACATCGCAGATTTCGAGAGAAGTTGTCCGAACAGCTTGTCATTGACAGGAAGACTGGTTCTGCCACATGGTCCCATCTCCAGGCTGAGCAGACCCAGAGTGAGCACACTCAGAAACAGAGATGGTAGGTCATCATGGAGACTCTCATTGAAGAGCAACACTGAGATCTTAAGTGTCCCTCTCCGTCAGGTCCAAATTATGTTCATTCTGATTTGTTTTTTTGGATTTTTTCAAAATTCCTTTTATAATAAAACCTTTAGCCACACCCCTGTGTGTATTACAATCATGATTCATATAATACATATTAAATCATATCATCAATCAATCAATCTATATATTATATATTATATTTTATAATATATATATATGTTTTTAGTATCTTTCTGCATCAGTTAGTTTTTTTAACCGTACTTATGTTTATTTTGTTTCTACTGATAGTTCTCATGGAGAGTTTGACTGAAAGGGAGCTGGACTTCCTGGACCTCCCAGTCAGCTCCCTCCATCATGCTAGCAACCGAGACAGACTCTCCATGACGACGGACGAGCTGCTGTCTATCCCTTATGACGGCTCTATGCCTGTTACCCACACCTCTGCCTTCATCCAAGGTCTGTAAATGCATCATCTACACCTCTGCCTTCATTCAAAGTTTTTGAACACATCACCCACATGTGCATCTTTATCCAAAATCTTCAACCACATCACTCATACCTTACCTCACTGTATACTGTATATATATATCAGATATCATATCGATATCAGAATTTTTTTACTCCCTAATATCAGTATCGGCATTGGCCCCAAAAATCCATTGGTTGGGCTCTAATATTTACTACAATAAAAACATATTATCCACAGATAAATGCATTAAAGATATTTACTAGATAAAGATGAGTCTAGAGCAGTTAATACAACCAACTGCTGGTTGTTTTGTTTTTATGTTCTGGTGACAAACGCAGGCATCTTTGTTTGTGCTATTTGTAACTTGTCAAGGACGCCAAACACTGTCCCTATTATCAACACATAGTCCACAGGTAAATTTAACATTTAAAACAAGCAAATGTAAATGAGACTTTTGAATCAAAACATTTTACATAAAATATTAAAGGAAGAAAACAATGGCGGCCAAGAATCACAATTTAATTCTATTCATGAGTAAATCCACTCACTGAAAGTGAATTGCAAACTGCACTTATTGAACCTAAAGTGAATTGATCCTGGACTGATGTTCTTGTCATTGTTTTCTTTTCTAAAGTGAAGCCACACTTCACACTTTTGACTGTTTAACTGTAAAATTGAAATTCAATTTTCTTAGTTCTTGGCATTTTGAAACTGGGTCTAATTTGGAACCGAGTCCCCAACCCTACACGCATACCTCTCCTGTTCCTATTTACTCCATTCCTGTTCACCCTGTATACGGCCGACTTTAAATACAACTCTGCCACATCCTGAAATACTCGGACGACACAGCTATTGTGGTGCGTATCAGGAACGGGCAGGAAGAGGAGTACAGGGATCTGATGATGGCCTTCAGTGAATGGAGCGACAAGAACTGCCTCCTTCTGAACACCTCCAAGACCAAGGAGAATGTCACGGACGTTCGGAGGTCTAGGCCCACCCTTCAGCCAGTCAGCATTCGAAAGGAAGTGGCTCATGAACTGGATTATTGAACAATTATTGATTATTATTAACTATTACTATTATTACTATTGAGTTGCTGGACAATTGAATTTCCTCTAGGCGATGAATGAAGTAGAGATCTATCAATCTCGGCCTTCATCCTTGGCCTTTAAGTGCACCACCCATACCTCATCCCAGGTCTTTGAATGCATCACCCACACCTCCACCTTCATTTAAAGATTTTGAACACATTACCAACACTTGTGCCTTCAGCCAAAGTTATTAAAATACATCTGCCAAACTATCACCTTTTTTAAATGCATCACCTCCCCCTCTGCCTTCACCACAAATCACCCATACCTACACCTCTATTGAGGTCTTTAAATGCAACCATTGACTTTAAAAGCATCACCCATAACGGTTTTCTGACTGAGGGCTTTAAACACGAAGCTGTGATGGATGTGTGCCTGTATTTCAGACATTTGGACTAAATGATAGATAGATACATACATACATACATACTTTATTTGTCCCTTAGGGGAAATTCATGTGTCCATTAGCTCATTGTTGATAATAATAATAATAAAAACAGTGAATAACAAATGAACAATAATAATTAGATTAGTCCACATCCTTTGGCTGAGGTGTTGTATAGCCTGATTGCAGTTGGAACAAAGGATCTCCTGAACCTCTCTGTTCTACAGCGCAGTGAGATGAGATGTTTGCTGCCAGAATGTTTTGGAGAGGATGGTTGGTATTGTCCAAGATGGCCTCCATCTTACATTGCATGCGTCTCTCCACAACAGTCCTGAGTGAGTCCAGACTCCTGCCAAGCACAGACCCAGACTTTTTTACCAGCTTATCCAGTCTCCTTGTGTTCATGTCTGACATGCTGCTGCTCCAGCAGACTGCAGCATAAAAGAGTACACTGGCCACCACTGACTGATAAAACATTTGCAGCATTTCACTGCAGACGTCAAAGGACCTGAACCTCCTGAGGAAAAAGAACCAGCTCTGCCCCTTCAGGTAGATGGCATCCGTGTTCAGGGACCAGTCCAGTTTACTGTCCAGATGCACACCTAGGTATTTGTAAGTGTGAACCACCTCAATGTCCTTCCCTCTAATGCTGACTGGCTGAAGGGTGGGCCGAAAGTCCGAGACCATCTCCTTGGTCTTGGAGGTGTTCAGAAGGAGGCAGTTCTTGTCGCTCCATTCACTGAAGGCCATCATCAGATCTTACTCCTCTTCCTGCCTGTTTCTGATACGCGCCACAATAGCTGTGTCATCCGAGTACTTCTGGATGTGGCAGGACTCAGAGTTGTATTTAAAGTCGGTCGTATACAGGGTGAACAGGAACTGAGCCAGAACAGTTCCCTGTGGAGCCCCAGTGCTGCTCATCACTGTCCCTGAGACACAGTTACCCAGCCTGACGTGCTGTGGTCGTCTTGTCAGGTAATCCACAATCCAGGACGTGAAGCAGGGATCCACCCCCATCCCTTCCAGCTTGTCTTTAAGGATGGGGGGTTGGATGGTGTTAAATGCACTTGAGAAATCAAAGAACATAATCCTCATGTAACTACCTGGCTCATCCAAGTAAGAATGGACCGGTGGAGCATGTAAAGGACGGCATCATCCACTCCAATATGTTCTTTGTAGGTGAACTGTAGGGGGACTAGTGCATGTTCAACCTGTGGCCTCAGAAGGTCTTCATCATGTGTGATGTGATGGCCACCGGTCTGTAGTCATTTATCTCAGCCGGTCACCCTACTTTAGGGACCGGAACAAGACATGATGTTTTCCACAGGACCGGGACCCTCCCTGTTTGAAGGCTTAAGTTAAAGATCCTCTGGAGAGGCTCAGCCAGCTGGGCTGCACAGTCCTTTAACAGCCTCGGACACACACCATCCAGGCCTGTTGCCTTTCCAGGACGTAGCCTCTTGAGCTCCGCCCTCACCTCCACCGCTGTAAAGGACAGGAGACTTGACCCCAGTGTGGAGGGAGTTGCGGCTGCAGTGTCAGGTTGTGGAGTAGAGGCTGTGTCAAACCTGTTGTAGAGCAGGTTGAACTCATTGGCCTTGTCCACATCACCTGATGTTGCCTGACTGTTTTCCTCTTTATAGCCAGTGATGGTCCTCATCCCCTTCCACACCTCTCTGGTGTTGTTGTGCTGCAGCTTCCTCTCTACTTTCTTTTTGTAGTCCTCCTTCGCCTGCTTTAATCTCCTCTTCAGCTCATGTTGCACACACCTGAGCTTCTCCCCGTCTCCATCCCTGAAGGCCTCTTTTTCCTGGTTGAGGAGGGTCTTGATGTCACTGGTGATGAGCGGGTGGTTGCAGCTGGCCTCAGTACACAGGGCTTGTAGGAAGGTTGAAAAAAAACCAGATTATGATCTGATCTGCCAAGTGGTGGTAGAGCTGAAGCAGTAAGAGTGACATGGTTAAAATCCCCCGATATTGCAATGAATGCATCAGGGTGCTGGGTCTGTACTCTTGCAACAGTCTCGTGAATGATGCCACACGTGACTGCAGGCTCTGCTCGTGGTTGAATGTAAACATCAATGGCGACGATGTGTGAGAACTCCCTCGGTACATAGTACGGTCTAAGACCAACTGCCAACAGTTCAATATCCCAACAGCAGATCTTCTCCTTCACTGTGGTATGACTGGGGTTGCACCATCTATTGTTCACAAGCAGAACCAGTCCTCCATCTTTATTCTTCCCACTTGCTCTGGCATCTCTTTCTGCTCATACTGCAGTGAAGCTGAGTAAATCCACACAATGGTTGGGAGTGTTGTCGTTTAACCAGGTCTCCGTGAAACACATGAGACACACTCACGGTATGCTCGCTGGTTCTTCACAAGTGTCTCCAGTTCATCATCGTTTGATGCATGGATTGATAGAATAAATAATTGGTAGGTGAAGCAATATTAACAGTATTGATTAGTTGCATTCTTTGATTAAGTTTGTGTCTCTCAATTCCTCTGTCTGCTGGTCCAGGCGTCCTGTCTCAGTCTGGGTCCTCCCAGCCCCACTGCTCCTCCTCAAGTCCACAACATAGAGCCTGTGCTGGGCTCAGCAGCAGCCACGCCAACCCCCGCCTGAGCTACCAACACCCTCACCTAACCAGGACACCCAGGAGGTACAGGTTCACACTGTTGGAAATAATCTGTATAATTTGTGTCATGAAATATCTGTTCTGTTCTGTAAAAAGTCTGTCATTTCATTAATTTCTCCTCCTCACATAATGCAGAGGAAGACCAGGAGCAGCCACGTTTAAAACACTTGATGACATATTCTCTGTGAGCAGTTTGAAGGTGACTATCATTCACACTTTGTTTTCTTGTGCATTCTGTGTTTTGTAAGCGAGCCTCATTGCTCCCTCTCTCTGTCTCCATCTGACAGTCTGCACACAGAGCAGCAGGGTCAGAGAGGGCAGAGCCGTCCTCATTGCTCCACCGCCCATACCAGTTCACCAGCAACAAGGCTGACATGGAGTGCTCTGGAATGAGCAGCATGCCTGACCTGAAGTATGCATCCAGTGTGGAAGCCTGGATCCAAGGCTGTGACCACAGCAAGGGGCCGTCGCTCGCAGAGTTGAAGCTGTGTGACGACCACGGTAACACACTTGCTGCAAGGCACCAGCACTGCCAGGGTTCACGGGCCAGTTCCCTCCATGACTCATACTGCATGCTACTCCATATTACTGAGAGCATCTATCTTATTAAACCATCGTAAACCACTAACATCATATGTAAATACAGACTAATGAATCAGCAGCATGCAGCGGTGGATAATAATTAAGTAATTTACTGGAATACTGTAATTAAGTACATTTTTTGAGAATCTGTACTTTACTTGAGTGTTATTTCTTTTGCAAACTTGTGAGTTTTACCTTATTACACTTAAAGACAAATATTGTACTTTTGACTCCACTACATTTCTATGAAGTACTCTTACTTTGAGTTTTATGTGAGTGGAATTAATTTTCTTTTATTATCTAAAATGTGATAGACCATACACTGTGTTCATTACACAGTGACTCCAGTGATTTCTACGGTGGCCCTGAGAGCTCAACACACTGCAACTTAAGAAAACAGGTGCAAATAGATAAAACACAAAGAAATTCAGAAAACATCTTCATGAATTTGACAACACGTATGCTGTAAATAATCAAAACACATCCAAATACACAACAGTTCCTTTTGTTGATTCAATTATGTTTTTTATGTACTTTTGAATACTTAATTACTAATACTCCAGTACTTTAGCACAAGTTAAAGTGTGACTGAACAACCTTCACATGTATTGGTTTAATATTTGACCAGGAGGACCTATACTCTGACTCCAGTAATTGAGTTGTGTAGTTTGTCCACCTCTGACAGCATGTAAATGAGGTAGGTGACTTCTTCAATTGGCTTTTCACGAAAATCCCTCCACTTGGCCACCATTGTCCAATCATAGTTTAGCAACTGTAACTGGGCATGCCAAGCTTGTCAACCTTTGGATCTTGTTATATGAATAGAAATACTCTTCTGGGGGTTTTGAGTATGGTGTTTGTTTTTTCATTCTTTCCAAAACCAAAAATTGTAAACTGTTGTTTATATTACTGCTGTAACTAAGTTGCAATCATCAGCATGTCCAGCTAATTCGCTAACTAACAACTGTAGCATCTAACCACACTAGTTTGTGGGGTTAATGATCATATAAAAAAAAAGGTCAAGTCTATTATATTAGTGCTGCCCCTGACCAAAGATTTTCTGGGTTGACTAATGGTCATTAGTTCAAGTCATTAGTCACAATTTGTTGCACGTTTATGATATTAATTTGATTATTTGAATATATATTCATCAGGTAATGGTTTGAGTCCAGGGCCAAGAAAGAATGTTATAAGTAAGATTGTTAACACTGAGCTGCATTACAGAGAAATGTTGCCTGTTAATGGCAGCAGCAAAAGCTGTAATGACTCTAAATGTGTTGGAACAACCAACAAGGAGACTGTTAGAGCAAGCTGCCATGCTAATGTTAAGTGCCTAACGTTAGGCTACTTACGTGTTTCAAATAATGAGCAATGTTTGAGGTCATCGAATTTGCAAGTCACTCGCAGAGTGTGCACGTCGCCTTCTCAGGGTCACCTTTTAGCCTCTCGGAATGATCCCACACTTTGGATTTCCATATTGGAGGTAGTGTGTCCCCGAAGAGTTGCCGTGAAGCAGGAGTTGTATGCGGAGTCCTGCTTGTGTTAAGAAATTAAGCAGTTTCTTCTGCAGCTGGGTGAACTAACATTTGGTCAACAGAGCAGAGGCAGCTCTGGTAGTATTTAGACATAAGTGACTCGGTCCTGCTTTTTATTGGATTTGGAGACATTTACACACCGACATTACCTGAGGCAGTGTCGAGCTTGTCAAACACACTTGGTAGAAACAAGAAACAAGCATGTAAGCTAAGAAGCAGTCTGATTTTCCATTTTTCCTTTAACTAACTAACTTAGCACTAACTAGGTCTACACTGTAAAACAAAAGCAATACTATATTTAAGACCCCTTTCACAAGATTCTTGTTTCTAAATAAGTCAACTGAAAAAATTAAGGCAGCCAGAGATGGTGTTTGCAGCCAATTCACAGAGATGATATTACATAAACTAGCTGCATCTGAAAAAATCCCAGTTTCATGAAACCTGCCAGTGACAGCTGTCGCTTCAGACACTAAATCCATAGCATTTGCTGTGTACAGTAGCATGTGCTGTTGGAGAATTGAAAAGCTTGACAGGAGTACAACTACAACTCTGAGCAATAGGCTGTGAGTGAACAGTCCGTTGCAAGTATAAGATGGATATGAATCATCATTACACTCCCTGTAGAAAAGTTTGTTTTCTTAACAAAGCACAATGAAAATTTTACAATTTCAGCATCAAACAATCTGTACGTTTGTTGGTGAGGTTGAATGTTGTTCTTCCAGGTGTTCTTCCACCTGCAGCTCCCAGAACCGGAGCTCCATCCTGGTTAGCAGAGCTGGAGGATAATGATCCCGACCAGACGTGTTCACAGGTGAGAGAACTTTTAAAGTAATCAGCCAGCAGCTGATGTCATCTGACTGAAATTGTACTTGACCTCAAAAAAAAAAAAAAAAAATCAGTGACTGAGATGAATCATAGAACAAGGACCTGAAGCAGAATGATCTGTCAGTGTCTCTTGATAGACAACAGGTGGGAGAATTATTTCAATGATGTGTAACAAAATAATCTATTCTAAAGGTCCACTTACTAGCTGTTAGAAAGCTTTCAACTGCATCTGACATTCTTCATTAATGCATGGAGATAGCTTAGTTATCATCATGGAACTCTTTTCACATGATAACAGCTGGTAACCCCTGACTCCAGGCACTGAAGGCGACCATGAGATGCAGTTAAGTTCTTGGCAGTGGACCTTTACATAGAGATGATTTTGTCACATTTAGTTGTTTGCTAAAGTTTTTCTGCACCTCAGGGCAAAATACATATTAAGCTGATTTTTAACATAAAGAAGTAAATACAAACCCTGCAGCAAACTGACATTAAAATAGACATTAAACAGTTTGAAATCTGTTATTTCATGAACTCTAAAAATAAAAAAATAGAAAGAAAAGTACTTAGAGTGGGCATAAGAGCTTGCAAACAGTTTTTGAAGTCTTTCTGTTCCGTATTCAGAGATTTTCATCCATTCTTCCTGCAGATCACTTCAAGCTGTGAGATATTTTTAGGCTGTCTCATACACAACATGTTAAAGATCTACCCACAGATTCTCACTGATGTCAGGCGACTGTGATGGCCGTTCCAAAAGCTTAAGCTTGTATTTCTTGAAGTTGTTCATGGTGGATTTGGAAATTTGCTTTGGATCATTGTCTTGCTGTAGAAGCTAGCCCGTTTTCGCTTTCACTTCACAGTCCCCTGACATTTTTGAAATTCAGATTTCCAACAGTGCAGTAACATCTGAAGAATCAACTCCCATGGTCCCAGCTCATTTTTTGTTTGCTGCAGGAGTTCTCCTTACTTCTATCACTTGAAGAATCAACAAAATATGAAATTTGTCAAGGGATGCCCAAACTTTTTGCCCATAAGTGGTCCCAAAGTCAAGAATGAACTTTCAAGCCAAATTGTTTGAATGATAATTTGTGTTTGTGTGTGTTCTGTGTGATCAGGTTGACAGCCAGCAGACTCTCCGAGATCTGAGGCTTCAGTTTGCTGAACAGATTTCGCTGCTTGCTACAGAGAGAAAAAGCTCTGACATCAAGGAAACTCTGTTAAGAGGTAAGAACACATTAGATGGAAAGATTCTGTTGATGTTAGCGTCCGTCACTATGTGGTGCCCTGCTCAGGTGGGCTCATTAGACTAGACGGCATCAGCGACATGACAAATCGCAATATACTGTTCCAGAGAAAATGTCAAATCATTTAGTTTCCAGATGATAGTGTTCTCTGTCTCATTTGCTATGTGTTTTCTATAATTCTGTAATCTATCTCAAAACAAACATTTAGTTATTAAAGAGCCACTTTCCTCCAGCATAGACTAAATTGCCCACTACTGAATCATAGAGGCTGAAGAAAAGTGTATTGCTTTGTGTTATTACTATAGATCCCTGATTGTGTGCGTGCGTGCGTGTGTGTGTGTGTGCGTGCGTGCGTGTTCTGTCAGGCAACAAGATCCAATCTCTGATCCAGAAAGCAGATCAGGTGTTGAACTCTCTGTCTCGGAGCTGTGATGGAGTAGACTATCCTGCAGGTTCAGGTGAGACCAGCTAGCATCACATTAGCATTAACACAGGTCAGGTACCATACAAATTCATAAACAGCTTTGTTATCCATATCAGTGTGACGGTTCAGTTTTACTATATTCTGTTCATAAATAACACAATCATAATAACATCTGGGGTTGGTTTCAATTTACAATTTCCTTGATGTGTCTCTTTCCAGCATTAAAAGTTTTTGACAAAAGTTACGTTTCAGAAAAGCTGCACATTGTTACTTAGTTCATTGTGCATTAGGAACAGCTGTAATGAAAAGCAGTTCTAACAAGAAGAAACAAAACGTACACTATTTGTAAGTTTTGCTGCATAGCCAGCGTTCCAGCCACTGTTGCTCTTACAAGATGAAGAAAAGAAGTGATAGAAATAGAAGCACAACAAGAGAGTTCTTTTCCCCCACTCTCTTGTTTTATTCTTGGTGACTAAAGGAATGGCGTTTGATGCTAAACTTCCTTCCTAAAATTCTTTTGGACTGGTAAGTAAACAGCTGTTAATGCTAATGTTAGTTATGCAGCAATAGCAAAACTCACAAATAGCTAAATAGTTAACACTGGTTGCTAAGGCAGCCAATGGACAATGGTGTTTAGGATAACAACTCCCATGATCCCACAATACTTCATGTCTTCATGTTTTTCACACACAAAAACATGCTTTTCCTTTTCTATGTTTGTAGCTCATGAATAACTGGTTGTGTTTCTGTTGTTCTGCAGTGAGTTCAGTGAACACTGAGGAGCTGCTGCTCAGGTCGCCCTCACACTGTCCTTCGTTCACTCTGTAAGAGTCATTCATACTCCCTCTGTTAGTTCTGATGCACTGAGACTGAACACACTTATCAGATTTGTTATGTTGAACCTGCAGGGACTCAGCAGCAGCAGCAGCAGCAGCAGCAGCAGCAGCAGGGAGCGGCACACTGGCTCTGACTCACAGAGGAGCTCAGGTAGGGTTTTTGTCTTGTTTCACTCCTCACCTCCCACTGGAAACATGCTGTCAGTCCCTTTCTCTCTTATGCATGATGGTGGATCGGTGGATCAGTGAATGGAGACCTGTGTTGCGTTTCCTGTGTGGTTCCTAAATGATCCACCAACAGATTTATGATCACAGCATCTGTCTTCTGTCTCTCCCAGACTTTGGACTGTGGTCCCCATGGAAACAGCATCTGGAAGCAGCCTGGTCCAGTGGAGGCTCTAAAACAGATGCTGTTCAAATTGCAAGCAGTGGAGGGGAAGCTTCAGGGGCAACAAGCACTCACTGACAGGCTGCAGACAGAGGAGACTCCAGTGAAGCAGGTAGTTAAAAAACACTCAATATGGTTTATTTCATTGATTGGTCAGAGTTCGTTTACACCTCTGCTGTCAACATTGAGCTGTGGGGAACATGCCTCACGTGGGTTATGTATCGTGTTTGTGTTGCAGAGGACTGAAGGTGAAGCAGAGCTGGAGAGTTTTTCTGGTGGACCATCACTACACAGGTAACTCACTCTGAACACACACGTGGTATCTCATGTCAGGATTAACATCAGAATGAGGAGGGACTTGGTGACCTGGTGGAGTCTAGTTACAGGTGAGAATGCTCAGATTTTAGTGGACACCTTTGGTTCAAGGAACTTTTTTTTCCTAATTGTTCATACCCTTGCATAGATCTGAAAGAAACTGAATCAGGTTTCCTGTGTTTGTTCAAGGTAGTCCTTCAAATACCATACAAACCTCATTAAGCTGACTGAAACAGTTTAATGACAAAGTTTAAAATTTCTAATGATGTGGTGATTGATAGAACAAATTCCCATGATTTGATTTTCAAAGTTAAAGTTCCATATTTTCCTCTGTTTTATTTGAAGTGTTGATCCATCAGAAGATATATTTGTGGTTTTAAGAACCAAAAACCATCTCAGTGTAGTTTTACATCTCCTCTCTCAGGCTTCTCTCTGCAGCTCTAGTGACAACAGGTTGGTGAGCCAATCAGAAGAGAGGAGGATCTGAGCCTCAATTTCTTTGTTTACAACCCAAAAAGAAAGAAATAAGTGATTGTGGCCTTCTTGATTTCACTTAAAACTTCAATTTACCAGTTCTTTAAGCATGTCAATGTTATTGTATTTTTTCATCTTCAATATTAATTTATTTTTCATTATTTATTTATTTCCCATTATTTTCTGTTTTTCAGAAGGAAACACTTAAACCTTGCTGTAGTATTGCAGTATTGTTTACAGTTGTCTTTTACATTACACATACTTTTATAGAGAAAAATGGTCGCATGCTCGCACTTTAGAGCTGTTGCACTGTTACTGTTGACATATAGTATTTTAAAATAAATGGTGCACATGCTGTTAAAGGGAAGTGAATCTATCTACATTTTTTGAATTTAAAAAGACCTCATTTAATTGAAAATGTGTGAGGTGTGTTTTCTGAGGAGCTCATCCTGCTGGTCTGAACCAGTTCACTATGAATTCACAGCAACATGTCAGAAAACAGATTTCTGATGATTGTTTCCATCCTCAGAGCTCTGCATCACCTGAGCTGTCTGAAGCTCCTGGTGGAAGAACCCAGAGAGAAACACAGACAGGAGGAGGAGAAGGATGAAGATGAAGGACGCTACTCGTCTTCATCTGCTGACGGACCCATCTGTACTCAGCAGAAACGATCCTGAAGCTGAAGGACAAGAGTCTTCCTGTCAGCGTCTATCAGTCAGTGGTCTCACTGTGCTCCACTTGTTTCCTCAAACAGTCAAAGAAGTTGCCAATGAATGTGGATGAAGTCTTCTCTGCATCTGTGCTTTAGATGAACAGACGCCATGCATCTTAACAACAGTACAGAGAGCAAATCACTTATTATGAAATATATGAAATGTGTGATGAAGTCATGTGACGTGTTAGAGTGAAGGAAACTGTGAAAGCTTAAATACAGTTGTCTGTTTGGTGGTTAAAAACTTACCAAGGTTGTCCATTAAAGAAACTCTCATTTTATTTATTACATGCTAAGTCACATTTATCAATACAATACAACATGATGCAGCATGGAAGTCAGATGCTTCAGAGTTATTTGAAGGTGGAATGTTTTGCAGTGTGTATGGAGGAGTTTCCCCTGCTTCCAGGCTTTGTCCTAAGTTAAGCTAAGCACATCGTAGACCTGTCTCTGTACTGGATGCAGAGATGAACATGATGTCCATCTTCTCCTCTGACTGTGGACGTGGAGACCGAAGCTCTGAGACTATGTCGAACTCATTTGTGAATGTGCCAAATGCATCATGTTAGCCACAGTATATTGTTCAGGGTCAGTGAAACAGATGTAATGGATATAGTGCTGTTTGAAACTGAACAGTATTTTTTTTTCTTTACAGTCTTGAGTTGTCCACTGCATATGAGAATCTTGCCATCTCTACCATCCATCACTTATAATGTGAAGGGAACATAGACACTAACAACATTGTCTTTCCTCTGGCTCCATCCACACAATTTTAACATGTCAAATATTTGATTTTCTGGTGTGTAAAGATCATCACAGCCTCACACTGTCTGCAGACATTAGATTTTGTTCCTTTGTTATGAAATTACTTATAGTTTGATTTGGATAGGAAACAAAGTATTTTTATTAACAGGCCGTCAGTGTTTTCTCTTACATGCTGTGGTTACAGCATGAAAAGTTATTTATATTGTAACAGATGAGGTTTTTAATCTTCATTTCCATGTGACAGGGTCGTCCCAAACAGCTCACATTAAAACATGGTGTCTGCCTTCATGGTGTCAGTGCATTTCATTTGATGTTGTCTTGGATATTGGTGGGAATTGGAATTGAAAAGTGGTTTTGTGCGTTTTATGTTTTCACAACTTGTTTCTTGTCTGAAACAAAAACAGATGCATGTCTGGATTTTTCAAACCACATTGAAGTGTGGTTAAATTCTTGTATCAGTGGGAGGCTGAAGAGGCTCGTGTATCTCCAGTGACTGAAGTGTAGTTTTCATAAAGGAAGAAGACTTGAGAGACAGATTAAAGAAAGAATGCTCATAATCTGTTTATCTGTCAAACTCCACATCTTCAGTTTGTAATTTAAGTCTCCAATTCAAGAGAACCCTGATGACATCAGTATGACATCATCACAGGCTGAGTTGGGTGCTGAAAAGTGACAGCAGGACAATCTGATCATCATCTAAAACATCAGCTGGTTTCAGTAACCGCCTCCTTATGTTCTGACCACACGTTGATCAGCCCGTCGCTCCCTGCTGACATCACAGTATCACCGCTGTGGTCAAAGGTCACGCTCTGCACACCATCACTGTGTCCTGACAGGCTGCTCACTGCACAAGAATCCACCTCCACAAGTCTGACCAGCCTGTCACTGCTCGCGACCGCCAGTGTCTGCCCTGATGGGCTGAACACCACGTGGTTGGCACCCAGCGGTCCAGCATCCACAGTGGCCACTGCCGACACAGGCCTCCTAATGTCCCACAGGTTGACAATGCCGTGGGAGTCACAGGAGGCCATGATGTCACCAGCCAGGCTGAAGGCAGCGTGGTTGCAGGGATGCAGGTGTCCACTGAGGGTGGTGGTGCAGACGCTCAGCCTGGCGTCCCACAGGGCGAGGGTTTTGTCGGCTGAGCAGGTGAGGAGGAGGTTGGAGAAGGGCAGGAAGCAGACGCTGTTGACGGAGGCGGTGTGGCGGCGCAGAGTGAGGCAGCAGCACTGGCTGTTCAGGTCCCACAGTTTGACAGTTCTGTCAGCAGAGCAGGAAGCCATGAAGTGATCGCAGGAGTGGAAGGAGCAGCCCCAGGTGGGCTGGCTGTGACTGGACAGTGTCGACACACAGCAGCCCTGACACAAGTCCCAGAGCCGCACCTGCACGAGGAATCATCCAGTCACCAGGGGAACAGCCAGAGGAGAAGACACTTCATCTTGATTGATATGTCATCTGGTTGTACATGTTGTAATTATGTGGTAATAATGAAGATTAACTTACTGTTGTGTCTCCACTGGTTGTTGCCAATTTTGACCCATCAGGGTGAAAACTGCAGCCAGACAGCCAATCAGAGTGACCCTCACCTGTGAGCAGCATCTGACCAACCTGAAAACACATCACATCCCATTAAAGTTCATTAGCCAATCAGAGTGACCCTTGAATGTCAACAAAATATGATTAGTTTGATTTGTCTTTTGTCTCATTTTATAACCACGTCCTTTAACTAACACTGTCCTGATCTTTTGTTATTTAATTTCTTGTGTTGTCTCTTTACTTCATTTAGTCTTTTCTGTCTCATTTTGCCTGCATGTGTGAACTATCTCAGTATGTACATACACTCTACAATGTCTTCATTTTCAGCTCATAAAATTGTGTGTTTTCTTATCTCATAATAATAATAATCTGACCACATCTGTTACCTTGTTTCATCTCCTCTCATATCTACATGCCCCTACCTTCTCTCCGTCAGCAGGCAGCACCCACAGCCTCCAGCTGTGGTCGTCACTGGTGGAGGAAAGGATCAGTTTTCGTGGATGGAGACTGATGCAGCTGATGGGAAGCTTGTGAGCTCTGATGGAGCAGGACAGGCTGAGGGATCTGGGGTGATCCAGGTTGGGGCTGACTCGCCTGCTGCAGATGGGAAACTGTGAAGACTTTGGACGTCTAGTTTTGGGGCTTTTTGCTTTATCAGTGTTGTCACTCCTTGTGATGCTTCTCTCTTTCTTGATTTGGGTTTTTTCATGATTCAGTCTTGCCTCTGAGCTGTTTTGAACTCTGTCTTTTTCTAAACTGATGAGCATTTTCTGCCTCAGAGCAGCTTGATATTTGTCATCCAGCTGTCTCAGCGCTGGCTCATAGGACTCCAGGTGTTTCTTCAGCTGTTTGAAGTCCTCAATCAGCCTGTTTTTGTCCTTCGCAACATGTCGGTACTGCAGCCGGTGGAAATCTCTCTCCCTCTGCATCCTCACCATGCTCTCCCCTGCTGCCAGCACCTCCTGTCTGAGCAGGTGTGTCTCTCTGCAGATCCTCTCCAGCTCGCTGTGGAGGAGCTGCCTGTGTGTGAGAGCATCAGGGATGAAGAAGATGCCTGTTGTTGGCGTTTCTGGCATCAGGGTTTCTGTCAGGAGCTTCTGTGCTGAGCTGTACCACTCGGCCTCAAAGCTGTTCAGGGTCCGGCTCAGGCCAGATCTTCGGAGGAAGTTCCTCAGGAAGTCATCCACCACTTCTGGGATTTTGGGGATGACTTGTTGTTTGGACAGTCCAGACTTTGTTCTGGCAGCCGTGGTGGAGGCAGCCTCCCTCAGTGCCTCTTCTAAGTCCTCCTCCTCCTCCTCTGAGAAAACCTCCTTGTTCTCCTCATCTGCTGCTTTCCTTTGAGCCGACATTTTCTCTCTGTCTCTGAGCTTCTTGTTTACCTGTTGCTATGGTAACTCTACACAGAACAGCCTAGCTCTACTTTCCCTCTGTACTATTACCATAGCAACCCTTTGACACCTGCTTTTTTTAACAATATATTTTAACATTTTCTGATCTGAGGTCTGTTTTGTAAATTATTAAATATTAGTGGGGTTTTGAAATGGTATTTCTATATACTGTTGTGTGCTGGTAATTACTATGTGAATGAAGTGTAATATTCATTCAACAGCTTTTCCAAATTCTGGAAAAGAGTCTGTGGAACAGTTGTACAGTGACTACAGTGTCAGAGGATGTGTGTTTGAACTGAACCATTTACAGCTGTTACTGTTCCTGAACCAGCAGCACCTCAGTGTCCCGCCTCTAAGTCCTAGACCACAAACTTAAACCAGGAATGATCCCATGAACAACTAAACCAGGATGCCACTTTACCAGATGAACTGGTGCATCTTTGGTGCAGACAGTTTCAAGGTGAAATAAATGGCTTTCCTTCGCTGTGGTAAATAAGACATGAATTTACAGTATTAATTAATGTTAGATGTTAATAGGAAATTAAGCCATGATGGCAAACTTAACTAATAGCAATTCATATATAACTCAGTCTATTAATCAGATAGACTCTTCAATATTAAACAATAATGCACAGCTCAGTTCTTAATGAGTAATTCATTAACTCATGATCTATGCATTACTTAAGTATTAATGAATATTAGTGCACAGTACTGTGAAGTGTTATCATGAAGTCTTTGTTGAGTTCTCATTATTATTCATAAACCTCATAATTATTATTGTTTATTTATTAATAACTTTTTTTAATTATCAATAATGAGCAAACTGACACATGAATTTCCCCTAGGGAAGAAATAAAGTATCTATCTATCTATCTATCTATCTATCTATCTATCTATCTATCTATCTATCTATCTATCTATCTATCTATCTATCTATCTATCTGTTTTTGTTTTGCAGCCATTGACTGTACTCATGTTTTTCTCTCAGTTTTTGTTTTCCTGTTTTCAAACGTGATGAGAGAACAGCACCACGACAACATATAACAACTACAATAGAAGGAAGACATGCGGTAAACGGAGAAAAGAATGAAAAAACAGTCAACAGTGAACTTCTGAACAGTCTAAGGTTGTTATATTTATATATTTATGATGATGGGACTGTAAGATTCCCATTTGTGATGAATATTACCACTTTAACGTTATTAACATTTATTCCCTATTTATTTATTTATTTATTTATTTATTATTTTAAGAATAAATTCTTGTTTAACCTGCTTACCTGGATGACTGTGTTCTCTCAGAGAAAGTGTCAACACTTGCTGCTTTTTTTGTCAAAACTTTATTAATAATATTTGCAGTACATTGATATTGTGGGGAAATTAAAACAGAGGGGGCGCTCTGTGGTCACAACGAGGCTGCCTACATCACATGAGCTCGTCACATGACTGTCAGGAGGAAAACACAACAGGAAGAGACTTTGTTGTACATACTTTACATTTGATTCCATTCAGAAAATGACAGAGGAGCAGCTCTGTGCCGTTACTTGGATCTGAGTGACGTTCATTCTTTTTTCGCGGGTTAAAGGTTTTTGTTTACTGCGGTACGAGCTCTACTGAACATAACCGATCATCACCGAGGTACGTAGCCTACAGTCTCAGACACGATATATCAACACGATGTGCTGCAGATAATCCACGAAGAGTGAGCAAAACTCGTCCAAACACAAAAACGGTTCGTCACGGTGACAAACATCACTGCGGAAAATAACAACCAGACGGAGCTTCACTGTCACTTCACATTTAACACAAGAAGTGGAAATACGACCTCACTGAACGACATTACAAATGTTTGGTATTTACTAAGGTACAGAATGAATATGACTGTAGACTTTATACGTGTCCAGTTTAATAAGATTTTTGAATGTTGAGTTCTGTTTTTGTTTAGCAACCGAATGCGGAAGGAATCGTAAAGACTTACTACAAAATAAAATTCACTTCAAGAAACTTAAAGGGGGCATGAAACCTTGGCATATATGTCAAACGTTGTTAAAATCATACATGTAGTATAAGTAAAAACACATTATAAACACATTAAAAATTCACAAAACACATGAAAACATAAAAAAATACATAAAAACCCAACCAGTGCAAGACAAACTGTTCACATTAAAACAACGATAAAAAAGCTGTATAAAAAGATAATATTAGTGCAATAAAAAGCCTGTTACATATACAGTATTGTTGCATAATCGCCACATATAAGAGGTATATGAGAATGGATAAATAGCAGCAATGTAAATGTGAAAATCACTATCTGTGTCTGTGCAACTGCAACAGAGAGCATTAGATTCAGACAGACAGTTACCTCATTTTATGTTTTACACTTTTAACAATGTTAGATTCACACATAGTGAAAAGTGTGAATATACTACTGTAGTTATACAACTTTAGGCAGATGCAGCTGCATAAAGCATTGTTCAGGGTCAAGCCTGTTGTGACTATAAAGTACATAAAGTGGAAATTACTAATGGTGGTGTATCACAAGTATTTCCCTTTCTCTGTCCATAGTTTACATCAAGGAGGTTGAGATTTATGCCGACTAGACACTAGAAGACTTTATAAGACTGTCTGTCTTTAAGTCTGACACCCTGCTCACATCTAAAGACAATGTGTCATCAGTCTCAGAGATTTTAGTAACACACTATAAGATTCTATATTGACTGGGGATCCAGATTAATCCAGGGATGCATGACTAGATTCCTTTGAGATTTTTTCCCATTATGCGCCTGGTGGAAATTTACAGGAAGAAAAGCAGTTTTTTTTCCAGACTTTTTTGCTCTTTGAAATTTAACATTATTATTGTTATTATTATATACATTTGGTAACTTAACACTATAATTGTCATGATCAGCTCCTAAAATACCTGTGTTTGGACTTTGTGTTTATGATTTCCTGTTTTATTTTGAAATTTCCTTGAGTCCAAGTACCCTTGTCTCTGCCTCACACCAAACAACTCACCTGGAGTCTCCTCCATGCTCACTATCAGCTCTGTTTGCTGCTTCCTGTTTGCTACTGGGGAAAGTGCCATTGAACATCACTATCTGCCCGAGCTGAGACTAAAAAGTTTCACTAATATTAAACATGTTTGATTTGATCAAAACATCAAGAAGAAAAACAGACAATGGATGATCACCTTACACCAAATGATTGAGATGATGTGAGCAAAACTCTCGTGATTTTATCCTGACATTGTTTGGTGTAAAGCTGCATTAGTCGTTACATTTTTGTTGGCCCCAAGTCAACTTCTACAGAGATGCAGGTCAACTCTTATTACAGACTGGGTATTGGCCATGATGTGACTGATCCATAGTTTCTTTGTTTTATGACATGATAAGATATAGAATTTCTGCTCTCAGTTAATATCAATATTTTGGTCCCATACTTTTTGTCAAAGTAACCTCTGACCTCGTGTTATCTTGCATATAGTTTCTATAAAGTAGAGTAAGTTTCCCTGTAGTGAGCTTTACAGATTTTAAATTGCTGGTCTCTGATCAGTGCTCAGTGAGAGCAGATTCCTGAGCTGGTATCTGAATCAGTATCGGGAGAGCAAAAGTTAAATCAGACATCCACAGCTTCTTTTCTATTGTCAGACATCTAACATAACATACACTGATTTCTGAACGTCTTCAGACCCCTTCACTTTTTGCACACTGTGTTGTAGATTTGATTGTAAATGGATACATTTACATACATTTCTCAAAACATGTTTTCACTTTGTGATTGTGAGTTATTGAGTGTAGACTGATGAGCAAAATGGCAGTTTTATCCATTTACAATTAAATCTCCAACACAATAAAGTGAAGCTGTGTTCTGAAGTCTCTGTATCTTCTCTCTGCTGTGTTGCATTTTATATGAGGTATCATTTTTTTTGAATTCCTCTGAAATTCATCATTAGCCAATTCTGTTTCACAGACAGAGAAAAACAAAATATCCAGCTACAGTTCAACATATGATCAGAACAGTTTAACTGAAGAAATACAGAAGACACAGATCAGTTTCTCTGATTAGTTGAAAAATTGTATTGTAACTGTATGAAACACTGTATTATATTGTACCTTGCAGGGTCAGAGGTCACCATGGGGTCAGCTGTGGAGAGGACAGACGAACATGTGAAGGAGTATCTGATCTACCGTGGCTTTACCAGCACTCTGAAACATTTGGACAGCGAGATCAAAGTCGATAAGGAGAAAGGCTTCAGGGTGACAATGAACACAAAGAATGATGAAGTTTAAGTGGTTGTTGTTCCTAATCTCAGACAGGGATGTTTTACAGGCAGATTCTTTTTAAACCGTCGTCTCTCTGCAGGTGGATAAGATCATCGATCAGCTGCAGCAGTTCATCCAGAGCTTCGACCTGTTTGGTCTGAAGGAGTACTGGCTTTACCTGGACAGGCGTCTGTTCTGCCGACTGGAGGATGTCTACAGATCCACCGTCAACAAACTGAGAACCAGCCTGTACAGATACTACGTCATCAACACCATCCAGGTAACGTCCCGCAGAGAAATGAACCAGATCACACTGTGTGTTACTGAAACAGAACCGCAGTTAAAATCTCTGTGGTAAAACCGTTCCTCCATCCTCTTCTCCCTCCAGAAAGGAAACCTGGAGCGGACTCAGGAATTCTTCCAGAAGCAGGCAATGGAGCTGCAGGGTCAGGCCGAGTGGCGTGATTGGTTCATCCTGCCTTTCATCCCCGCCCCCGAGCAGAACCCCGCCTTCTCTCCATACTTCTCCCGCCAGTGGGCCGACACCTTCCTGGTTTCTCTGCACAACTTCCTGTCGGTGCTCTTCCAGTGTATGCATATCCTTCAGTTACGTCACGAACAACAATACAGCTGAATGTCTAGGTTGTAGCTGGATTAGATATGATAGTGAAGATGTTGTGATGCATGTCTGAAACTCTAAAGAATAAGATGCTGATCCACTGTGTCTGTGTCATTTAAATTCTGGATCTGATGGTTTCCAGTCCTTAACTGTTTTCCACCTCAGCCCGTCCTTCTGAGTTTTGATGCTGAAGTCCAGAAGACGACGAGTCTGACAGAAGAGAACGAACAGCTCCGACAGATGGTGAGAAGAAAACAAACAAACTTCCTTCCAACAGTGTGTCCTGTTTTAAAGGAATTTTTTAACACCCAAACTTTTTAATAGAAAAATGTATTCAAAAAGTTAATGCACATTTTATGCCTTGTGTGGTGAACGCAACTTTTAATGTTTCAAGAAGTTCAATCATTTAAAGTGCTTTAAATAGTCGCCTCATTTGGTTAAAAAAGTCTCATAATTAAGTTTAAAGAGTTTGATTATGTATTTGAAAGTCCCATCGTCGTCTTTCATTATCTGGTGATTTAGTTTAAAAAAGTCACACCATTTATCTGTTCATCTAGTCAACAGGACTAAGTCAAAACCAAGTATATGCTGGACCGCATCGTAGGCTATTTGCCTCCTGTCTAGTGTCAGCTGGTTTCAGTCAAGTATCAGCTGGTTTCTGTCTAGTTTCAGTCTAGTGTCAGTTGGTTTCAGCTCTCTATCTGTTCTCTCCTCTCTGCCCTCACATATACAGTATTTTAATGCAGTGGAATTCACAATAAAGCTGTTATCATTGACATGTTTATCTGTTTCTGTTGTCATGACAATGGAACAAGCTTGAAACAGTGACTGAAACGTCAGGACTACATCAGTGTTTCCTCTAGGATTTTTTTCAGCAGTGGGGGGCATGCTCTCCGGGGGGGGGGGCAAAGTTTGCACCCAGGCTCAGAGCACTTGATTTTCAGCGTTATATAGTTTACACTCACATCACATCTGATTACAAGTGTGAACATTAAAATATTATTTTTTACCTAACCATCATCATTTACGAGTCAGTAAAAGGCTTATGATAGGCTACCTGACTAGCGTCTTCTTCATCTGTTGTCTTTCTCTTCTTAGAGAAGTATCTGAACAAGCTCATCTGAAAATGCAGTCAGCAGTTAATACATAATGACGTGTAGATATTAGCTTAATGCTATCAATTAGTTTACCCAAGTTAGCGTCACTGAGTTGGCTAATAAGTCTACCTCTTCTCCGGTAATTCGCTGCCTTATTCCTCACGACTACACTTCTCTGACTCTGACCTGGTGCCTGACGTGACGTCACTTTCAAGGCTGCGCTCTCGCAGTAATTAACTCCAATAGGATCCCCCAACCACCCCACTCCCTCCCTCCCCTCTCCTCCCCTCCCCCCGCTGTTGCGCTCATCATCACACAGGCTGTGCTGTGAAGGTGCAGAGATGTGGCGGTGGTGCATTTGCGACAATAAAAAAAAAAAAAGAAATTTGAAGGCGTGGCGGCTATGATTTAGCAGTGGCGGGCCGCCACTGCTAAATGAATGTAGAGGAAACACTGCTACATGTTAACCAGCAGTCACTTCCAAGCTGCTGCTAAAATCAGAGGTCGTCTGACAACGTGACCAAACACATCAGTTAAAGACAAAGACTGAGCTGTGATTTCAGCTAGATTTACTGTAACATGATCACTCCCAGAGAAAGTTAGAAGCTCATTCATGATAGCTGCTGCGTGATCAGCAGAGAGAGGTGTTTCTGCGGAGGGAAGGCTGACCTCACTCTTGGGTACTGGTGACTTTCTTCTACAGAATGTAGCTAAGGTTTGTCCAAAACTGTTCTTGTTGCCATGGTTGCTGAAGGGTCTGAAAAGTCAGTTAATCTAGTGACAAAGGTGCTATATTGGTAACACTGCTTGTTCATGCAAATTCATTTAGAAAGAGCAACGACCAATTGGGAAACACTTGACTGGCCGACCAATAATGTAACCTTATCACTCAGTCAGTCAGTGAGTCAGTGACATTTATGTTTATAGGACTGGACCTGCTATTGCTGTCCAGCCAAAAATGTTTTAAGAAGTTGCATGGTTTAAGTTAAAAGTCCCAATATTGTAGAAATTCAAATCTTTTGGTTTTAAAAAAATCCCATCATTTATTTAATAATTTTCAGTAATTTGGTTATAAAACGTCCCATTGTGTAGTTTATAAAAATTTCAAGTTGTATAAAAAGCCCTGTCCTGAGGTTAAATGATTTCAATGATGTAGTTCCTGTCCCTTGATGAAGTTTGGGTAGATGGAGGGTGGGTGGATGGATATGTTATAGCTGACCTGTCTGTCTTGTCCTCTCTCATCCAGCTGTTTGCCCTGCAGACAGAGACCCGGGACCAGAAGGATGGAGATGAGATGGTCCACCACAAACTGCCAGCATACGTTCAGAACATGGACCGTCTGGGAGACACTGAGCTGTGAGACACTAACATCATTGTCTTTACTGATGACTGACACAACTAAGATGGCTGCCATTCTGTCAGTTTTTTAAATGTTCGTAGTGTTAAGTCTTTAAAATACAGTTGACAACATCTGCTTTCAACCAAAGTTATTTATTGGACTAAGAATCAATCTGTTCATAACATGCCTGATCCCACTGACTCCTTCAGTGCACCCAAGATGGCGGCCATGCTTCAAATTAAACTAAAGTATTATAACTCTCTGGATAAAAACAGTGTGGAACAAAGATTATCAGGTATAAACTACGTTCTGGTTTTATATCAGTTTAAGCACTTATATCAAAAACTATGTAAACTATATAGAAACTGTATCATGTGTTGGAGTTACAGATGGCAGCTATCTTACATCTTCTACCTAAATGGTCTTTTAAATTTGAATTTCTATCAATTTCGCGGTTTAGTGTTTTTCATCCTGATAGTTTTTAAAAGTTTTTTATTTTTTACCACCAATCAAAGACACACACATTTCTGATATTAGCATTTCAGCATGCTAGCCTCTTTTTTCAGTTTTACCTCACTGCATCGACTGACTGCATCTGTCTTCCTGGTATTTTATTTGAAACGTCTAATATGTGGTATGGTATAAAACTCTTTGTTAGCTGAATTTTAGGCCATAACGTGGCCAACCTCCTGCTGAATGACGGTTAGTAAAGTTCTGAGCTAATGCTACTGAAAAGTTATTAAGATCATTTGAGTTCAAAGATTTCAGTCTGAATTTTGAGAAGTTTTATTTTAAAACATGATGATAATAGACAGGAAGGATGTGAGGATTTTTTTAGACGTGAAGTTTTAACAGGCAGTCATTCGGAAACCTCTTATCCTCATCCCAGAGTCACTTTTGAAAGAATTTTCAGGCACTTTGAAGCAGAACAATCTGCAGATTTATTATGTATCTGTTCGTATAAAATATATATTTAAAAGGCTTTTAACTAACTTATTGTTAATGATACTATATTTATGCTGTTATACACTGTGTGCTGTGATGCGGTTGATGTTGCCAAATAAACAATTCACCTGATGAATTGTTGTTTCTTGTCAGTTCGATCCATTTTTTAAAATTTCATTTAGGGTTTTCACACGCTGACAGAGAACCGTAGACTGAGCTATCAAATACAGTACACTCTAAAATAAATACTGCCACTAAAAAATGCTAGTATAAAACATAATGAGACATTGAGTTTTAAAACATGAAAATTAGAAGTATTAGTTTAGTATTATTATGATTCGGAGAGCCTGAGTGCTAAGCCACGGTTCCCTCTAAATGTGGTTGTTATTCTTAATTGTATTCACGGGAAAACCAGGAGGTTCTTGTCAGAGGACCTCAGGCCAAACGCTGAAACGTGAATTCAAATACAACAAATGATAACTAGCGTAGTAATGCTATAAGTGGCTTTAGTTAAAAGTATAGCAGCTGCATTTTCTGCTAGTAGGAGCCTGTTGAGTGCTCTCTTATGGAAGATTCAAAATGCCTAAATAAAAAAAAAACTTAAACAAAGGAAGAAAAGTCAAATACAATATATATTTGAATATATATTTTGTTTATCTGTATGCACTTACTGTGTCATAATCAAATTAAAACATTTGTTAAAAGGACAGTTTTATACTTTAGCCTTTGTCTGTAAAAACCAAACAAATTTTTCTGTTTGTTTTTATTTTTGTCTTCAATAACTGAATCAGTTTGTTAAATAACTGAATGAATTTGTTTGCTGTGGAATGATTTGATTTTAATGTGGCATGAAAAATTCATGTCACAATGGAAAGCAGTCAATTATATATAAAACGGGACAACAGTACCAGCATAAAAAACTATTTATTTATTTATATTGTTTACCTTTCTATTGGCATCAACAACCATATAGAGTTTGATGTCATCAGCATAGCAACAAAATTTTCCCCATAATGACCCCTAACAAGAACCTTACAAATATAAGGGCCTTCAAAATATCCCAATAAATCATGATCTTTCATGTTTCTCAGAAGTAATGTCTTCACAGTAGCAACCAAAACATTTTAATCAACTTTTTAAACAAGATATTTAATAAAGTAAAATGAGGATTGTCATGATTTTTGGATTTTCAAAATACATAGATAACACAAATAATCCAATAAATACATAAAATCTTGTTGCAGCTTTCCTTACAGCAACATAAAACTTAGATAGATAGATAGATACTTTATTTATCCCCTAGGGGAAATTCATTCAGCTCTTACTTCACATGCCTCATATTGGGCAGCAATTGTAAGACATTAAGACATTTTCTTAAAACAAAAAAAGGAAAAAGGAAAAAATAAACAGCATGAGGTTCCATTTGTGATAAAACTGAATAGATAAACCAAAGTATTGGACCACTAGAAATTTTGCTGTAGATGAATAGTTAGGGAATCTCCAAAGTTCACAAAGACCATCAATGTTTGCAAGAAATTGCATGGGAATCCATCCAAGAGTTGTCAAGATATTTCACGCTGAACCACAAATGTTGATCTGATGATGGCACTAGAGGAAAAGTCAGAGGATCACTGAAGTCAGTAGAATTCATCCTCAGCAATATGGTTATCTGTGCCATATTTAATGGCAACCCATTCAATAGTTGTGGAGACATTTTACTAAGAAACAAAAACTGCTTGTGGTGCCAGAGGGAAAGGCAAGGAATCTCCAAAGTCATTAGGGATCTTCCTCTGGGGATCATGGATGTTTATACAAAATTTCATGGCAATTCAGTCAATTCAACATTTCCTCTTTGTACTTGTCTTTCCCTGATTATGTCTTTTATATTCCAAAACTGCAGTTGTTGAAGTCTTTGTCATTATAGACATTTCTCCTTCTGTTGCTTCACAGCTTCCTGTGGCCATAACCATCAACTTCAGCAACTGCTAATTGCTTTGTGCGTTAAAATAGGTGTACAAAGACCCGGTCCTGTAGGGAGTTTTCTGTCAGCAGATAAGGTGTACATATATATAAAGAAACAGTGAGCTGATCAGATGAAGATGTTGTTTGGGCTAACATACAGTACGTCACTGAGGTAAGTGACATATTAAATTATGTTACCTTTACATTATTTAAGCAACTGCTACCTAGCAAAACAGCCATCACTCAGGGATGCCAAGACCAAGACCATCACAGTATCTTTGGAGCATTGTTGTGCCTTAATCATAGAGTCATCAGTAAAGAGATGACAGAACTTGAGGGGAAAGAGTGACGGGAATGACATGCAGCAAAGGTCCCTGGCTGGACAAGGAGATAACAGAAAATTCCTCATCACTGACTTCCTCTATATAAAATCTTTAACGACTCGGTGCCACCAGAATTTCAAACAGTGAATAGTGAATAAGCTCATGGACACAGCAAATCTTTCACATTCCTTTTCAAACTTTTCAACTTTGATGCTCACACTTGCTTCTTTGACCATTAGGATCTTCATAGTACTGACATTTGCTAACTTGAAGAGCTACAGTTACTCACTAGCACTTGTATGTTTCCTGCTGGTTAGCATACTAGCATGCCTGCTACAGTAGGTTACTAAACAGCCCTTCAAGTAGTCTTCATTGTCAACAAGCTTATACAACCACCTATTTTTCAAGGACATGTGGATGAACGTTGCTTTGCACTTCAGACTTTCAGTTATGAGCAGGACTAAACAGTGATAAGGAGAAAGATAGCATCAGTAGTTGTGTTGCATCCATTCCTCCGTGCCAGTGATAGTCAGGGCCTGGAGGCACATTGTTTTCAGCTTGTCTATCCATTCTCATGGACACAATATCTCAGTAATACCTTAATGGAACATCTACAAATTAGGTACAAACATTCACTTCAGGGGAATCGGGGACAAATTGATTTTGGTAGTTAAAGGTCAAGGTCACGTTGCCCTCACAAAGCGCAGTGTTGGCCTCGTGATCACAATATCTCGAGAACTCTTTGAGGGAATCCCTTGACATTTGGCACAAACATCCACTGGTACTCAATGATGAACTGATTAGATTGTGGTGGTCAAAGCTCAAAGTCGGTGTGACCTCACAAAACACTTTTTAGCCAAAACAAAATTTCACACAAATGATTAATATTTTCTATGACTGGATAAACAGGGATGTAATCTGAAACTAGTCACAGAGGTGGAGGCAGACAGCCACAAGCTGATAATTCTAGTTATCTACATTTTAATTTTTGTGCTTTCATTTTTTGTTTTCAGAAAAAGTTCTAATTTTACAAAAGTTTCATGCATGTATTGATGAAAGCAAGATGCAACAAAGTGCAATAGAAACAGACTTAACGAACTAAATATGACTGACATGAAACATGCAACTTAAACATCCACTGAAGCTTCAGAACCACTGAACAGACTAAAAATAAAACAGCAGATCTGTGTAGAGCAATGAGGAGTCTGTAAAGTTACTCAAATGAATACATGAAACAGAAACGTTAAATTTCCATCACATTTTCGACATGGTTTTCCACAGTTTGAGGTTTGACTGTATTTATCTGGTTGTGTCTTCTTCTTCAGGAATGGTTCAATGGCAACTTGCTGGAGAATTAGCACCACCAGATGTTTATCTTGATGAAACAGCTCCTAATATTCACATAACTGTAGTGGATGGAAATGTTCATTAATTAGAATTTTTTGCTACATTTGGATGGAAACCTGGCTAATGACAAAGCAAATGGACAACAGCTGGTCTTTAGCCTAAAAACAAGGCTACAGCAAAACATGGGCAAATTTACCAGACGAAGTCATCGTCAATGACACTTCAGACCTTTGTTGTTGGTCTTAGTGTTTCTGTTCTGCTGGTGGATCCTGGTTCCTGTTGTATGAGTCATGAATGTCTTGTTCCATAGTGGAGTTATTTTACCACACTGACTCCTCGTGCTTTGCTTTTGGAAAGTTAATCCAAATCTCCAAAATAAGGAAGTGTTCATGGGTAGAAGTTTTGTTCAGCTCTTAACAGTCAATCTCTGCACGCTCTTAAATCTTGACTTCATTGCAGCTTGGATTTGTTTTGCACTCATTCAGCAGTTTTGTTGTTAAACTTTTTCACTCTTGGTTGTCTTCCTTCCATCCTCTTAGGGACTTGGTGTCAAGCCAGCGAGCCGTCAGCACCACCACCACTCCTTCCAGAAATTTCTTCTCTACATTCCTACCACAGGGCCGACGCACACCCGGGAAACCACCTCAGGTTACTGCTGGGTCTTCACCAAGCCAACTGGTGGTGAGCAGGAAGGACGCACCAACCAGTCAGGTAAAAGCAAGTTGGGGAAGCAGAAGTTTAAAAGCTCAGCGGGATTGAAAACAGTAAAATTAATTTCTCTGGAAGTTGATTGGTGTTGATTGGTGGGTGTGTTCAGCTGTAGTATTGTACTTTATTGAAGTTAATGGGAAAATCCCCAACTTCTCTGTACTTATACAAAGTCAAGAAAATGTTTTCACAAGTTCAGCTCTAAGGATCATTTACCTCATTCTGATGTGAGTGGAGATTTAGAAAGTTACCATCCAGTCAATGAAATCATGAACCAAACGTAAAATTCTGAATCTTTGTGAACCTTCTGGAAATCAACTACTGAATAGACGTATCCCACTGGCTGGTCTGATTGGGTATGACTCTGTCTGTGACACTATCACCAACGCCACTCCCCTTTACCCTCAGATGTTGTGGCTTTATTCCAATGACTATATAAAGATGGACGATGTGTCTCCACTTCCTCTCACTGTACAAAAATGAAGCCAAAATATTCTGGAGACAGGTGATGCCATCTTGCACTGGTGATGTCATTTGGAGCCAAAGTCTGCCCAGAAATGATGGAGGGGTGGAGCTGTGGTATCGAGGTCCCGCCCATACACCCACCAGACTCAACTGCGAGTCAATTGTAGCTGTCAATCATGGCTTCTCTCCGTCATTTTCAACATCAAATAACTAATTAAAACTGCACCTATCAGAAAAATGAACACTTACTGTAACTACCTAAAATGGCAGAAACCATCTTTGGGGAAAAATGTATTCGATGCCGTCTTTGTTTTTTTAGTTTGGCCCATGTCATATCTGCTAACATGAAGGGGGCGAAGTTTATGACCTGTACTGCAGCGAGCCACCAGGGGGCAATCAAGATGTTTTGGCTTCACTTTCAGGAAGCTGTCATGCCGTCCATCTTTATAGTCATTGGTTTATTCATTTACCTGTAGGGGGCAACACAGATGTTTCAGCTGTGTTTTTTCTACATTAATGGTCTCCTCTGGCAGCCATGTTGAAGGTCCTCACCACTGTGAGTGGCAGATAGAGTTCTGACCCGAGATCATCTTGTATCTAAAATGAATTTGTCTTTTCTAGTCTGCAAAATCAAGAGACACAGTCCAAACTAAGGAGGTGAAGCCAGTTGCAAGTCAGGCATCAAGTAGTGAATCTGCGAGCTCCCAGTCCCAACAGTCAACAAACCAGTCGACAAACCAGGCAACAAACCAGCTGACACATCCCAGACACAGGAGAATCCAGGACCATGAGAAAGAGAGGAAGGAGCTTTTCTCCAAACCACCACAACAGGTACCTGAGAGAATGATTCTGTTGACGTTAAGCTGTCACACCTGTTTGGTGTATTTCTACTGAATCTGATGCCTGTTCAGTTTTATTAAAAAGAATAGTAAAATACGTTTATTTGTTTTCTTGTCAAGAGTTAGATGAGAAGTTCAATACCACACTTATGAAGATGGATTTATGTTTATGTTAGGGATTATCTGCAGCAGCTACTTGCATTGTGCTCTAAGGTTGCACCGTAGGTTACGCTATATCTGATGTGCCCCTTATATAAACTTAGCTGTGCATCAGGGCTACAGTGACTGCAGGGAGGATGGGGACTGCAGGAGCTGTGATAAGCTGCTTGTGATTTGTCCTACATATTGCTGATGCAGAAGTTGTTCAGAGTAAATACAGAATCATCATCACATCTAACAAAGCCTTTTCCACCACAAACCTGTTCAACACGAACCCTAGTCTCTATCACAGTGAGTGAAACGATGTAAAGACGGTATCCGCACAGATTAGTCCCACATTTCTGTGTGTGTGTGTGTTTGAATGGGTTTGGTGTGTGGAGAGAGAGAGAGGGAAAGATGGTGGACGAGATCACATGAGTCAGAACGTCTTGTGCAAGCTAAAGATGGTGTCTCAATCGTGAAATTTGAACTGGGGAGGTGAGAAACAAAGGAGTAGATGTGATCTAAGATGTGCCTCTGGTAAGAAGATGGTGCTGGGGTGACCTGGGTTCCACTGCCACGCCAAGGATGTTTGTGAGTGTGTGCACGTGTGTGTAGGTGTGTGTTAGTAAGAAGGAGAGAGAAAGAAGCAACCAAAGCAGAGCAAGACCTAGCACTGGTCTTTTAACCAGTAAAACTGCAGCTTCTTGTCTCTAATGGTGGCTGTGAGACTAACACAAGCATCTGCAGACAACGGTATTTGACAGCAAACACTGGACACAGTCCATCCTTCACAACAGTTAGCAATACAGCTTACATTGCACACTATTGATAACTAAAGTCTCTACCCAGACACAAGCCTCTTAACTTTTAGTTACTTCAGAAAGCTTTTGAAGTGCGCGTAGACCCATCTGGTCAATAAACGTGTAATTTGTTATCCCCTCGCCAAAAATTCAAACTATCGTCATTTTGGAGGCTGTATACCAAAAGTCTGCTCACTCAGTCTGCATGTTAAAGACTTGTGGCCCCAGGTTCAAGGTTGAATTCAGACATTTGAGCAGGGTGGCTCCATTTAGCAACCGATGTCACAGGAGAAAGAACCTGGAGCTTTGGGAAAAAGCAGAGCGAAGCAGAGCGAGTTGGGTATTATTACCTGGTGACATCACAGCTGCGCCACAGGAACTCCAGGGGATTCTAGTGGGTTTTGTCCAGTGAGAGGCTGGAGTTTGAATTTAAGCCAAACTTCACACATAAGTGAGGTTGGTGGGCTTCAAACTGTGAAAATAAACAAATACAGCAATCCACAAAATATACTGTAACTCAGCTTACTTCTTTTTCATTTTCTGACAACACATCCCAACTCATAATTTAAATATACCCCACTAAGAGTAATGCAGGCATTTAGACTGAACTCTACAACACCAGCTAAATGGTTTCTCAATTGCTACAAAGTACCATTATTCCATAGGTGGACTGGTAAATTTATGTAGTGCTTTTCTAGTCTTAACGACTACTGTAAGCGCTTTACACAATGAGTCACATTCACCCAATCACACACACATTCATACAGTACTTGCTATACACACAGCGCATCTCTATCACACATCGCATACACAGATAACACATCGGGGGCAATTTGGGGTTCAGTATCTTGCCCAAGGACACTTGGGAGATTGAACCTCCGACCTTTTGATACTTCATGAGCCACAGCCGCCTGCAGTAGACGACGAGTGCAGTTAGCATCTAAAGGCTAATACAACTGATCACTGACTTCATTAACACTAACTGCATCCTTTCATGTGTTGTCTTCAGACACCAGAGAAGAAGGGGGAGACTGGGGAGGTGGAGCCTCCTGCCGAGACCTGCAGTGAACCTCCTGACTCGGCCTCCTCCTCCAATAGCAGGAGCTGCGGAGGAGGAGCAGAGGGAGGAGGTCTGTCAGCAGAACAGCCGTTCATCAAACTCAGCCAGGAGGAATATGGGGAACACCACTCCTCCATCATGCACTGCAGGTATGTCTTCAGCGCTCCCAGTTCACTTTAACTGGTTAAACTGGGCTGAGGACTACAGCCTGATCTCACTCCTTCCTTCCACAGTGTCTCATACACCTCTGAACCTGTTTGGTTTCTGAGCAGATTGAACATAATCTGGTAGAATCCAGATGTTAACTACAACTGGACAGGAGTGAACTTTTGGTTCCCTTTAATGAAAACAAAAATTCACCTTTTTCTCTTTCAGGGTTGACTGTTCTGGTCGCCGGGTTGCCAGTTTAGATGTAGATGGAGTCATCAAGGTGAGTCTCTATCATTTTCTGATGGGGTTTTATGAACAAATTTACTTCCACAATTGCATCCATAACTAACTGAAACACACAATAAAGCCTTCGTCCTCCTCCTCCTCATCCTCCTCATCCTCCTCCTCCTCCTCAGGTGTGGTCATTCAACCCCATCATACAGACTAAAGCCACCATCATGTCCAAGTCTCCTCTGCTGTCTCTGGAGTGGGCCACCAAACCTGACAGACTGGTATGAACAAGAGACACAGATTAACTGAGTATAGACATTTACATTTACATTTATTTTACATTATAGACATAGATATTTAAGGTTTAATATGTAATTTTTCCACATTAAACTTTCTATAAAATGACTGGACCTAAATTCTATATTTTTTGAGTTGCTGCAGAAGTTACATACTGTGTGTTTAACAGTATTAGTCAGGTTTGTATTAATACTTTAACCTGATGAAAGAAACACTATTTACATCGTCAATAAAATGCTGAAGTCAGAAAATAACCTGATTACTAAAAATAGATTAAAACAGTGATTCTTTGGGACATTCTACTATTAATAAAATAAAACAAATTCTTTACTTCTACTCGTTATTAAACAAAATGTAGATAACACACCTGTTCAATTTTTGTGTGTACATAAGTATAAACACAAAGAACCAAGAGCGAAAACACAGATCCAATACAGCATGGGACCTGGATATGCAAAGACAAATAGAATTAAATTTAATTTTAAAAAAATTTAACACAAAGCAGTAAAAAGTATAAAAACAGTGGTCCAGTGGAAGTTGATTCTGATTAGGTCAGAAATTCAACATATTCTTATTACACTGTCTGTGTCAGACACAAATAAGTGTACTTGTATTACGATGTGGTGATAACAACTTGTCCCACTGTCGCATTGTGGGGACTCCTCCCAATGAAAGGAGCTCACACGAAGTCTGAGTCTCCAGTCAATGAATGTAGGCTAATGTAATAAAAACAAATTTGTGTGTGTGTGTGTGTGTGTGTGTGGGTGTGTGTGTGTGTGTGTGTGTGTGGGTGTGTGTGTGGGTGTGTGTGTGTGTGTGTGTGTGGGGTCAGTTGTTACTAGGCAGCGGTGTGGGCACAGTGCGGCTGTATGACACCGATGCCAAGAAGAATCTTTATGAGATGAACATTGATGAAACTCATCCACGGTACTGTATGAAGTGACTGCACTGCATGTAGAAGTGTAGAGTGGAGGATCAGCTGATAGTACAAGTAGAAATACACATAGCTTTATAAGCTTTATAAGAACAGTTAAGCATATTAACTTTGTTTCTGAGATGGAAAGATTAATATCAATCTCATGTCTGTAATACTGCATCCACAGCATGTAGCAACTATGAAAAGAGCTGAATGAGTTGTATTAGTGTTGATATTGGATTTTTTTTTTAAGTAACTGCTAGTGGTTTTCTGCCAACAATCTCCCAGGTGGGAGATATTGTAGGTGGTAGGTAGGTATATCTCTGATTCTGAATTACAAATTAAGGATGACATGATCTTTTTTTCCCAATCAGTTGCTCATAATTACGGTTTAAACTTGAATATGACATGAACTAACATAATGTGTCAAATTTATTTAAACCATATACAGAGAAGTAACAAGACTACGAATCCATAGCCATGCTAGCAGCTCTGTGAGGCTGTGCTTAGGGACACAAGGATGATTTGTGCCAAATCAGCTTGCTAACATACTTACAGTGACAATATTAACATGCAAATCTGAGGTAATGGTTTTCATGTTCACCCTTCTTAAGATATTAGCATGCTAACATTTCCTAATTAGCAAAATAAAAGTTAGAGCATCACCAAAGTTATTACAATTCATCCTGCAGGGAACATGGCCGTCAAGACATTTCACTAAACAGTAAAAGCTGACAGCATGGCTAAAAGGACAGTTTGTGGTTTTAGGGGGAAGTACAGGCTGGAACTATTACTTGACAAAATTGACCAGAGGTTTGTCACGCATCAGTAGATAATATTGTTTGTTGAACTACACATTCAGATAATAATGTGACGTTTGTCTGTCTTTCAGTATCTTGTCTTTAGCCTGCAGTCCCAGCGGATCATCATTTGTGTGTTCGGCTGCAGCTCTCAGTCGATCTGGAAGTGTCGAGTCTGTCACTCGACTTCCTATACCAGTGTCTGGACAACTGCTGCTCTGGGACACCAAAACTGTCAAACAACAGGTAATTAACCAGCTGGTTCAGTAATGGTTATTTAACGGTGTTATTTAATTGTTATTTTATCCTACTGTGGTATGAATCCTTCTCCACAAAGATACATGTATAGCATGACTCTGTTACTGTCATACATCTCAAATTTGGATTCATCAGTTTTTAAGGTAAACACAAGAAACTTGTGCTACAGAAAATGGACCAGACTCAGTGAATAGCTCCCTAAACTTAACATCCTAAATCCTATGATAACTATTAATTCAGCTATACAGACTAATGAGCAGTGATAACTAACATGTCTTTGGGGTCATCAGGTGGGAACCTCCTTTCACCAGTGTTTCGTCTAGTTGGTCCCACAACACCTCCAGGAGGCTAGACAGTGATCACTGGCGTCCCAGAGTCACTCCCCTAATGCCAGCCATCACTGCTCCTCACACCACGACTATTTTCTCCGTTACCTTGCCTATGCTACCACAAACAACATCATCAACTAGGACAAAACACACTAGCAGATTCAGCAAACAAACTCCCCTAACCAGTTGGAGAAAGTGGCGGCCATTTTTTTTAAGCTAAACTCTCCCCCGCCGGATTAGGCTGTGCAGTAAATAGAATTTTTTCTTTCCAGTCATGCGCTATGAAATGCTGGTATTTCTCAACTCACCTCAAGTGTTAGGCCTTGTTTTCCCTCCTGAGAAGTGATTTAGAAACTGCTCCTTTTCCTCTGAGTCCACCACAGGACAGCCTTCTTTGACAGGACTTCTGCAGTCTTCTCTACTCTGTCTGATTGTGCTTCAGATACAACTGATCCAGTTTCTGTAGAGCGTTTTAGAGTCCATGCACTGCACCTTAGAAACCTTCAGTCTAGTCATGACTTGATGCTGAGAAAAGCCTTTTTGCCTAGAATAACTATTTGACTTCTGACACTTTCACTTAGTTCTGATGCCATTTTTCTACTATTACAATTCGACTTAGCAATGATCTGCTGGAAACGTGAGGAACAGTCTTATTTATATCAGGTGAACTCTGGCTGCAAGTTGAGTTACTTCAACCAGCCTCTGATGAGTAGATAAGATCCAGTGTCATCTGAACACAAGCATCAGTGGAAGGGATATAACTTGAGGAAATCTGACCTCTGGTACACAGAAGTTCAGTTGCTTAAATTTGATCACTGACATAGAAATAGAGCAGAGTCTTAAATATTTCTTCTTCATTTTACATAACTTTTTGTGTTTTAAATGTTTCTGAATCCTCAAAATTTCTGATTATTTCCAGGTGAAAATATTTTTAATGGACCCCACTGTATTTTCTATGGCTGCATTATAATCACTGTTCACTCTGTCTCTCAGCTCCAATTCTCTTTAGAACCTGAACCAGTAGCCATTAACTGCACGGCCTTCAACCACAATGGAAACCTGCTGGTGACCGGAGCTGCTGACGGAGTCATCAGACTGTTTGGTCAGTCTTCATCTGATGATTCATTTCATCTGTAAACTGTAAAACATCATCAATAATAACAACATACAATCACAAACCGATACCAGAGCTCAAAGTGACATTAAAATATCTATATTTGTGATTTACAGCCTAAAATTCCACACAGATTCATTCTGCTCAGCAGAGACTTTTAAATCTGGCCTGAGATTTTAGTGACCCAATTCACTTGTACAGTGATGTGTAGTTATGTACATGTATCGTATGTGTGTAAACATTGTTCTGCTTGTTAGTGGTTTTGTGGCAATTTCTTTAAAACGTAAACATTAACACTGTGAATCCTCTGCCTTTCACTGATGTAGATATGCAGCGCTATGAGAGCGCTATGAGCTGGAGAGCTCACGACGGAGAAGTCTACAGTGTGGAGTTCAGCTATGATGAAAACACCGTCTTTAGCATCGGAGAAGATGGCAAGGTGTGTGTGTTTAAAACACATCATGATGGACAGAATGTCTACACATCCTAAAAATGTCTTTTAAAACTTGCAGTGGAGTGAATGAACCGGTGTGTGTGTTACATTTACATTTATATATTTATCAGCTGGAGAGGAAAAGTCGTGGAGAAAAAGTTCCACCTGACACATGTTCCACAAGGCTTACAGGTGCATGATCAGCCTGATATTTAGTGTAAAGCAACATCAGTGGTAGTGAGTTAGTTCTCACTCACAAAGCCCAGATTTCAGAGGGTTTTGTTGGTTACAGTGAGACAGAGCTGAGCTGGATACTAATGTTGTGCTGAACAGGACTGGCTGGGATCAACAGCAGTCCAGTCTTAAAGAGACGGAGTTGAAGGTGGCGTTTTATCATCCATGTTGAGATATCACAGAGGCAGGCTGAGATCCGAGCTGGCAGTTGGGTGGTCTGGTGGGATTAACAGAGCCTCATCATAGCAGTGGTAAGAAAAAACATGTGAGTGGATAATGGCACCAAGGTGATAATTAAGAAGAGTGAGGGACCAAGCATAGATCTTTGCGGTACACCAGTGGAAAGAGAATGATCTTGGAGTCTTGCCATACAGTGTTCATTCTTTGAGGCAGGACTCAAGCCAGAGTACTGCTGTATCACAGATGAGTGGTTCAGGAAGGGGGGACAGGAGGATTTGGTGGCTGACAGTGTCAAAGGCTGCCTACAGTTCCAAGATGAGAACCACTGACTGGACATCCCTTGTTGCTGACCGCAAGATTTCAATCACTGACAGCAGAGCAGTGGAATGACCGCTCTTGAAACCAGACTGGTTTGGATCTGGTAGATTATTATTGAGAGAGGAGACATGGGTGTGTTACCCAGGCACTGCAGTATAGCAGTCCTGCTCAGCCCTCACATTAAAGTGGAAAAGATTAGGCTTCCTGACTGAACACCTGAACAGGATTCTAATTATGAAACATACTGTAGGCTGAGGTCAAGGATGTCTGACAAGCTTTTACTGGCGTCTTCTCAAAGTCTTCACCTCTACCTTTTCACTAGCACTCTTACTGGCCTGACCTATGTATACTCTGTGTGTGTATGTGTATGTGTGTGTATGTGTGTGTGTGTTTTCAGTTCATCCAGTGGAACATCCATCGGTGTGGGGTGAAGCAGTCAGAGCAGGATTTACCTCAGGATGCCACTGGGCCCTTCATCCTCTCAGGGTACAGTGGATACAAACAGGTACGTAGTGTTACCATGGAAATAACTGGTTTACCTCATAGACAGCTTGTGAGCATCTATTTATCTCCCTTCTTCTGACCACTACAGCACTAGAGAAACAGGGAGATAAAGTTTTCACCAACATTATAAGTGAACAGGATCAAATCTGACTTAGCAGGGAGTCAGTGAATTATTTCATAAGAAAATAATGAGAAAATAAAAACATGCATTAGTCAGTATCTTTATTTGTTTACTAAGTTTTATGGGTCACAAGAAAATAAATCCTGCAGATGTAAAATTATATAAGAGAATGAATGAATGGAATGACACATTGAACTCTGGTTCAGGTTCAGATTCCTCGAGGTAGACTCTTTGCCTTCGACTCTGAGGGACAACATGTCCTGACTTGTTCCAGCTCCGGAGGACTCATATACAGAGTAAGTAACCTTCATCTTCATCTTCATCATTAGTCCACCTCTCAGCAACACTTCTGTTTTGGTCAAACTTGAAATTATCTAAATGTTTTTATTCATTTCTAAACTTGTTTTCAATATTCTTATTTGTATTGAATAATTTTAATTTATCATTATTTTTCATATCATTTTAATGCGTGTGAAGGCAACTGGACTGAAACGTCTTTACGTATCTACAACCACGTCCAGTTGCCATCGATTCAACTCTTCTTGGATCATATCAGTAGTAACTTGTTTTTTATGTAGTGTCTTTTTGATGCTGTTTGTTTTTTTGTTTTTTGTTTTTTTTATAAGTAGGAAGTAAAATAGATATGTGTAATAATTCAGTTTTTACTGGTTAAATCAATTGTTACAGTTCATCAAATTTCTTTAATATGTTTTTTTTAGTTTATTTAAAGTACATTTCATTTTTATTTATTTATTTTTACATAAGGGTCATCACTTTTTGTTTCCCCTTGCTGAATCAAATTGAATTTCAATGTTTTAAAGTTTTATTTGTTAACCTACAGTATTTCGCCTCTCTCCCTCTTCCAGCTGACCAATGGGGAGCCGGCACTGGAGAGTGTTCTGTCGCTGGGTGGGCACAAAGCTCCAGTAGTGACGGCTGATTGGTGCTCTGCAGTGGACTGTGGAACCTGCCTGACTGCCTCTATGGATGGGAAGATCAAACTGAGCACGCTGCTGGCACAGAAGTCCTGAGGACCTGATAGAGGACACATTAGGGGTCAGAGATCATCAGACATTCACTTTGCCCATTTACTGAAGGAGATTATTCCAGAATCTGATATATCAACATTTTCATGATGTGACACCAACAGTGAAAACTCAGAAACCTGTTAAAAATTCATGTGAACATTAAAATTCCAGTAAAAGTTCGATGTGACAGTTGGTTTCTTTCTTAAAGCTGCGTTCAAAGGCAGAAGAGCTCCACAACCATCTGACAGACTCACAGCCTGAACATATTACCACCTTATAAAGTTGTTGTGTTTAGCATGCTACCAATAGCTGCCTACAGACCAATGGTGTCATCCCACTGGAGTCATGGTTCTGCTCATCTGAGGAAAAGTCCTGTGTTCCCTCTCTTTTAGCTCTGTTTTGGTCTCCTGGGTAAAAATATCAGGATCTCCAGCTGCTAAATGCTCCTCTGTGTTCAACAACTGCTCTTTAATTGTGTTTGTCTGCTGTTTGCTGCTGAGCAGGTCAGAGGGTGCAGGGGGTGTATCAGAGCTTTTCTAATGAAACCAACTGCCTGCTGCTGCTGGGAATGACGCTGATGAGAGCAGTGAGTCCAACCACCTGACACAGCCTTTAACACCATAATATATTTTCAGTTTACTTTTTTTCTCTTTAAAAGTATTTCTAATTGATGAAAATAACTTTAAAAGAGAGGACAATAACATAAAACTTTTACACTGTAGTAAGTTTAGAGAAATTATTGCTGCTATATAAAAAAGTGTGGGATAAGAAGAATTCCAGGGAGCTTGAAGAAGGTGATAAATATTCCAAAAAGATAACCTGGAAAAGATGCCAGCATGCCTGGAAACTATTGACCAAAACTTTGAGCACGTCTATAAATTAATGAAACGTATTATAAATACATGAATGTACTTTGTGGAAAGTAGAGGTGTATCAAAGCACATTCAGGAAAGAAATGAGCACTTTGGACCCAGTACTGTGTTTAGAGGATGAAATAAGAAAAGCTCAAGTAAATAAAGAGGCAGTGGTTGCAGTGTTTTCAATGTTGAAAATGCCTATGATATATTATAGAAAGAGGGGCTTCTAATCAAACTGCACTAAATGGAAAAGAGAGGAAATGTTCAGTTGGGTTACGGACTTTTAGATGGGAGAACTATTCAGGTACAGATAGTGCCAGATCGAGCCAATATGTTGTAGGAAACAGGATGCCTCAGAGGAGTGTATTAAGTCCTAGTTTATTCTCCATTATGATAAATGATATATTTGTAAATAATAAGTAGTTTGTCTGTGTCAGTAGTGCTGTACTTTTGTCGTCTTGTTGCACTTCCTGTCATTTTACTGTGTTGTTGTGCACATTGTTCCAATGTGTCATCTGACTGTTGTTGACAGAAATATGTTTTGTCAGGTGAGCAATAGACACAGACAATCTGACTGTCAAAATAGTTTTGTCACGGCTATAGACAAATGTTTTGTCACATGATCAGTTGACAGAGAAAGGCCATACTCGCTAATATTTTTATCTTGAGATAACAAAGCTCGTTATCTAGAGATAACAAGATATTATCAGGAGAAAACCATTTTTTGTTATCCTGAGATAACGAGATAATTATACCCTTATCTGGAGATAACAAAGCTTGTTTTCTCAATATGACTTTGTTAATCAGAGATCAGATGCAGATGGAAACTTCTAGTGCTGAAAACTGAAAATGTCAGGGCGGCGCATTGATCAACGCACCAGAGAATAATTCAATCATGTGCAGAGGTCACACTGTGTCTTTTCATACAAGATCATTTTTAGATCCTCGTCAGCTTACAATTACTAAGGCTACGGAGGAGAGTCACTAGGACTTAGTGTATGAAGTTCAGTCAAAATCTTTTTCTCCTGATAATATCTTGTTATCTTGGGATAACAAATACAGTTTTCTCCTGACGATATTTCGTTATCTCAGGATAACCAAAACTCTTCTACTTCTGATAATATCTCACCAACTCAGGATAACAACAAATAGTTTTCTCCTCATAATATCTTGAGATGACAAAAAATTGTTTTCTCCTGATGATATTTCCTTATCTCGGGATAACAAACTTTGTTATCTTGAGAAGATAGGATATAAAATATTTGCGAGTATGGTCTTTCTTTGCTCATCATGTGACAAAACATTTGTCTATGTACTTCAGCCCTCGGCTTCCATAGCCATAGACACTGCACATGTGGACATATTTTGGCACAAATCGAACCCTATACCCGGTAAAGACAGTTTAGTATATTCTTATATAAAGCAGGAAATTAACACAGAAAATAGAAGAACTTATGACATAATTAAAATAGGGCGGGTAGAGGACAACGTTAAAAGTATATTAGACTGTGGAGACAGCGTTCAAAATAAGAAATTGTATAGTTTTTCAATGAAGACTGGATACAACTTTAATGTGAGTGGCCCAATAGAAACTGAAGGTGGCAGTAATGCACATCGTGGATGTCAACTGCCGTAAAACGTCAAAGAAGAAGAAGGAGGAGAACAAGAAGAAGCGAAGAAGAAGCAAGAGCCATAATAAAACATAACTAACAGGACTGGGGTAAAAATCTCCGACATGTCCAGGTGTTACGTAGTTAATGTTGCTTAAAAACAAACGGACAGAAGTTTTCCGTGAAAAGACTCCACAATAAAAGCCCACGGAGGAGAGTTCAGGTGCTTTGTTGCGGTTTTGACGCAGACCTTGGCTGTTTTCGTCGTTGAGACGCGCAGACGCTACAAGCCAGCTAGCAGCGTTAGCTTGTTTACTCTCAGTCTGGTTCCCAGTTTCTGTTTCATGTCACTGGTCTCCAGTTCCGCGTGCAGACATGGAGAGTTTGTACAAGCGGAAAATGTTCGCGTCGATGCGGAAAACCAAAGTGGCTGCATCGAAGAAGCGGCAGATCGGCCTGCCCGCCTCCATACTGGACGACAGTGACGAGGGCTCCTTCTCCTCCTCCTCCTCCGGATCCCAGTCCGACTTCCAGAGCTCCCCGGAGGACGACAGCGAGCAGGATTACCGGGGCCGGAGCGAGTCAGGGGCGACTTCGAGCGACGACAGCCGCTCCGTGACCCGCAGGAAGCGCTCGTTCCTGGGAGGCAACGACAGCTCCTCGTCCTCCAGTGAGGAGGACGATGAAGAGGAGGACGATGAAGAGGATGACAGGAGCCAACCGAAGAGGATGGTGCAGCCCAGGAAGCGGAGCAGGTTGCAGCGGCAGGACGAGTCGGACTCGGACCATGCGGAGGAGAAGGGAAGAGAGGAGGCGGAGAAGGCGAAGAGGAGGCAGAGACACAGCAAACTGCTGGCGCTGTCCCAAAGGATGAAGGCCCGAATCCCGAGCCGGAGGAGGAGCCGCTTAAAGCAGGTACACCTCTAGACCCACCTTGACTTTAACCTTAAACCAGCCAGTTAGTTGTTAGTTTATTAGTGATGAAAACATCACAACAATGTGACACTTCTCAGAGGCAGACCATCAGTCAAATCCTAAAATGTGTTTGTATTCTCAGGGTACGGGCGAGGGCGACGAGGAAGAGTCTAAAGAAGGTGAGGATGAGGCTGGTGGTGATGAAGATGGGGATGGAGGCAGCGGCAAGAAAGAGGCTGAAAGAGGCGATGAAGGAGGCAGAGAGGAGGAGGACAAGGAGGAGGACGAGGAGGACAAGGACAAAGAGGAGCAGGAGGAGGGGAAGGAATAGATCCACACTTTCATGGAGACAGAAACTTTAGCCATCTGAAAATGACTCATTATTGTACATTTACTTTCTCCTTCAGAGCTTAAAGTGGAAAGCAAATCACTTAGAACTGCCATCTTTTCCCCATTGCAACAGTTGTTGGTGACATGCAACAGAAAGATGTCCAGTGGATTTGGACGGCCTAAGTGAAGTGATACGTCATAGTCTGTGAAGGACGTGGAGCCTGACATGGGACAGAGCTGTAGACAGATGCTGAGTTTGAAACATGGTTGATAGATATGAACCAACTCAGTTCTGATACGCCACTCATCATATGTCAAGTCAGGGCAGTTTTATTTATGTGTCCCAGAGTCACTAATCGCAGTAGTTGATTCCGAATCAACGTCATGTCTCATTTCCCATTGACAACTGGCACTTGACTGATGGAAGCTAATACTTTAGTGGTTGCTAATGCTGCAATTAAGTTATATGGCATGTGTTGTGGATATGGGAACATTCCCATGTGTACTTGCAAACCTTCACGTTATCAGCCTAATCAAGATGGTTGTATGATTACAGTGTTGGTCAAGTGAGGGTTGAAATACTATGCACTGACAATAACACTATCCATTATTATGCCAGTGGATCACCAGCAGCATCCCAACAATCAACAGTTCATGAAGATGATGTCAGGGCTTCAGCCGGAGCAGGAAGACAGAAGATCTGCTCAGTGACACATGAAATTCTCCTGTTGATACATTGAGTTGAAGAAATGTGAGAGAGTCACAGTCAGCAGACTGTGTCCACAACAACGAGAGAAGTCAGTCAGAAGTCCTGGAGAGCTTCAGACTCCTGTTCTGTTCCTGTCTGCAGTGATGAAGCATCCTGACTATGATGAAACTGATTTCACTGGTCTGGATGGACAATGGCCGCTGAGGCTTATGGGTACTTTAGTACTTGGAGACATTCAGCATACCACAACTGACAGCATTGAGATTCTTCTGTGTTGCACTTTTCCTTCTTTAAATGAGATTAAATCGGAGCCAGTTCCTGCAAAGCAGAAGTACTCGTTTTTCTCAGGCTCCTGTGTGACGTCTGCAGACCATTCAGACTGAATGAACTGAAACACCTGTACGCTTTCTTGTACAGTAGCTTTTTATTGGTCACAGTTTAAAGGCAGTGTTTGCAGAAGCGTCTGTATCTTTTGATAGTTTTGTCCATCTCTGCTGTGAGTTAAAAGTAGGGCCACACACTCAATATTGATTATTATTAATAATTTCCAGTGACCCATTTTTCGTGAAGACCAGGAGAATAGTGGGACACTGCTGCGTGGGTTATGTGCTTGTACCGTTTGGATGTTGCGTCATACGGTGTCGCTGTTGAGCTCCTCTCCATCATGGAGCCTGTGGCCTGTCTCTTGAGATGTAGCAGATGTTGGTCGAGACTGACGACATGTTGCGTGATCCAAAGGGAGTTGCTGAGGTGATGAGTTTGTTGTTTTCCTGCACAGTTTACACACAGCATTGATTTGATATTGTTCAGAATTAAAGAAACCAACCTACCTTCAGCAGCTGTGATCATTTTCTCACTCCACACTTCTGTTGTTATTGGTACAACTGAAACCTGTTGAATGCCTGACTCTGTGTCACTTGTAGGGATGTGATTGGCTGTTTATGAGCCAGGGAGGTGGCACGCTCTGGGTTGTTTCATGCAACTGTGAAGCTATCTGACTTTCTATCGATCAATCTTCATATTAGTATTGATGACGCGTCTGTTGCCGGTACAGATCACTATGGTTTTATCACCCAGGCCTAGTTATAAATACATTTGTCTCAGCAGCTGCTCTTTGATTACAACATGTCTGTTAAGATTCTCAGTCATGGTTTAATTTATCTTTGATCACAGCTTCTCTGTTGTGAGGATCTGCTGCTTTTCTATTCTCTTTCATAGTAGACTGAAGGTCTTTGGGTTTTGGATTGTTGGTTGATTAAATATTTGACAATGTCACCTTGGACACTGAGAAACACTGATAGTCATTTTCACTATATTTCATAGACTAAACAATTAATCAAAAAATAATAGATTAGTTGTTTGAAAAACTGGGATTTCTCTCCAAAATGAGCTATAACGCTGACCTTTGGGAACAGTGTATAGTAAAGAAAATAAATGAATTTATAGTTTGAATAAAAGTAATGTATTTTTAAAGGATTTTGAAGATACTCCTGGCCAACCTTTGAAAAGCCCAAAACTGGACAGAATATTTTCCAGTGAAATGTTTTCACAGCTGACACAATTGACACAAGATGCACACAACTATCAAAATAAGAATGGCAGACCATCAGAAACAAAAAAGAGTTATTTTTCTGTTATGTTCATATCGAATCAGAGATTCTGGACATATCTCCTAAAGGCAGAAAACTGATTGCAGTTTACATTTTGCACTTTCACTGCAAGTTTTTTAATTTAATTTGGTCAAACATTTTTGTAAATGTTAACATATAAATGTGACAGGAGAAGAAATTAATTGAGGGCCTCATACAAAAAAGTTCTTTTTGTACTTGTTCTATTTATTTCTTCCTTTCTGAAGTCTGTCACAGTGATGCATTCACGTGCTAATGTATAATTTGGACAAATAATGTCCCTAATTTGAAGTAAACTCTTTTTTAATAATCTTTCCTCTGTAGATCCTCTCTCTGTGGTGGTGCGTTTAAGGACACTCGTACCAAATGGATAACAGACCACAACACTATAAATAAGCTGCCAGTGTGCAGCTACTGAACCTGAACCTACAGTGTTTAAGAGCCTTGTGGCCTTTTCTGCTTTTCTCAACTACTGGACTCAGTGTGTTCTACAGTATCATGATGATATACAGACGCATACGTCATAGTTACATATCAGTGCTGTGTATTTACTTGTTTTCCAGTGTATTTCTGGTCTCTTGTTGCTGTATAAGGCTCTTCAGACCAACCTGCCCTGTTGAAAACACTTTTATAAATAAAGCTTCTTCTTTTGACAGATTATTTGTTGGAAATCATCACATCTTAATTTTGTTGGCATATAACTACATTTCCCATGAATCAGCCTGTCCTAGCCATTTTTAATTTGACCTGAATTATATAGAGAGTGTTGGAGCCGTAGTACACTAACACCTGAACACATCACGTGTTGTTAAATCAAATAATACAGCTATTTAGCTATAAATAATGCAACTTTTTTCCTTAGAAAACTGTTGAAATATTTTGGTATTTACATTTTTTTTGTTTGATTTGCAGTTGAACAGATCAAAAACTCTGGCCTTACCTGTGCTAATGTTAGTTAGCTGAAAAAGCACCACGATTATTCATCATTAAAAACTGCAGAAATATCTCCAAACAATAACAGCACATAGACTGCTGATGCCAGCCTGGCTGTAAATATGGTAGTAATTACAGTATATATTGTGTTTGATCTTTTCATACTTGTCTGTGGGGCCACAGATTTGTCACAAACAGACAACAACATAATTAAAACCATTTTTTCTGCTCAAAAGTCTTTGAAAGAAATCAGTCCAATATTTGGCGAACATAGTTTTTTAGTATAAATACAAAATATGAGCCGAAACTAAAAGGAAGATTATTAAAAGCAAAAATGAAAAGGTGTAATTAGTAAAACATCTGGTTTTAGAGCCTTGGGATTGTTATTTTGTCTAAAACATTAGTGTGTAAAAAGTGACAGTGACTCTTGGCACTGTTATTGCATCCTCTGTTGTCAAAGTCAAAATAAACAGCCATCTTTCATGTTTGGTGTCAAAGTGACCCCAGCATTTTAAACATCAGCATACGTATATACCTACATATGAACACACATATGTATAACATAGGAGGATTAACACTCTCTTCCTCTGGCCGTGGTGACCTCTGTTTGCTAGGGTTTGTCCTTGTGCCTCCAGGATTTTGACTGTAATCTGAAAAACAGAAAATGATCCAGTCATTCCTTGTGCTGTTCTAGATGGTGCACTTCTTTCCAGAAGGTGGCAGTAGTGACACATTTAGGATGCAAGCTGCCGTAAAACCCCCGAAGACGAAGAAGAAGCAGAAGGAAGTAGACGAAGAAGAAGCAGCAGGAGCAGAACTATAGCCTCTGGAGGATCAGGGGTTATAAGGCAGCTTCAGGAGGACCACCAGTTCTACGAGGCTGGTAGAGTGTGGATCGGGGTGTGTGAGCGCTGCTCGGGCAGAAGCCATGGTTCAGACGTGCTCAGCGTACGGATGTAAGAACCGCTACCACAAAGACAAAGACATCTCCTTCCATAAGTAAGTTCTTTAAACCGTGAGTGTGAGCTAGTCCGCGTTAGCTGTCCAGACATGGTGGAAGAGCACCGTGAACACTACAGAGAGTTCACCAACCTGCGTTTACTGATCAGTCTGTGTAAAGCGTCACGGCTCAGTGCTGTAAGTGTCACGTCAGTTCTCCCGTCGGTAGATTTCACTGGTTAAATCAGCTCAACTCAACAAGCACCATTAATCTCTTTAATAAATGTCAAGTCTTGTATCAAGTTCTTCTGCCAGTCGCACACTCCCTGCACCAAAGTAAGTAGTAACATAGATGGAGGTTATGGTGGCGATACACACACAAGACATTTCATTCACCTAATTTTGTTTTATTACATTAAACATGTTGGTTAAAACATATTATTATATTCTCTTAGCGTGTTTGTCTTATTCAGAAATGCAAGAATGTAAATTGCCATCACTTCTGAGTGGAGTTTGGTTACAGTCCCTGATGTGTAGGACTCCCTTGCTGGATCAAGGTTAACATGTGGAGACCTTTTTCAACAGTCTTTGATTCAGTGATCATAAAATAATACAGAAAAAAATATCAGGAATGAAACTATTAATGAAAAAAGAAGAAGAAATGTTGCAAACATTAAAATTAGAATGAAAAAGAGGTTTCTGTGCTTTTTTAGATGATAATCCTGGTGCTTTCTGATCTGTTAGTCCCTTTAGTGAACAGTTTCATTTCATGCTTGAATGGCTGAATATTGGGTTTCCTCTCAGACAATTTACATTTATGGATATAAAACTTACCATATAAAATGGGAAATTTTCAAATAAAGACATGGCTCTCTCCATATCATGGAGACACAATAGAGAATGTATCAAATACATATTTAGCATCAGTCCAGAACAATTAAACATAAATGAACTCAAAATGAATCTAGAATAGTTTATGTACCAGTATCACAGAATAAACAGGATTCAGACAGATCATATCTATATTTTATATTAAGTGGTTTGTTAAATAGATAAAATGTAAAATTTTATCCCACTGATGATAAAATAAATCCTGAAGAGAGAAAACAAAATCCAAAGTATACGTTAATATTTCTCTCTTTTTGTTTGTTTGACTTTCTCAGGTTTCCTCTTGCACGTCCAGATGTTTGTGGTAAATGGGTGGCAGCGATGAGAAGGAACAACTTCAAGCCGACAAAGTACAGCAACATCTGCTCGCAGCACTTCACCAAAGACTGTTTCAAGAGAGAGTGCAACAACCGAGTGCTGAAGGAGAACGCCGTGCCATCCCTCTTCACCTTCAGCCTCAGCATCAAGGTGAAGTCCACACACTCCTGACTGAAGAGTGGAGAAAGAAAACTGTCTAAATGTTTGATCAGAAACTTTCTGATTTTAAATTCTAAGTTGAATAGTTGTTTATCATTTGAATTTATGTTATGGTCAAACATTATCAGTCTCTGTTAGATCCGTTTAGCTTTCACATCACAAACAAACTGCACCAAGTCCGAGTGGCTTTTCAGGTGTTCTTGGTCTTGTTGTTTAGTTGGTTGTTTGACAGGCAGCTTTCACACAAGCCTAAGTGATGCCAGCTAAACTGGCAACCTCCCCACAGTTAATTTGAGCCAAACTACATCCCACATGGAACAAGCCGCGATACATCAAGTATATTCGATATATTGCCCACCCCTTTCTAATGGGTGAATGCTCCCAAGCTGGAATAATGGGTGGTATTCCCATTTTTTGGCCTGGTGAAAATTTACATATGTAATGGGTCTCGCGCATGGGTGTGGCAGAATGGCTCGATAGCGCCACCTAGAAATTTTTAGAAATTGAGCCCCTGCTCTGTGTTTCATCTACATGCACGAAAATTTGTAGGCAACTCGCTATAATTCCAGCAAGTGTTGTCCAAACTGCCCCAAACATTAGACATATGATAAGAGTCCTGAACACACCTTCATGCCCATATTTGGTAATACTCATGGCAGCATGTTGTTGTAACATCATGTTTGACTGTTTAGTTTACCCTTCCTAGGAGGTTGACCTGGCCCTCATCAACAACAAAATACTTTCTAGACCCTGATGATACTTTATTGTGAAAATTGTGAGTTTTCATTCAAGGGTGTGGCTCTGGTGACGAGGTGAATATGACATGTCCATTAATTATTGTCAAATTTCAATAGAATTGTCAGTTTAATCTCAATTTAATACCTATGCAATGGAAAAAATCCTTTTTCTGCTTGAGGAGGGACTTGATGTTACTGGTGATCCAGGGTTGGTTGTTTGGAAAGCAGGACATTCCAATCTGTGCACTCAAAACAGTCCTTTAGACACTCACTGGCCTCCAGGGTCCAGTTCCTGAATGAGTGGGTGGTTGCAGCCTGCCTCAGTACACAGGGCTTGTAGGAAGGCTGAAGAAAAACCAGATTATGATCTGATCTGCCAAGTGGTGGTAGAGCTGAAGCAGTGTAGGCCTCCTTAACATTTGCATACAACAGATCAAGTGTCTTATTTTCCTTGTGGGACAGTCAACATACTGAGTGAAGCCAGTCAGGTGAGAAGTGAGAGTGACATGGTTAAAATCCCCAGATATTGCAATGAATGCATCAGGGTGCTGGGTCTGTACTCTCACAACAGTCTCGTGGTTGAATGTAAACATCAATGGCGACGATGTGTGAGAACTCCCTCGGTACATAGTACGGTCTAAGACCAACTGCCAACAGTTCAATATCCCAACAGCAGATCTTCTCCTTCACTGTGGTATGACTGGGGTTGCACCATCTATTGTTCACAAGCAGAACCAGTCCTCCACCTTGATTCTTCCCACTTGCTCTGGCGTCTCTGTCCGCTCGTACTGCAGTGAAGCCGGGTAAATCCACACAACGGTCGGGAGTGTTGCCGTTTAACCAGGTCTCCGTGAAACACATGAGACACACTCACGATATGCTCGCTGGCTCTTCACAAGTGTCTCCAGTTCATCACACTTGTTAGCCAGGGAGTTGACATTTCCCATGAGGATCGTTGGTAGAAAAGGCTTATATCTCCATCTCCTAGCCTTTAGCTTGGCCCCGTCTCTGCATCCACGGTACGGCTCCTTATGGGAAGTATGGGATGTTTAACTCCATATCTGGTAAACTTTAAAGCCAGGAGTTCTTCCTTTGTGTACATTATTTTCTCCATCATCAGACGAAACAACAACGTAGAACAAAAAATGTCAATCGACAAAAAAATCTCGAGGTGAGCCGGAGTGCGAGGGCCCGCTCAACACTGCTTGCAGTTTTACTGTTATCTAACTGTTACTTTCACTATGTTCTTGATTAATCTGTGTGGTTTATCTATAATATGTCAAAAATTGTGAAAATGCCCATTATAGTTTCCCACAGCCTAAAGTGATGTCTTGAAGTGTCTTGCTTTGTCCAACCAACAGTCCAAAAACCAAACATGCTAAATTTACTATTGTATTTGACAAAGAATTAAATTGAGAATTAAATCTTGACATATGAGGAGGACCCTAACCAACCAACCAGTTGTTTGCAATTTTTGCTTAAAAAATAACTAAAACAATGATTTGATTATCAAAATAGTTGCTGATGAATCTTCTGTCATCTAATTGATTATCTCTTGATCTACAGAATATCTGGGGTTTGGGAGAATAATGAACAAAACACATTGAAGATTATCACAATAATTTTCCCTGCACTGAGTGAACGTTCATGTCCCGCCAGCGCGTCTGTATTAATGACATGTTGGATTTAGTGTGGATAATTTTCAGTACTTTTTGAAGGTTCTGGAGCTGTGGGGATGGGACTTGACGCACTGAATGTCAATGATTGGATCAAGTATACATGCTCATTGTTACACTGTCATCTTTAAAAACCACCAAATCAGCAAACACATTATTATGCATTATCTAGAGATTCTGTGTCTCACCTATTTTTCATTTGTGACATGTCTCCCAGCAGAGACAGACAGAGAAAAGACCTGTTGATATTACAGTGACATCATAGCAGCAACATCACATAAAACTGACTCCTTCCACTATAGTCTCTATGTCTAGGCTGAATCTGAATATGACACAAACATGAAAAAATATAGATATATTTTTTAACCATTTCAGCAGCTGCATGTGGAGAAAGTGACATTTTTGTGACATTTTCGGTCAAAAATGAATCCGAAATTAATTTATAATGAAAAGAAATCCAACATTCCAGTAACCTGCAAACTCTATGTAGAGAGACAGAGCTGCAGCAGCAGAGACACAGCCGTTGTGAACACAGGTACATGCAGGTGAGCTGCAGCAGGTCAGCAACAGCAGCCAGCACACACACACAACATAGGCAGTGTGTCAGCAGACTGGAGTCCTGGAGGAACTTTACCCCTGGAGAAGCTCTTTAAATCATATTGTTACAAAAAACAAAATGGTCTAAGATAAGATAAGATGAATCTTTATTGATCCCCCGTAGAAGAAATTCATATTTGACACAGCAGCACAAAAGAATAGCAGCAACAAGGGGAAAATGTGTTGAGAAATAAAATAAGAATAGAAACAGAATCAAAATATACAAGATAAAATAGAAATAGTATATACAATATAAAAATAAATAATTAAGTGGTTGTGTGGCTTGTGCATAGCAGTCTTGAGGTTTAAGGATTGAGTTTTAGACTGTGGGTGCAGTGGTGTTGTGCAGTCTGATGACATGGTCCAGTCCTCATTTTCAAATAATTGCACAATCTCATCAAAGATAAATCCAACCAAAATAACAAATCAATCCTTCACTTGTTAAGTTTATTAAGACTAGGTCTGGATAACTACATGTTATTCTGCATTAATTGGGGAATCGGCATCATAAGTCTGTGTGTTATCTGTCTGACAGTCAGAGACCTTGGAGCATCCCTTCCCCTCAGAGATCCACTTCCCCCTCTCTCTGCCTCTGACCTCTGATCCAGTGGTGGAGGAGGAGGAGCCTGAACCTGTGAGGAGCCTGCCTGACACCCACTGTGACACGGCGTCGGTCTCCTGCGACCACAACTACACGGCGGAGGACTCCGCGCGGCAGAAGAGGCGCATTGAGCTGCTGGAGGAGCAGCTGGAGCGTCTGAGGAAGAAACTGAAGACGACGCAGCAGAAGTGTCGGCGGCAGGAGAGGCAGCTGAAGAGGCTGAAGGCCGCCTGTGATGTGCCAAGGACCAGTTGTGAGCCACCTGCAGCGTTTGGCGAGGGATACGTGATTTTACCCAAACAAATCTACCACACACTGAAAGGTATCGAGTGATGAGGAGGAGAGGAAGGAGAACATTGCTGTGGTCATACTGACCAGCAGATTAGGTTCTGCTGCGGGTTCCATCTCAGATGTGTCAGCAGCAGCCAGGCAGACTGTTGCTGCTGAGCAAGGCAGTGACTCCGGAGCCAAGAGCTACAGGTTCACTTGTTAGTGAATACAAATGCAGGATGTGGAAAACTTCAGTCTGTGTATTTGGATACAACAAACCCCTTACATATCCTTTTTTTCTTTGCTTTTCATTCTTTGTGTTTTCTGATTAGGCTCCACTGAAAATGACTTTAAACGAAAAGTTCAACATTTAGGGTTTGGCTTTAGAGAGAGCTGCAAACTGAAACCATTTCGTGATGGGTTGGGTGCGGTTGAGGAGTCTCTGCATGGAAGCACTGGGCAGATGGAGTAACTGTTGGTGCAGAAACAGTTTAAATTTGAACCCATAAATCCACAAACTGCTTTTTACATTAGTGTTTGTTTGAAGATTAAACAAATGAGATACAACATATAAACAGTGAGCACTAGAGGTTCTGGGAGATGTATTTTTGAACTTCAGATAGAGCCAGAGTGTTTCCACCAAGCAGACACCTGTAGGGCTGAAAAATGAAGCTAAATTGCAGTTCCTCTAATGACCACTAGAGTCTGGCTCCAACAGTGAGTCAGTCCCCATAGACTCCCATGTTAAAATGTCCAACTTTACAGCAGAAATAAACATGTTTACAGCCTGGTACAACAAACAGTTTTGGTCTCTAGAGCTAATTTCCCCCTTCAGGACAACTGTTTATATAACTCAGCTGTTTACATTTTATTAAGAATGTAAAGTTATGCAGAATTGAGGGTTGCTGGTTTATTGACTAATAGAACATGAGGAAGTCTTTGCTCCTGTTTTTGAGGTGAATGAAATTCTAGTTTTATTTTGTTTATATGTTAGCACTGATTAACAGGTATCGGTGTAAGTGCTTACAGTATCTGGCTTGTTAGCATAGCTGGTTATCTAGCTAATTAGCCAACATATGAATTGGTACCTTGGTTTAGCCTTCGAGCAAGAAGCCTAAACACCCAGCTGTGCTAACAATGCTAACGGGAGCGTATGCTCACACAGTTATTAAACTAGCATGCACCGAAGTCTCAGCTCCACACATGCTCCACCTCTTTGTCCATTTTTTGATTAGCTGGGAGTTAGGGGCGGAGCCAGACACTGCCAAGATGACAGTAGAACAGCTCACTTTGAGCTTCAGAAACCTGTGGGACACGTCACAAAGGCTACGTCCATCTTTATTTACAGTCTATGGTTCCCAGCTGCTTCCAGTCTTTATGCTAAGATAAGATGATCACATTCTTACTCCAGCTTTGTACTAAACACACAGACATGAGGTTAATATTAGATTGATCTTCTGATGCCACTCTCAGAAAGAGAAAGCAAATCGAGGATTTTGTGCAGACTTCCAGAGAGTCCACATGGGCTGCAGACTTCACCAGACTTGAAATTACCTCATAATCCATAGTGATATGGATGTGACAGTGAAAAATGAATAAATAATGTACTATATTTACTTTTGAAGACATTTGCTTTTTTCATTTTTGTCGTATAAATTCATTGATGTAGTTAGTTTCATATTGCACATATAGAATATGTATGTAAATGTGTAAAGGCTGAATAATTTGGATTTGTTATAGTCTGCAGGTGTAAAGGGAACATTTTACTGCACATTCTGACAATACCTTTTATACCTACTATATGTGATGCAGCTGACCTGCACATATCGTGCTGAAGTCATGAATATCTGTATCGTTAATTGTTCAGAAACATTCTTTAAAATGAGTCACTGCGTCATATATTTCAGTTCATCTCCATGGAAACACATGAGGTCTTTACATCCCGTCTCCTCGCACAGTTCATCCCTTGAGGTTCAGCAGCCTCACAGATTCCATGTGATGATGGTGAAGACGTCACTGGACGTATGAAAACAAGGGCTCTCTACATAAATCCAGAAGTGCAGCCTCAGTGTGCACACTAAAAAACACTGGATTTGAGTTTATCAACACCATTGTTCCACAATGCATTGCACAAAGTAAATGCAGGAGCTGTTCACATCTAAAAAGTTTCAAAACAAATTGCAGATGGTGGTGAGATCCAAACAAGGGGGTATTTAGGGTGCAATGCCAGCCTGATCCCAGCTCATGTTGCACCCTCCCACCTCAAAAATTAACTTTTAAGTAATCATCATTTGTGTATTTTTGCTGCACTGACCACCTCAATGTAATGAGTGCTGTGGCTAATAAGTTTGATTCAGTGAAGGGGATTAAGGACAACGGGAGAGGGATAAGTAGTTGGAGAGGTAAAGGGGGAGGGATGACATGACCAGTCAACAACATCACAGCTTATTCACATCAATATTACGACGTAATACCAGCTGATCATTCATTCATTACTGACACTGCTTTTAAACACATCCTTGAATTTTTCACTTCAGAGCACAGCAGTGGATGGGCTGCAAGATGATGCAAGAGAATAGAAAAAAGTAGTCAATATTTTTTCTGTTGTCTCAAGAGGTTGACTGCATCCGCTTTTTTATTTTTACTTTTTAGTCATTGTTATTATTTTATTCATGCCAGTATGATTCAGCCCAGTCAATTTATGTGACATAACAGTCATTGTTTTGGTGGGAAGATGAACAGCAGTGATACCTGTGGCCAGAAGGTGGTGCTACAGAGCTGTATGTCAGAAAACTGACTTTGACCCGCTCTTCTGTGATCACAGATAACACTATGCACCACCAGTTTACCCCAACATGCAGTTCAGTTAAACCTACACCGGATGCACTCTTATCTTAGAATACTGCCTCAAGATGCTCTTTAAATGACACTGACCTGCATGAAATGTGCTGCAGTAATGAAGCTGGTAGTTGGTGTCTTATGTTTGCCTTTGTGTAATTACATTGTAATTACATTTCCTTACAGTGATCCCAACTTTTAGAGACCTGAGTTTTTGAAAGTATCTGATTTGACAAGAAAAATGAACAATTAGAAAAAAAATGTGTGTAAATGTTTCTGTTTTGTAACCTTTGATCACCTTGTGACACCTTGGACATTTCCCTTTGAGGGGTCCCAGCCCCCAGATCAGGAACCAATTACATTTGATGAATATATTGTAATTTTTATATGGAGCCTAGGACCTGTTAAGGTAACAATAGAGAGCCAAATAAACAAACATTTCCTAATCATATTCTTCTTCCCCAGAGGATGAACCCTGTATATTTGAATGACCACATGACCTTTCCTCCAGCAAAGCTCTTAGGCAAAATTCACATTATGTTTTCCACTGGTAACTACAGGTGAGGGGGTGTAGTTAAATCATCAGTGTGTTTGTTCTGTCCAACAGTCTCTTATGTTGCTGTAATGAACACTGCAGCCTCTAGGGGACACTAGCAGGACTTTAATCCTTGATGTTTCTCAGCTGAGTCTCAGTTTGGACACAGCCCCCCCCCCACCCCCCGACAGTCCTCAGGTGAACAGACCTCTGTGGGGCTAAATCTGATCCCGGTCGACGTGTTTGGTATGAAGTTCCACCCCCTGGCGCAGCATCAAGGTCGTCCTGTCTGAACTGTAACCCTCCTCAGGATGCAATCTGACCGCTCTGATTAAACAACACCTGGATCACCTCTTGCTCCCAGCATGCTCTGCTGCTGCTGCCACCAGCAACCAAAAACAAAGATAATGTTGGGTTTTATAAAGAATACTTTTTATACGGAAAGAACATAATTAGGTTATAATTAATTTCATTCATTGCTTAATTTTTGCAAACAGGTCATCTATAAAAGAGATTCCGCTGAGTTCTTGTTTACTTATATAAACAAAGGCTAGTTAATATATGTTACTTAAAGTTTTAGCAGTACAGTGCTCTCAACTAAAAAAAAAATTTGTTGAAACACAACATAATAAATGAAAAATACATAAAACAACCCCACAAGAAAAAGATAAACAAACATCCCCAAACAAATTAAATTAATGATTTTAAAACGGATAAAATATTTGAATGTGTATGTGAGTGTATATACTTCATTGTTCCATAAATAGTGTATGTTCCTGACATGGACTTAATACCACTTCAGGGTACATTAAAGTAGGAGTCAGGATCACTGAGGTTAAGTATGAACAGTGTGTGCACATCAGAGTTTCTCCGTCTATCAGATCATTTTCTTGTGTTCAGACTCTGCTGCTGATGAATCGGTTCATCCTCTGACCCAGATAGAAACTACACAGCTTCACTTCTCATTCTTCTCAGTCTGGACTCAGTATTCAACCTGGAGCACTGAGCCCAGGATTCAAGTAAATGGAGGTTAGCGGGATGAACATAATGATGATAATGATGGTGATGTACAGTATATAAATATAAACATTACCATAAGACTTAAATCTGCCCGGCAGCATTTATCAGATCTATAACACTGTCTGATCTCTCTGCCAATAATCTGCTGCTTCCTCAAAAACACTGAAAAACGCCTCAAGGGAGGAAGTGGAGTGGGGGAGGAAAACAAGGGGGAGGAGGGAGGAGTCCTGCTGTAACTGTGAGCAGAGAGCTGTTTGTTCAAATCCCAGAGAGAAGAGAAAGATCAGAGGGAGCGGGTGAATGAAACAAGGATGATGCTGCCAACGTGCTGCTGAGCAAAGCAGCTGCTGAGGATACCAAAACCAGATGTCAAACTACAACATATGACTTAGGAAAAAAAAACAATATCAATGATAAAATATTCAAATGTTTCATGTCTTTAATTCAGTCTCTTTGAGTGGCAGGTCTCAGCAGCACAGTTTTTAAAATTCCTGCATACAAATCAATAATTTGTGTTCTCAGCTTCATTCACGTAAACAAATTAGTAACATTTTCACTAGAAGTTCTCATATTGATGTGCACCAATCAGTCATTTGTTCTCTGGAACTTCCTAATTCATGTTCTGAAATTACTTAATCTGGTGTGTGCATTGATTGCCAGTTTAACTGTATTGAATTGTTTCATTTGTTAGCACTAATTATTGCAATTTAATTCATGCATTGGAATTAATCATTTCTGCCCGAGAGTCCCTATTCATTTACACTAATTAGTAATCCAGACTCTTAGAAGTACTTAATTTGTGCACTTGAATTACTTAATGTAGACACAGTAATTAGTCACTTGAGCTCTAGAAACATTTAATTTGCAGGCATTTTGATTACCTGTATTTACATAATTTGCCAGTTATTTCATTATATGTGAGCACTGACCACAAATTTGTACTCAAGAATTACATCACATGTGCACACAAATTACAAACTAGTGTAGAGCAACTTTACACTTAAAGGGGCTATTTGTAAGTTTTCTTTGAACTTGTGTTTTTTTGTCAGGAGCAGGTGGTGGTGACTGTTGCTTAACAAGAGCTTCAGCCATCTCTGTCTTTATAATACAAGAGGTTATACGTCCTCTGAGCAGCTACGTCTTCAGGACATTTTGGAGGCTACTGTGAGTCGCTATCAGAAAGAGTTAACATTGGTGTTTGTTTCCAGCTCTGGAGACAGCTGTTGGTGAGTAAAGGAAATGAAGTTTGATGCTGAATTCACAATGTTTCTTCTAGACTGGTGAGTGAACAGCTGTTAACGCTAGCTATGCAGCAATAGCTAAATGTACAAATAGTTCCTTTAAACATTTAGAATGAACACAACTAACAAAGGCTGACTCAGCAACAACACAACAAACACTAACTACACATACAATGATGCTCTACTGAAAGGATTGATGAATGCAATATTGGAGGTGTCAGACCTACACCCCAATGATGTTGCTTCAAAACAAGTTCATCTCAAATGGTTGTGAAAATATAAGTTACACAAACTTTACAACTTTCTGCATCTACTACACATGATGATAAGTTTATTTACAGGAGTAGGAATACAAATACACACATTCAGATAAAGGCTGTTTGAATGTGCGTGTGGCTGTGAGTGAACATGTGCTAAGGCACACATGACAAGTCCTTCCCATAAACTAAAATAAAGATGGATGTAGCCTCTGTGAGGTCACCATAATCTCGATATTAAATGCTTAAATAACTATCGACCCATTTCCAGACGGCCCTTTATTTAAAAAAATACTGGAAAAAATTGTTCTGTCACAACTGCATTCATTTCTAAATACTGGCAATATCTTAGATCCATTCCTCAGCGTGATCTTACTCACTTGCCCACCTAATTCCCAGCTAATCCAAAAATGTGCAAAAAGGAGGTGCGTGTGTGGCGGTAAGAACTTTTTATATACAGTTTATGGCTAAGACTGTGGACTTTGTGGCAAGGGTATGCTCACCCACCTGTCACTCAAAGAGGCCACGCCCTCAATTCTACATAACTTTAAATCTTAATCTAGTGCTCATTAGAGGAACTGCAGTTTTTGGTTTTTGCTCCTGGAGGTTGCAGCTTGGTCCTTCCTTATGATTCCTACATTTACTTAATTCATGCTGTAGGACGTGCACAGACATTAGTGAACAGTAATTAGTCATTTGTTTCCTAAATGACCCTGTTCTCCTTCCAGAGTCTGTTTACTGAGTGGATCTGAAGGCAGCAAAGGAAAATGAGTCAGAGAGGAGATACTGTGAGATGAACAGGAGTGAAGGGATGAGTGGAGGAAGATGAGGATGAAAGTGTGACTTGAAGCTGCTGTTTGTGTTTCAGGGGATGCAAATATAGACAAGTGACAGATTAAAGGAAAAGCCAACAGAAAGTGTCTTAGTCAGGTGTTGGGCCACTATGAGCCACCAAAATAACTTTAGGTCTCTGAACTCTACTAGAGGGATCTTCCAGAAGATATTCCTCATATGGTGTTGTGATGGTGGTGTTGAAGAGCGCTGTCTAACACGTCGCTCCAAAATCTCCCATAATTCAACTGGGTTGAGATCTGGTGACTGAAGGCCACAATGTATGATTCACATAATTTTCATCCTCATCAGACTGACCATCAGTGACTCCTCAGGCCCTGTGGATGGAAGGATTGACACACTGTTTTACTACTCATTTTCAGGTATATATACTGTATCCATCCATCCATAGCTATACCGCTCATCATTATTTATATATATATATATACTGTATATATATGTATATATGTATATACATGTATACACCTCATACATGTCCATTGCTTGTGCTACAGTTAAATGATGATTTTTCAGTGAGTGGTTATTTATCCACTAAGTAAACAGAGACCTATTATTTTGTGAGAGTTTCTGTCTGTTGGCATCACCATGACGCACACCAGGGTGGAGACCAAGTGACATCACTCCTCTGGGGCTAAAGGGCGTCGCTATGACACACTGCAACCATAGCGACGTAGTTTCAGCCTCTCTCTATATGTGTGTGTGTGTGTGTGTGTGTGTGTGTGTGTGTGTGTAGCTGAACATTAACACAGCAGCAGTGTGTGTTGCTGGTTTGAGTCATGTCTGACAGCTTAATTCCTGCCTGATGTCATGAGAAAGTTTGTAAGAAAACAGGCATCAAAGACCGACTTTAACACACTGACTGAACTTCACAGGACATCGTAACACACGCACAGAACATTAAAGCTCCATATTTTCCTCTTCTTCTGTGTTTTATTTGAAGTGTTGATCAGAGGTGGGTAGTAACGCGCTACATTTATTCCGTTACGTTTACTTGAGTAACTTTTGGGATAAATTGTACTTCTAAGAGTAGTTTTAATGCAACATACTTTTTACTTTTACTTGAGTATATTTGTGAAGAAGAAGCGCTACTTTTACTCCGTTCCATTTATCTACATTACGCTCGCTACTCGCTACATATTTTTATCGATCTGTTAATGCACGCTTTGTTTGTTTTGGTTTGTCAGAGACCTCCAAAGTAGGATCCATCGCATGACTGCGTTTCACCAATCAAATGCAGTCACTGGTGACGTTTGACTCCGTTTCACCAATCAAACAGAGCCAGGCGGTCACATGACTAACTGCACACAAACTTTCAGCGGTAAACACCGGCAGCAAAGAAGCAGAACACAATGGCAGAGACAACAACGAGCGCCTCGCGACAACCAGAAGAGGAAGAACACCCCTGGCCTCACATAAAATCGATGTTCACGCTTCAGACAACCAAAAAAAACAGTTATGTAATGCGTTGTCATATGTGTCTCCCCAAACAAGTGGACATTTCAGCTTACATAAACTCAACGTCAAATTTGAGGAAGCACATTGCGGTAAGTAACGTTAGTAGATATTTTGGCTGTCACCGTAGGCTGATGTTAGCCGCCCTGCTATGAATCACTGTCAAATGTACATAGTGTGGGGAAATTTATCAACGCACTGCAGCCTCATAGACAGACAGATAAATACACACACACACACACACACACACACAAACTCACACACTCGCACACACACGCACACACACTCACACACGCACACACACACATGCACGCATGCATACAAACACCAATCAGAAGTGCACAGTGTGTTCCCAGGTGCGGCCCACACCTATCAGAGTTTATGGTTTGCATAAAGGCTAACTTGTTCTTTTCCTTTGTAATCTCTGCCTACTGAGCCTAATGTGCTGTTATTAAGTTATTGTGGCTCAATTTGCCTTAATTTATTTTATTTTAGTGTATTATTATTTAATTTATTATTGTTTTAGTTGCTTAAGAGATATTCTTGGCTCTGAATTTGTTCATTGCTATTTTTATGTTTTTGTGCATTATTTGTTGCCGTCATCATTAAACGAACAGGTTACACATCAGTTACTCAGTACTTGAGTAGTTTTTTCACAACATTCTTTTTACTTTTACTCAAGTAAATATTTGGGTGACTACTCTTTACTTTTACTTGAGTACTTAAATTCTAAAGTAGCAGTACTCTTACTTGAGTACAATTTCTGGCTACTCTACCCACCTCTGGTGTTGATCCATCAGAAGATATATTTGTGATTTTAAGAACCAAAAACCATCTCAGTGTAGTTTTACATCTCCTCTCTCAGGCTTCTCTCTGGAGCTCTAGTAACAACAGGTCAGTCAGCCAATCAGAAGAGAGGAGGCTCTGAGCCTCTCTTTGATTGGCTGACTGTTTTCTTCTTTTTTTTGGGCTTTTTATGCCTTTATTGATAGCACAGTAGAGAGAGACAGGAAATGGGGAGGCAGAGAGAGGGGGAATGACATGCAGTAAAGGGCCGTCCGATACGTGATTCGAACCGGGGCCTGCTGCAGCGAGGACCTTAGCCTCTGCATATGGGGCGCCTGCTCAACCAACTGCGCCACTGGACGCCCCAGGCTGACTGTTTTCTGATTGATCCAATAAAAATATAACAGATTTCAAGTAAACACTCAGAGAAACCAAATCCTGCAAGGTTGGATGGTGGGTCCAGGTGGGCGGGGCTTGAAGAGTGGTGACTGCTTTGGTGTGACATCACAAAGTTCCAGAAGTCCTGATGGCTGGTTTTAAGGCTCAGTTTCTGAATACAGGCTGTGTGCATTTCTCTGTGGACTGAGACTTATTACTTAATAGTTAATATAGAACCTAGACCTGATCTATAATCAAACAACACATGGACAGAGACCTTTAGACTATACAGATCTTTAAAGTTGTAAACGTTTAGAATTTATTGGTCATTACAGATACAGTAAAGTAAAACAATACTACCTATATTTGTATAGTATAGTAGTATAGTAGTTACAGCAAAAACAATAAAGTTGAATTGAATCTAATATAACCTACTAGGCATTGACTTCAGACTTCTCTCTGAAGTAACACCAGCTAGCTCACTCTTTTAGGTCTAATCAGCTAAATTTACTGTCTGTCCCATACACCCTGATTGAGCTATTCTGACTGTAGCACCTACACTTGTAGAATGTTATACCCTCACCTGTAGGGTCTGATTCTGGATACTGTTTTAAAAGACTGCTGAAGACACATCTGTTTAGACAGGAATCTGGGTAATTTGTCAGTATCAAGCCTGTATTTTATGTATTTGCTGATGTACTTTTTTATGCTATATACTTTTATATCGTGAACATTTTGTGTGGCTCTGTAAAGCACTTTGTGACTTAGGTCTGTGAAAAGTATTATAAACAAATCTGACTTAGTTTGCATTCAGCAGGTGAGTAAATAGGAATTAAATGAGTCCCTCAGTGGCTCAGTCCTATATTCTCTTTAATAAATGACACTGATGAGAAAATGTATCAGTTGATCTACAGGGGTGATCAGTCTATGAGAAGTGGACCCATTTAATGAGGAGTACACAAGGGTTTAGTATTGCACATCCAGAAAGTTGTGAGTCTTCCAAGAGACAAATTTATATATAAACTACAATCACCACCTTGTTGTTGTTTCCTCCACCAACCAGCCAAGTATCAGGAAATATGGTTACGTCACTGAGATACAGACAACCCGAAAACAATAAAAAATAAAAAACAAATTAAAAAAGCATTGCTCAGAACTACAGCAGCAGGGTCATGGATAAAGATATTCTGACATTTTGTCCTTAGTGTTCGTTAAGCTCCAGAAATGCTGCACCCTGTATTTCCCATAATACAACTGGATAGTATATTTTTTTCCCACTGTCTGGTAAATGTCAACTTCCTTCAAAAATCCATGTTCCAGTTATGTAATGGAGGATTTATGTTGAAAATATGAATTAAAAAAATATGAATAAATACACATCATCAGGGTTATTTATTCAGACTAAAGAATGCTGCACCAGAACTACAGAAAAAACACAGGCTGGGTGAACTTAAGTTCATGTGTAAAATCAGTGGAGTTCCCCTTTAATAAAGCCACAGAGATTCCATGTGTGAAAGAGGCTTCGGCCCCTGTATTTGAAAGGAAATCTGTGTGTTATTACATAAATGAATGTATTTGTATGTTTCCTGCTGCAGTTGTTTTATTACAGAAAATAAACACTGTATACGGTCATAGAGACAGTAAATAACTGAAAATGAAAACAGGAAAGTCATTTTCCAATTGTCATACCATTAAAAAAAAAAGAATATTGGCTTTTATTGTTGTTGTCATTTTCCATCATCTTGATGGAATAATACAATAAACACGGCCGCAGATCAGGTCTTACGTGACTCAGGTCATGGTTATCTCTCACCTCGACTACTGCAGAGCTCTTCTGGTGGACCTCCTTTCACACAGTGAAACCCTTACAGAGGGTCCAGAATGCTGATACCAAAATTGGGTCTTTGATCAGCCTAAAAGGTCACATGTCACTCTGCTGCCCATCTACCTACACTGGCTCCCCATCCCTGCACACAAGACAGTGTCAGTCCAGACTGTTCTGGTCTGTGGCTCCCTGATGGTGGAACAAGCTGCCAAAGTCTATCAGAGCAGGGCGTGTTGTTTCAGTTGAGACAAGAATCAATGAGAAGAATCTAACATTGTTTTAGTTTGTGATGGATTCATGTAAACATCCTGTATGTAGACAAAACTAATGAATAATTCATGTGTGTATCACCTTAAGCCTTGTTGCTAATAATAATCTGAAAGTGCAGACGGCGTAACAAATTAACACTGAATGTATGTCAACAACAACTCACACACACGCACGCACGCACGCATGCGCGCACACACACACACACACACACACACACACACACACATCTGTGTCAGTCATTTGTTTGGGATTTGTCAGCTTTAATTCAGAAACGTGCAGCAGAAAATGGATAGATAGATAATCCGCTTCAAGACAAACTGAACAAACTTCAAACATGAGGAAGTAGAGGTGATATTTCTAATCTGAGGCTGCAGAAACAGATTGAGTCCTGGCCACACTGAAACCGCCTCAGCTCAGTCGTGCAGTCCAGGCTGTTTTCCTCCACACTAAATGTTTTTCGCTGTACACATAATCATTTACATTATTGAGGTCATATGATGTTAATACAGCTGATTTGTCCAAATAAACACCTGTAAAAAGTGCTTTTTTGGATTTTATTTGTTTGGTTCAGCCAAACTATCTGGTTTCTTTCTAACCGAGATGTGATTGGCTAGACTCAGATCTATCAGGTCTATGTCATATGTCAGCAGCTGTGCCAAGTATAGATAGCAGAACACTGGCTGACCATGGCCTCAGTTTGTGTCTGTTCTGTAGCTGCTGGGAATGTTAGCAAGTCCAATAAATACCCACAGAAAAACAGCATCCTACATAACAAGATATGTTCACACAGGCTGCTAACTGTGCTACATTCAGACCGTAACAAAATATTGTGGGGTGACAAACAAGAATGGTAGCCAAGATAAACTGGAAAATGAAAATGGATAGCTGGTTAACAACAGGAAGAGAGTCAAGCGGCAGCACATAGTATTTACAGCACATGTTGTCTAATTGATGAAGATGTTTTCTGAATTTGTTTGTGTTTTGTCTGTTTGCATGTGTTTTCTTGACTTGCAGTGTGTTGAGCTCTCAGGGCCACCATATTTTACTTTGAAATCAGACTGACAAAAACAGCTTGACTGTGCTTTTACTTTGAAATCAGACTTTCAGTAGAAGTCCTCGTAACACATGATGTGTAGATGACTTGGTTCAGGATGTGAATGATTAGGAGTTGTGCGTATGGAAAGAAGCGGTCTGCTCCTTGAAAGTGCCAGTTTTCGGCCTGAAGTTTTGGGTCTATAACTCATTTTGAGGCTTGACTGACAAATCGCAGCTCAGTGATGACCTTTGACCTCCAGAATAAAACACATTGATCCCAATATCATATTCAATATTTTCTTTAAAAACTGAAATTAGACTAAATAAATAAATCAGGCAAACGGTCATAATGGGGATTATAGTAAGGATACAGATGTAAAATTTATTGAAAGATATTTATCAAAGTTACAAAGGAATAAAATAACATAAAAATCAGACAGTTTTTTTGTTTTGTTTTTTTTAACTAAATCTGTAAATGTAGGACAGCTGCAGTAAAGAAGGGAAAGCTGCTACTGATTCTGATTCTGACCTCCAGTTTGAAGATACAACATGTGAGGCGTTATTATTTTTAGACGAGCTGCGACCACGACTCTGGATGAAATTAGTTTATGGCTCCATGAATGTGCAATGCCCCCCACCCCCCACACACACAACCACACACACACCCAGAGTCAGCCCTGCACCGCTGGCCTTGTCCTGAATGTGGCTCTGATCAGATCTGATCAGTTTCCGCTCAGCTTGCTCTCCAGCAGCGTGAACACAAAGACGCAGCAGCAGCATAAATTTCCTTGTCGTGTTTTTTTCTGTAATTTTATGCAGCAGAGCAGCTGTAGGGCCTTTTCCTCCAATGTCCGTCTGTCTGACTGTCTGATCACGTTTCCAGTCCCTGAGCAGGTCGAAAGATGAACATCAAAAATCCAAAATGAAGCTCAAGACAACCCACAATGATATCAGTTAGAAAGATTGTACTTGTTCAGTCGTATATTGTTCTGTTGAAAGCAAAGATATTCAACCGTGTAAATAGGGGTTAGCAGCTAAAGACCACGTTGTGAACACTGTTTAAAACCATACCTGATTAACTTTGACCTTCTCTCTCTTTTTTTAGTCCTTATACAATTAATTCTGCCACTTTTGTGTGTACAAACAAGCTCAGTGTCTATGTATGACTGAAGTGTGCACTATTAATGTCACTTTAATCATTATTATGCCTCAATCTTCTTGATGATGGCACCTTCCAATGTGGCAGTTAGCACGTTTGCCTTTTAAATAGTCACACGACACATCGTACAAACGAGCCTGCAGGTTACACTTTTTAATTAGCTGATACATTTTTGAGGTTAACTGCATCAAAAACTATTCTTTAAGTAGTAAACTTTAAAAGCTCCATGTTTTCTTCTTCTCCCGTGTTTTATTTGAAGTGTTGATCCATCAGAAGATATATTTGTGGTTTTAAGAACCAAAAACCATCTCAGTGTAGTTTTACATCTCCTCTCTCAGGCTTCTCTCTGGAGCTCTCATTTCTCTATGGACTGAGCACTTTGTTACTGTCACAGTATTAATATAGAACCTAGACCTGTTTTATAATCACACAACACATGGACATCTACCTTTAGACTATATGGACCTTTAATGTTATAAACTTTTATTTTTTGGCCATTACAGACAAAAACTAAATAAAACAATACTATCTATATTTGTATAGTATAGTAGTTACTGTAAAAACAAGTTGAAATGAATCAAATCTAACTTACTGGGCATTGACTTCAGTAAAGTGATCCCAGACTTTTGGACCCTGCTGTATGTCAACAGTTGAGCATATTATGTGCTGGTGGATGATTTCAAAAATTGTCTCAATGCTCCATTTGTGAATAACACATAACATTCATTTAAAAAAAAATTGTGTGCACAAGTGCCCTCATGTTCACATTTACACCAGTGTGCTTATTTCAATCAGCCCAGCAAGTGGGACAACAAAGTTCAGCTGGCAAAACAAGCAGAGCCAGATGCTTGGTAATATAGTCATTATAACAAGGTGGCAAGGTTAGTTGGCAAGAGACAGTAGGAAGTTAGTTGGGGTGGGGAGAGGATTTGAATACAGAGCTAACACACTATCTTCACCCCACACTGAGTTACAACAGATAACCTAAAAATAAATGACTTAGAGAGATGATGTTGTGTGTAAGACATGAGTCTGACATCTGAGCCAGATGGGTTGAAGGAGTGTCAGCTGTTCCAAAGAGCGCACTGTTATATATCAAAACACAAGTTAATATAATTGATAAATTAAAGTTCAGTGCTCACTGACGTGTGTGAGAGAGAGAGAAAGCTGTGAGCAGCACTCTCACTCTTTTGACGGGTAAACTGTTTAACGCACAGCTGAGTTGGCTTTCATACATGGTCACAGTTGCACATAGCTGAATGAACGACACAGGCTGCAGAGATCTGGATGTCAGGAACCATTTACACATGATGTGTGAACTGCATAAGCAGGCCTGCTGGGGACTGTGCGAGAGAAAATTAAATAGGGCGCAGCTACGTATATTAAAAGGCAATATTTATGTGATTTTTTTCCCCTTTTGTTTTAACACTATGCCGGTATTGAGTTTGACCTCTGACCTGGAAACCTTACGTATCCACAATGAAGGGGTATGTGTTGTTGCTGATGTAATGCACTATGCTGTCAAATTTAAGACTGTCAGCATAGTGAGGCCATTGCAAGTAAAATAAAAAATGATGGTGCCAGGGAAGGGGGGTAATACTCTGAGATGAAACACCAACATTAAATTTGTACATGTGCATGAAATTTTTTTTGATGCTTTTTTGATCCAAAATTTACAGAAAAGGATTAGGACCACATGTGAAAATGTTTGGTCTTTTTCTTCATATGTGGCCCTAATCCTCCTCTGTAGAAATTACCTCCACAAATTTATTAAAAAAAAACCAAGATAGTGTTTTTTTCAATCCTGACATGTGCTGTCCTGTACTGCAAATGTGTCATTGTTACTGTAAATGAGCGCCGTTTGCATATGTTATTCCTCAGATTGTGAACACTGGTATTTCACAAACAACCTTTAAAGCTTCTGCAAACAAGTGTCACTGCCACTATCTCAGACCAAAACAAATGCTTCACCAACCAAGAATATTATCATTTTTCCCTTTACCTACAATGGCCATAAAATCCTGTGGCTCTTGTGTGATAGGGCAACCATGGATGTATTATAAGATACTGTAAAAGAGACGCCTGTCAAATTGTTGAGAGGACACCTCCAGCTGTAAACACTTACTCTTTGTCTTGTTTATTTTTAATTCATGGGGTTTTAATCTTTGTAAAACCTTCCAAATCCCAGAAAAGTCATTTGTTTCTGAGTGACGTCACCATTGTGTTTGAACACTCTACACACACTCGTGCTGTGTCTCACAACTGAGTATGCTTGCCAGGTTAAAGCAAACTCTGTATGGAGGTGAAAAATTAAAGGAAAAACCGAATAAAGGACACAAAGGTGAGTCTTCCTATGTACACATCAAGGTTTTTTGATGTTGTGATTTTGCATGGCAGTTATTGGTCACTTGTTAGACTCTGTTCTCAAACATAATTGTTTTTCAATCGATAAATTCACTGATATGACACTGTAGGTGATTTTTAATACCTAACACTTTTCTTCAGGGTATTTTAATTTTGTAAGTCATTTCCGTTATAAGTGATAGTTTCACCAGCCTGTCATCCATTCACAACAACCACATATTCATTTATTTTATGACTTAAACTTTCTCAGTGCAGCAAAACTATAACTCTGGTGTGGCCTGAGTTGATCTAATTAACAGTAAAAGAACTGCAGCCCACCATGATGATAGAGGTACAAATATAATCAACAAAGGTTATGATGTCATATGATAGCTGGTTCTAATACTTCACTGTCCATCCACTGTGATCCACTGATTAGGGCCCTCGGATGTACAAGGTGGAGCTGTTTCATTTTGAAAAGCTTCCTTTTCTTTCTCATTTCCACATCTGTTAAATTTGATTTCATATAGAAATGATAGAAATCAATAGTTGTATATTGATGTCATGGTGTGAATGTGACAGATAAGCAATGTAAGCAGGTTTGAATGATAACTAAGCCACTGTGTTAATTTCCTGATCTATGAAAATTATAGTTGAGTCTGGTCCCTGAGTGTTGATGGACATCATGTCTGATGGTGTAGACACATTTTCATTGGCTGCAAAATTAAAATAGTAAATTATATATAAAGAGGAATTACAGTCCTATGACTGGGGGCATTTACCATATCATCATCATCATCATCATCATCATCATCATCATCATCATCATCATCATCATCATCATCATCATCATCATCATCATCATCATCAGATAACAGACACTGACATGAGCGAACAGAACAGTAGCTGGGACCAATCAAAGGAGCGGAGACATCAGCCACTGGTTCCCGTCTCCAAAGTCTCAAAATGAGCGAGTGACTGTTGAGCTGTTGCAAGCATGTAGAAATGCTCCCCTTGAGGACGCTGTCACGCTTGCGGCTACTGTTCTGTGTGATCATGACACGTGCATGTGCATGGTTTTCATGTGCATGAGTTTTGAGGCTATTAGATATATCCAAGTCTTAATCAGGGGGGTCAGATTTGAACCATAGACTGTAAATAAAGATGGACGTAGCCTCTGTGATGTCACCCACAGGTTTCTGAAGCTCAGAGTGAACTGCTCCACCGTCACCATCTTGGCAGTGCCTGACTCTACCCCTAACTCCCAGCTAATCCAAAAATGGTCAAAAAGGTGGGGCTTGTTTGGAGCAAAGACTTTATGTCAGTTCATGTGTTTTGTGGCAAGGGTATGCTCACCCACCTGTTACTCAAAGAGGCCACGCCCTCAATTCTACATAACTTTAAGCCTTAATAAAATGTAAACAGGTGACTTGTGTAAACATATGAGTTACAGAAACTTTACAACTTTCTGCATCTACTACACATGATGATAAGTTTATTTACAGGAGTAGGAATACAAATACACACATTCAGATAAAGGCTGTTTTTGTACCAGGCTGTAAACATGTTTAATTCTGCTGTCTAGTTGGACATTTTAACATGGGAGTGTTGGCTTCAGGAAGTGTGCATGAAACAGCAGCCTCTGACCTCATGTTTCTAATGCTGCTGTGTGTTTGTGTTTGTGAACAGTGAAAATGGATTAGCCGACATGGATCATTTGCACTGTTTCACATGTGAGAGAGGCAGAGCTCTGCTGTGGTGGCAACGCTTAAAAAGATTTAAAAAAATAAATAAATCAATATTCTCTTTTTTTTCTTTTCCGTCTTCCATTCTTTATTCCAGTCATGTCTTCCTTTTCTAAATTCATTTCCTCCCTTTTTCTTCCCTTTCCTTCTCTTCTTCTATCTGCATGCCAGTCTTCCTCTTCCAAATGAATCTGTTCTTCTGTTCTTCCTTGTTCCTGTTTTCTAGTGGTCACAGGGTCCTGGTGCTCAGGGGGTCCTGGTGCTCAGGGGTCCTGCTGGTAAAAGGCTCCTGGTTGTCAAAGGCTCCTGGTGATGAGAGTCCCCAGGGACCTGGTCTCATTGTTCTGGGTAGTAATCCATCTATGTGGTTGCTGGTTGCCTCTGGGCAGCTGGTGGTTGAATGTCTTAATCCAGGGCTCCTCTGTGATACTGTTGGAGGCTCTGTTCATTCACTCTCCCTGTGTTTCCCCCTCACAACAGTCTCCAGCCAGTGTTTGGTTGGGCTGTGTATATTTATTTAGTGTCTGCAGATTGATCACACTGGTTTGTATTTAACCTACTTAGGCAGAGAGCGAGCATGCTAAGCTGAGCCCCCTGCAGGATTTAACATTTCCAACTGTCAGGATGAATTAACCGGCACTAATACCACTTTCATCCCTCGCTGGGTTCCTTCACTGGAGTGACTCACGGCTCTGTAACGCCGAGCAGGAGGATGTTGGAGCGTTTCTCCAAGTGATTCATCCATGTTGATTAGACTCTGATCTACTCCCAGGGGCTTCAGAGGAAAAAAGGCACCATGGTTTAATTTACAAAACAATCATTTAGGAAAAGACAATTATTAACTTTAAGTTTACAACTAAATGTGTTTGTGATGACAAGATTCAGGATGTTAAAATATGAAGTACTTTCTCAAACACTTGCTTGATCATTTAAAGATGTTCTGGTTGTTTAATCTGTTTGTTAAGAGACAACATCAGGAATTGTTTTCCCAAAGATGATCATTATCTTTTGCACACAAGAACCATATATTATGCAGTTTATTAGATCAATATATTATTAGTGTCTCAAGCATGTAACACTTTATATCTATATCTTATATGTCATATCTATTATATCTATATCCTATTAGAATTAGTAACTTAGTTTAATCACTTAAAACTCATTCTTACAGACTTCTTCTTATCATCAGGTGCTATATAGATAAAGTTATTATTCTGTTATTGTTACAATTATTTATTATTATTATTTTGTACACGTGGTAAAAAAACCTCTGTGCACAACATATAACCATCACTTTCCTTGTGCAAACGATACATATAATCTTGATACATATGATACATAAAATCTTTGAAGCTCTGTAAATTAGACATTTTTACAATGTGAAGAAACAAGACTTCTCCATCCTGTCAAGACATTACTGTCTGTGTGAGTGAGTGCTAAAAGATTATTTACTGAAGCAGAGTGTTTCAGCCTGTTTCCAATAAAAAATCAGTGTGTGTCTATAAGGCAGGTCGCTGCAGTAGAATACAGAGCAGTGAAACTACACTGCACTATTAATGCACTACACGACTTTCAGCCAGACTAAGAACATGATTTGGCCCGTCCATCACTTTGGTCCAGAATGAGGCGTCTCAGTAACTAAACACCATTAGTTTGATGTTTGTGGTTCTCAGTGAAATGTTGAACTGTTGGATGGATTACCACTAAATTTCATAAACATTCATGTTTAATAAGAAGATGGATCAGTTTAATCTCTGTTTATCTTATTTTAGCACAAAGAGCTGAATCTGCTCCCCTTGCTCGACCAAAATGTTTTATTTTTTATTTTTATAGAAACAATATGTAACAGATTTAATTCTCTAACTATGTAAAGCTTCATTCTACGGTCATCAGACTGATACATGATCAAGGTTTGTTTGAATTTAAATTTCAAAAAAGGCTTAAACAACCTGTGTATGAGGACAAACTGCAAGGGACTGAACACTGGAGATTTTTTAGGATTATTCAGAACCATCAGTCTGGCATTATTCTTCCTGTTATTCTGGATTGTATCGTAGTTTTTATTGTTTTTTCTTATTTCTGGAGGATTAAAGGTTAAAAACAATTCCCTCAGGGACAGAGGCATGCAGTGGGGAAAAATATTAAGATTAAAACATTAAATTAAACATTAAAAATCAGTTTAATTACAGAGTGCCCCCCCCCCCAAACACACCACCCTACCTTGTTTTCATCAAACTGTTAAATTTAAATAAGCTCCTCTCTCTCTTCCAAATCCAAGAAAAAAACCCACCTCCATGAATTATAGATGAGTGTGAAGAGGATTAATTATAGCACAGTAAAACCTGTAGCTAATGTGCTGCGTTCAGACCGACACTAATGCTAATGATAGAGACAGAAACTTCATATCGCCACACAGGCAAGGCTCTTCATGTTTTCAGGATTTGATTTTTTAATCTCACACTGACCTTCAGTTCCTCCATCAGCAACACCCCAGCCCTTAGTAAAGACAAACACTTTATACTCTTATTATAGACATTACCAGTGGCTCCACTTCCCTTCCACATATGTGTTTTCCCAAGCGTCTCCCATTGAATGTGACAAAACATTAAGGGCTAGTTCACATATTCTTATATAGCGTTTGCTATAATGTGAAACTTTGTGCTGCATCATTTATGTTAATTATCTGTGATGCTTTGAATCATAAATCTGAATATAATCTGAGTCAATCTGTTGCTTGTTTTTTCATAGGTGCCATTCTATGTGACATATAATCATAATAGTTATAAAATGAAAGTGTATTTGCAGGGGTAAACATTCAAACATTCACGTTCTTTAATTTTTGAAACAGAGAGGTTCAGGAGATCCTTTGTTCCCACTGCCATCAGGTTATACAACACCTCAGCCAAAGGAAGTGGACTAATCTAATTATTATTGTTTATTAATTATTAACTGTTATTGTTATTATCAACAATGAGCTAATGAATTTCTCCTAGGAGATAAATACAGTATCTATCTATCCTTTAATTTTTTGTTCAAGTCAAACAAATGAGCGAAAGTGTGCTGATAAGTGAGCTTTAGAGGAGCTGGGAGCTGGGACTTGTTAAAGAGTCAGTCTGGCTGTTTCTTTGTGCTAAGATAAGTTAGCCAGCTGCTGTCTGTCGCTTCATATTTAGTAGGGCTGAACAATAAATCAAAAATATTATCGAAATCATCACATGGCCAAGTACAGTATCCAAATCACAGGAGCTGCAGTTTTTTGATAAAGGTAAAATGTGTCACAACAACAGACCATAAATGAAGCGTTGTGGTGCTACAGAGACACTCAGTCTACAAATCATATTCTCCACATGTAAAGGAACATACTGTTACAAAAATCACATCACTAACCCTAACCCATGTTTTTTCTGTGAAGGTTTAAAGCAAAACGACCATTCCAACTGAAACTGCAGCTCATTTCACAATATCTGCCACAATAATCGCAATATGATGTTTCTTTTTTTATTGTTCAACCATAATATTTCATATACCAATATGACAGTGGTGTCGTTCTTCTCAAGAAGGTGAATTAACTCTTTCTTTAATCAAAAGACCTGAATATTAAAAATATGATGAAAAGGTGAGATTTAGTCTCTTTGGTTTATTAATATTATATTTCTGTATTAATCCTACAGGTTTCATCTTGTTCTTTCAGATTTCTGTAGTATTTTCCATCAACATTCTGTTAAATACAGGTTGTTTAAAAGTCACTGTTAATGTCCTCAAAACAGCACAAGGGAAATCAATGAAAGCACGGCATTTCACTGCTGCGTCCTCCAATGTGACATTTCTGTTTCTGCCAGACATGAAGGAACTCATCTTTTCATGTTTGATCTTGTTAAATATTTTTTCTTCTTTATAACTTAAACAATATATATATATAATATAGTATATATTGCAACAGTTATTTTGTTTGGCTGTTGTAGTTAGACATGTCAAGTAACTAATTTCCTAATTTCTATTCAAGTTAATTACAATTACAATATTTGTTGCAATTGAAGATGCTTAGATAGATGGATGGATGGATGGATGGATGGATGGATGGATGGATGGATGGATAGATGGATGGATGGATGGATGGATGGATGGATGGATGGATGGATGGATGGATGGATGAATGGATGGATAGATGGATGGATGGATGGATGGATGGATGATTTTTTTCTGTACATTTACATATCAACTTAAAATGTGTAACAATAATGAACTAAAGTAAATCAAGCTGACTCCCACTTACTTCTTTTATGCCTCTGCCATCTCACCACCATACCAAGACAGGAATCTAATGCAGTAAAATAGAAGATTCAAAAGCCAGGCAACAATAAAATGCAAATTAAATAACTGCTTATGATGTTAACCCAGTAAAATAACACAAGGTGTGAAAGTTTTTTCCACATTAGAATGATCATTTGAAGCTGTAGGCCTGTTGTTGAAGGCTGACACACTCTACACTCCTCCATCCCTTACATGAAACACAACATGGAGGTTCAGCTCAATGTTGTATTGAATGAGGATGATGGGTTTTATCCCACATTTCTAACAGTGGACTGTTGCTGGTTAGTTCACACTGCAGGGGGGTTACTGGCACCAAGACCCCCGCTCCCTTCATCAGACCAACATATAGATAGTGAAACAGAGACTCTTCAAAAATGAACTACTTGTCACAAGGTCACAATAGTCACATACCTTAGCTATATATGTGTCTCTGTGTGTGTTTATGCATGTGCATGTTTGTGTTCAAGTGTGAATGTGTGAACGTGGGCTGTGTGGTGTGTGTGCATGTGTGTATTTGCAGGCGTCGACCAGTGTAGCCATGAGGAAACGGCAGCTGTCTAAACGCATCAACAAACACTGCTGTGAAGAACACATGCACGCACACGCACACACACGCACACACACACACACACACACACACACACACACACACACACACACACACACACACACTATTTAACCCACAATACACAGTATATATTAAACCTTTTTACTGGTTTAATGAGGTTTGATGAATAAACAATATTTGTGACTGGCTCATCTATTCATCTACTCACATCATTTTTGAATCATTTTCATGACTCCACTTTATTGTTTAGTTTTAAATTTGAACTTTGTGTCTGTTTTTTGTTTTGTATGTGAAGCTTGGACTTTACAATTAAAACCAGCAAAAAAAAAAAAACTTTGTTAAGGAAATGTATCTCCTTTAAATGTGGTTGTAAACTTCCTGTGGAATCAAATAAGCCATGTTTTCAAGAAAAGACTCACAAAATTAATAAAAGTGTCAAACATTCATATGAACGCATCAGACTTCTGCAATAGCATCATATCCTGAAGGTGCAGGTTTGGCTCCAGGAGCGGAGACACGAGACAAAACAAAAAACATACAAAAAAAAAGTTTGAATCACATTTCTATTGCCTGCATTTATATTAATTTAAAGTATATCAAACTTGCATTTAAAGGTCCATATAGTCTAAAGGCAAATGTCCATGTGTTGTTTGATTATAGATCAGGTCTAAGTTCTATATTAATACTGTGAAAGTATCAAAGCCTCAGTCCACAGAGAAATGCACACAGCTTGTATTCAGAGACTGAGCCTTAAAACCAGCCGTCAGGACTTCTGGGACTTTGCGATGTCACAACAAAACAGTCACCACTCTCAGCAATGCCCCAAGCCCCACCCACCTCGACCCACCATCCAACCTTGCAGGATTTGGTTTCAAATAAAACACAGGAGAGGAGTAAAGTATGAACCTATAACTCTTTATTAGGATGGTATTTATCATGCTGTCCTTAATAATGTAACTCAAACAAACCATATATTGTAAATTTTGGCTTGTTCCAAAGTAAAATATCAAATGCAGGGCAGACTTTGACTTAACATTTTACTGTCACTGCAATATTAAGTATTCAATATTTTTTTTCTGCCACTCTTTAGCAGAACGAAGTACAGAAGGAGATGCAAACATGAGCTGATCAGACTGCAGGTAGGTCCACTTTAGGTCACAGCTTTAAATGAGAAGTCACTTTATATCTCCTTAATATTTCCACAGGACCCATGAGGAGTCGAGCAGTTCAGTTGGCCTGAAGGCAGAGTCTTTCTCTACTAACCGGACTCTCCCTCCAACATGGACGTTTTGGAAGCAGACTGTCTGATGTGTGCTGTGGCCCGGAGGCCAGAGCTAAAATGAGAGTGGAACTCAGCACAGTTTAATCCAAAATGACGTTCTGGCACCCAAATCTGCTCCTCAGACTGAAGAATAAACTGCTATTGTTATTTAGAGTGAAAAAAACCGCCTGAAAACGCCTGCAGGAAGTGATGCGTACGGACAGAGTAAAGACAAGGAGAAGGGTGGGGTGGGTGGGGGGTGGGGGTGTGGTTGATGTCTGCTGTGACCTCCTGACCTCTTGTCTCAGCATGAGGCTGGGACACCCCAGGTCAGATCTTCTTCAGTAGCTACAGGAAACGCCCTCAACACCACACTGTAAAAAACAAACACCCAAAACATCTCATTGGGACTTTTGTAAGAGTTGCAGCTCCATTGTTTGTGTTTGTCTCCACAGCTGATGTGAAGCTTTCCACAAGACTTTGGAACCTTGCTTGCTCAGGCTAGTCAAGTTCCTCCACATCTAGGAAAATCATCTCTGAGGATGTGGCCAGAACCTCAAATGAATCCACATGCTAAAAGAGATAGTAGAAGGCGTAGGATGGAATAATTTGATAAACAATACTTCTGGAATTTTGTGATGTCACAACAAAACAGTCATCGCTCTTAGTCGTGCCCCAAGCCCCGCCCAGTTGGACCCACCATCCAACCTTGCAGGATTTGGTTTCTCTGAAATTTGCAATATAATTATTGGATCACTCAGAAAACAGTCAGCCAATCAAAGAGAGGCTCAGAGCATCCTCTCTTCTGATAGGCTCACCAACTTGTTGTTACTATAGCTCCAGAGAGAGGCCTGAGAGAGGAGATGTAAAACTACACTGAGACGGTTTTTGGTTCTTGAAACACAAATATATCTTCTTATGGATCAACACAGAAGAAGAGGGAAATATGAAGCTTAAAATATATCTTAGAGGTGTAAGTTAATACAAATACATTATTTGGATATGCAGATACTGATACTCTGAACAGATACAAAAAACATTAAAATTTTTGCAGGCTTATTCATTCACCCTTAAAGTCTCACTCCACTCCCCCGACCAGTCAGTCGACTGACTCTTGCTTTGGATAAAAGTGTCTGCTGAATGAGGAAATGTAAACGTAAATGCAAATGACAAAATTTACCACAAATGTAACAAACAAACATAGCTCAGTCAAATATGAACACACAGACATCATACACACCAACTGAATTCACTCTTTACACATGCCAGGATGTCAGTCAAGAATAGACTAAATCCATATAGAAATCCCATTAAAAAGTGTTTCTTATAACTACAATCTTGGGTTCTAGTCAGGACATTTTCTTTTATTTCTATGTCAAACATAATTCAGTTGATTGCTGTCTGTACAGTGTGAACAGGAACTACTGGTAGTGAAGCAGCAGGACTTCATGATCCAGTTTTCAGCCTCTACTGTGCTTGTCTGCACAACTGGACAGCAGACAGAAAACTCTTAAAGCAAATGCTAAAGTCAGGCTTTCTTATTATTTTAATTTACATCTCCAACAAAATGTATTTTCATCTGGACCTCCTTCCATTGCACACAAGTCTGTCCTGATTGAACTAAAGTGCTGTGGCTGTCAGGAAGAGAGAGCGAAGCAGCGGTGGAAATTCTGGTAGATGATGAATACGGACACTGGCATGAGCACTTTACTAGCAAAACTTGATCATTTGTTTCTCAAGGAAGAAAAAGACTGAACCTGTCAGGCTTACTCAAATTTCAATCAGAATATAAAACACAGATTATATCCATGGTAGACTGTACAATTGATTCTGAACAACGATACAAGCTTGAACTTCCTGATGCAGCATTAGCTTTTAACCTGCTGGATACTCAGTGCTACGAAGACCAACAGCTAGTGGTGACAACATGTGCAGAACCGTCAGCAGAGAACAGGATTTTTGGAGGAAAAGTATCTGCCTGAAAAATGAGACCGAACCAAGAAATTGCTTATATAATGGAGCAGAGGCGACAGAGTCATGGTCCCAAAATGAGCAACAAAAGGTAACTGCCTGGTACAAAGCTGATAATTTGGTCAAGATGTGTTGTTTGTCAAAACACATTCCACTGGGCCCAGGACTGTCCATGCACAGGTGAGCAAGTCAAAATGAGGGAAGATTGTAAAACAGATGATGTAGATGAGTGCACACAAATGACAACACAGAGACACATGGTAGCACAGAGCAGGGAACTCATGTCAGTCTAAAAAAAAAGACAAACTGTGAACAACAGAGTAAGAGGCCGATGTGTTTCACACACAGCTGGGGGTGGGTGAGCTGGCCAAAAGATCAGATGACAATCTTTTTGGGTAGAATCACAATCCCCGATCTGAATCCTTTTTCCGCTCTGATTTTATTGTGAAGGTCCTGACCGGAAGTTGTGATTGATATCTTTCCACCACTTTAATGCTGCTTTTGTATGTTTGCCCGCTCTTCGCCCATAATGCTGTCTTCTGTTTACAAACTGTGTCAAAACCAATCACAGTTTTTCTCAGTTCATATCTTGTTTTGCTCAGGTGGAGAACTGCCGCTACGCCAAACTCACTGAGGCTGCAGAGCAGAAAAAGGGCCGCCAGTTGACAGTTGGCTGGTTAGCATAGACTGAACTTTTGAAATTAAATATCTAAATAAAGAAACTTTTGATGGCGTGATCTGTATGATTCATCTGAAAAAATTGTCTGTAATATAAGATCATCAGATCACTCACCCCTGCACACAGCTAAAGTCTTGAGACATGCAGGCAAAGCTACAGATAAATATAAAAGCTGCAACAATCAGATGTTTATTGGGGCCACTAATGTTGCAGTTGCAGTCACTACTGTCAGCTGATGTCAAACACAGAGAACCTTCACATAGAAACTACTGACTGATGCTAACACCACAGATTTGAGGATGAATTTGTATCAACAGATGGTTCAGCAGAAAAATAAAGAGCACAACAGGAAGTCAGGCATGAGCTGTGGAACAAGACTCATCTCTCTGTGAGGATGACAAGGTTCAACTCAGGTCCAAGAAAAGCCACGATCTCTGCAGCACAGAGCAGGCTTGGTGTCATTTTTGATGCTGGCAATTTGGCATCAAGCATCAAAAATGCAACCGTGAAGGTTCTTCATGTGCAAACTGGACTTTTAGCAAAGAGACAACAGAGACAGCTTTCTCAAGATGATTGTATTCTGCTGAGCCTCTTTTGTCAATCTTTCAGAGAGAGGCAATATTAACTCCTGCTAACAAACATTAGCATGAGCCGTGTAATTAACTAAAATTAAGATCTTTTTACAGTAGATAATGGTAAAAATCAGCTTTTACAAGATTTATTTCAAATTTTAGAGCCATTAATGCACAAAATCAAAATAAATGTGCACAAAAAGTTAGTTAACTTTTGAAGGACGAAGTTTCCTTTGAATAAAAAAATTAGCAATAACTCTAAGTTTGTAATTTGTTGCAGCTAAGGTAAATTTAAAGCAGTTTCCTTTCGAGGGTCGTCACTTTTTACAGCATGAAAAACGAGTCACAGCATCACACTATGGCAGCGTCTGACGAGCTCTGACAGCCGAGGAACGTACCTGTCCGGAGCCCTCTGCTACAGCCTCACTGACACACAGGCTTTATGTAACCTCAGAGTCTGAGCTCATTAAACATGAAGGCAAACAAACAACAACCAAATATAGACTGGAGACGACCACAGAGTCATGAAGCTTCAAAAAGTTTGGACAAGTCTGACAGAGGAAGTTCATGTGACAAAATTACCTTCAACTCAAAAACACTAACCAGCTTTCAACAGCATCTCACAGTCTTCTTCAGTGATAGGCTCAGGAGTCAACACCACAAAGTTCCCCACGTCATGTGATGATGATGATGCTAAAGGTAATGATGATAGCAGATAATAATTAATCACATTACACACAAATAGAACAGCTGTCAGTTTGATGACCCACGATTCAACAGCAACAGAAAGCGCAGCGTCTGTAAAACTGTTTCAACACAAATTGAACATTATGACCTTCAAGAAATGAAGATTTACTGCAGGACTGTGAATTAGACTGCATTAGTTTTTTCCAAGTGTACAAACGGGCCCACTGATCTTTGTCAGTCTTTGTCTTAAATTTATGTCTTATGACAATTGGACGATGTCACCGTTATAAAATCAGGATTAGACCATAGATAGATCATATATATAGGTTACACGTAGTCTTGTTTTTATCCATGACCCTTCACCAAAGTTAACCACATTATTATCATTGTAACCATGACAACAAAGATCATCTAATGACGAGGAAGTACTAAATTGAACTCAAACCACCATCTTCCTAACCCTAACCAAGCCATGACTGTTTATCATTTTACTGCTGTCGGTACAGTCCAGGTGTTTATTATTGTAACCACGACAACTGAGGTCTGGTACACCTGGCGCCATAGGGGCACTATTTCAGGAGACACTGCCATGGGTCGTATAGGAGGATTGAAAACACGACGTACATGGTTGTTCGGGTTGGAGGACTAGTTGATATTTTCTATCCATGCCACAAATGACTAATTCATGCTCTCAATTCCACTTCATGCTCATTAACTACAAATTCCTAAATTAATTAATGCAGCTGAGCAGCATCTTTCATCAGCCTGCCCCTGCTGTTTAAATCCTCCTTCTTTCAATCCCACACTTCCAGTTTCTATCACTAGTTAAAATTTTTAACCCAAGCTGAGACACCCCTGATGACATCATCAGATGTATTATTTTTAACTGAACTCAATGTGTAAAATCAGTGGAGAACCTCCTTAAATCAATTGCTCGATCAATCAATCAATCAATCAATCAATCAATCAATCAATCAATCAATCAATCAATCAATCAATCAATCAATCAATCAATCAATCAATCAATCAATCAAT
>NW_019174336.1:634651-841481 GCF_002260705.1 Seriola dumerili
CATTCGGTACATGACAACAACCAGATCATCTAATGACGAGGAAGTACTAAATTGACTCAACACCCACCATCTTCCTAACCCTAACCAAGCCATGACTGTTTTATATATTTTACTGCTGTCGGTACAGTCCAGGTGTTTATTATTGTAAAGACAACTGAGGTCTGGTACACCTGCGCCATAGGGGCACTATTCAGGAGACATCTGCCATGGGTCGTTAGGAGGATTGAAAACACGACGTACATGTTGTTTCGGGTTGGAGGACTATGTTGATAATTTTCTATCCATGCAACAAAATGACTAATTCATGCTCTCAATTCCACTTCATGCTCATTAACTACAAATTCCTAAATTAATTAATGCAGCTGAGCAGCATCTTTCATCAGCCTGCCCCTGCTGCTTTTAAATCCTCCTTCTTTCAATCCCACATTTCCAGTTTCTATCACTAGTTAAAATTTTAACCCAAGCTGAGACACACCCCTGATGACATCATCAGATGTATTATTTTAACTGAACTCAATGTGTAATCAGTGGAGAACCTCCTTAAATCAATTGCTCGATCAAATCAATGCATCATCAATCAATCAATCAATCAATCAATCAATCAATCAATCAATCAATCAATCAATCATCACATCAATCACAATATTTCTGCTCTGTAGATACAGAGGCTGCTCTCTCTGTGACAGATGTATAGCGGACATATCGTGGCCTGGCATCAGTCACAGCGCCATTAAGGAAGTTCATTGTAAGGACTTGCAGAGTTACGGACCCCACAATTGACACTTTGCGACTCTTCCCACCATCAACTATCATTGATAGGAAACAGAGACAAAGGACCCTCTCTCTCACAAACAGAACATGCTTTTAGCATGTCAGAGAGACACAGAACAGACCAAAGGTACGAGGGTCAGCTCCAGAGGATCAGACATTGGACACCAGGCAACTGGAGAATATAGGCAAAATCTCCAGTTTGTAACAATCAAGACTCTGTCTAATGATATTTGATTGTTTCTTATACAGGACAAGTAACAACAAAAAGGACTGATTACACTAAGGTGTGAATCCTGGCCTCTCTGTGCCATGCATGAACACAACACACTCCACCACACACACACACACACACACACACACACACACACACACACACACACACACAACACACACACCACACACACCACACACTTCCATCTCCTCTTCCTGCTCTACATAAGAGTCATATCAACATACAACCACATTCCAATCCTGAGTCAGTGACCAGCAGAACTCTCTTCACAGACACAGATCTAAGGAAGAATGTAAAATTAAATATCTAGCTGTTCTGTAACTCATGAGATGTTCCTATGCAATAGTTTAATCCCAAATTTCTATCCCATAGAATGTTTGAAATGTAACATGTAGATTTTAAGACAATGTCCTTCATGTGACCATACTGTCAGCATCCTTCACAAACAAGGTAACACACACTACATGACATCCAGAATGTCCATATTATATATAATTACAGTCAAAGAACTGCTGTGTAAATCCACATTTATAGACTATTAGCTTTGGGAAATGTTTATTTTGTTGTTTCATCAGTTTAACCTGTGTTAACCACTTGTATCATGATTAATTCCAGGTTTGAAGGATGTAATATGAAATCAACACTCCTATTACTCCTCTCTGCCATTATTAGTGCAAGTAGTTTTATATGTTATTTCATTTAATGGTTTGTGGTCATGGTGGAAAACGGATGTGTGAGTTTATAAGTAAATTATAGAATGAAATTATTCCAAAATTCAGTGGAAAGTTACTCTCTTCTCCAAGTGGAAACACAGGAGAAGAAGGGTGATGCCCCTGAAACATGCGCCAGCCCCCAGGGGATAAAACAGTCGTGAACAATTCACACATGGCCAAAAAGGAGAGAAAGGTCAGAAATGTTAGAAACAGGAAAAAGTTAGAAACTTGGCGAGATGCTAAGAAGGAAGAAGATGCAAGAAACAAAGCTAAAAGCTAGAGGCTGAAAAGCTGAAGCTAGAAAACGATGCAGAAACTAGAAGCTGAGATCTTTGCTCAAAGCTCAGAGTCCCGGCTCAAAGCCCGGCTCTGTAGCCATGTAAACTCTTAGCTCTAAGCTGCTAGCCACAAACTCATGGCTCTTAGTCATTTTTGCACTTTCTTGCGTCTTTTATTTTTCTTTGCCACAAGCTCCAAGTAACATAATTTTTGTCTACATGCCCGATCTTTTATTGTTATAAGTCAAGTCAAGACCAACTGAACCAAAGCAACAGAAGTGCCTCAGAGTAATTTTGTAACTTTTTAAGGTAAACACAAGAAACTTGTGCTACAGAAAATGGACCAGACTCAGTGAATAGCTCCCTAAGCTTAACATCCTAAGTCCTATGATAAGTATTAATTTGGCTATACAGACTAATGAGCAGTGATAACTAACATGTCTTTAAATCATCATCAAGTTTTCTTTTTTGAAGATTTTGACAACTTTAGAGTCATCTAGTCAACGCCAGTCTCCTCTAAAGTTATCCAGCCAAAGTGAAGAGCATTAGAGTTTATTTTGCTTCAACCCACAAGAGACGCTGGCAGATAACACCTCTGCACGACCGCCTGCAGAGAAGCCGAGCAGAAATCAAGAGTGCCCGAGACAGAAAGTCTCCTGGCAAACTCCACCAGAGCTGAACCGCTGAGACACCGGCAGAATCCGTCATCGTGATAACGGGACACGGCCTCCAGGAGAATCCACCTAGATCCCGCGTCTCCAGGGTTACCACGGCAACCACAGCCACCTGGGTTCCAGCCGAGGGTCTTCAGCTACAGCGCAACTCACAGTAGGCCGGTCTTAACACTCTGCTCATGACTGGGTTGATGTCGAAATATAGCAATATTTAATCATCAAACCTAATTCGTAGATGTAGTGTCATTAGCTGTATAGCCATAGCATATAGCCATAACATATCCTCTCCCACCATTGCCAACTCATCACACTGCTCATTTCATTATTATTTTCATCTTTATGATTATTGCACGTTGCATTTACTCTGTAGATAGTAGTTTAGTTAATAAACTCTATTAAAAAAATAAACTTTATTTACACCCAGTTGCTGTCCTGTTCTATTCTTTTAACGTAGAGACTGGAGATCCATTGAATCGAGAAGTCATGGCTTCCGATATGAGATTGATAAATTTCGCAATGAAGTAATTCATTGTTGTCCTCCCAGAGGACTGGTGCCCCATTTCAACAAGAGTAAATTCTAAAATATGGCATTAACGCTACACAGATGTGTGAATGGATAGAGATGGAGATCTGTCTGTTTCTGCTGTTTATTCACTCCCTTGTCCAGAGTCCTTGATGCTTCAGTGTTCCCCTCAGCTGGTCAGCTGGTCATATGATGTCATAATAATGATGGTGTCATAAATCACTTGTTTTCCTCTCAGTGGAGGAACTTGTCTTTGAGCTCACATTTGTAGGTCTGGTCCATTTCATCCATCCCAGACTCAGAGCGGTGCTGCACCTGCACCATCTGGGAGTGTGGTTTGTAAACCTGCATGGATGCAGACTCAGACGGAGTCAACAGTGTCCAGTAAATGAGCCAGGTTCAGCTCGTTACCATCTATAATCACCATGTTCTTAGGCCCTGTTCACACTGTTCACACCTGGTATTAACATCCTTCTTCAGTATCACAAGTGGTCAGCTCTTAGTTCAGATGTGAACTCGCAAGACACATTTGAGATCCGGTCATCTGTGCTCGGCTCTCCCTCTCTCTCTCTCTCTCACACACACACACACACACACACACACACACGAGACAGCACAAACATGGCAACCAGACAACATACAGACACAACAAACACACACACAACACCACAAAACAAACAGACAACAGACGTCTCATTGGCTAAAAACAACAACACATCCATGTTTATTTACATATAAAGCAGGGAAGTGAGATTTGATCACAAGTGGTCAATCAAGACACATATGGAAACGTGTTAATACCAGGTGTGAACTGATGTATTTAGAGCTGACCACTTGTGATTGGCTAACTGAAGACACACGTTAATTCAGGTGTGAACAGGTGTGAACAGAGCCTTAGAAAGGCCAAGGCTACTCTGGTTCATCCAGATCATCCTTTGTTCAGGGAGGTCGAGTCCGCTCCATCTGCTTGTCTCCTCAGGGTTCCAGCTGTGAAGACTAAAAGGACATTATCTTCCCGTTAAACGATTGTCAGGCTGTGAGTGTTACAGAATCCTGGGTAGGGTGGTCTGTGGGGAGATTCCTGCTCTGTCGTCTGTGCTTTACTGTGTTGTGTCATTGACCATTGGTGTTTGTTGGTTTTTCACTGTTGTTTTTACAACTGATCTCACCTGCCTGCAAAACAAATTCCTCCCTTGGAGACAACAAACATTGAGGAAATGAGTCAACCAGCAGGGTTTCTGGGAAATGTAGTCTTGAACAGCATGCAGGTAAACAAGTTTTTACTTGGCTATACTGTATGTCAGATCATTGAAGTGTGTGTTCCTGCTGTAACCTCTCAGAGTCACATCATCCAATCAGAACGAGAGAAAAAAAAACTGTGAGAAAGAGTCAGATTCTCACTTTACTGACATTTAAATCAGGTACATCACACACACACATACACACACACACACACACACACACATACACACACACACACACACACACAGAGTACTTGGCGGTTCGTGGTGACTCAGCGTGTCTGTGGGCGGAGCATCTGAGTCACCCTCAAACATCTACAGAGCCAATAATACATTCCTCCATCCATCTCTCCATCCCTGCACACCTCCATCTTCCCTCCCTCGTTCATCCATCAGATTCAACAACACTGATTATCAATGTGATTTTCTTAAATCTTCACTAATGTTTGTCTTCTCAGATTTTTTTGTAGTTTTGAAGCAAACATTGTTGTTTTCTTCTGTGAACAAATAAACACTTGGTTACATAACAGCTCTGAGTTCAGCTTTTCACCAGTGTGGTCACTTCATTTTCTTCTCTTCTATTCTCACACATTAATTTATTCATTCATTTTTCCTCCAATCATTCTTTCATTTATTGAATTAATGATTTCTATGTATTCATTGTTATCATTAGTCAAAACAAAGCTTTTCCCAGCATGCAGTGAGGTGAAGGTTTATAAAAAAGTCACATAAACACCACAGCACACTCCCTGATTGGTTGGATAATTAATTGGATGAGTTAGTGAATGTTTACAGATGTGTTTTACAGTCTTTTGTCAGGCTTGTCTTATTTTCTACCTCTGTTTTTGTTTCTAGTCAGTGTCACCATAGCAACATCAGACCCAAACACCAAACAAAGACACAACTGAAAACTGTAACTTTGTGTGTGTGTGGTTATGTAACAGGCAGTAACTCAACAGAAAGAGAGAGAAAGAGCGAAGGAATGAGAGGAAACACAAAACCAATCAGATGGAAGAACAGAGGCATGTCAGCCACTGAGACTGTGACTTCCAAGCATTGACATTAATCGATAACTCAGCACGGTCACTGATTGGAGAGTTGGCCACGTGAGGGTTAAAAATGTTGAGCACTGACAACAGAGCGTCATACACAGGAAGATGCTCCTCCTCTATTTTTGACAGCAAACAGCAGATCAAAATAAAGCATTGTACCAAAATACCGGTACGATCAATTATACATATCAAATATGGAAAGAACAAGGCCTGTTACCTTCTGCAGCTGAGGTAAATAAAGGTCCAAGTCATTATCTGATCCTAAGACCTGAGTCAGTTTCGAATGATCTCTCTCCTAAATGTGGAGGGGAAGATCTTCTTTAGCATAGTCGCACGGAGATTAGCTAGTTATTTAGAAAGGAATAGCTTAATAGATACTGCAGTACAGAAGGCAGGAATACCAGGTTTCGCAGGGTGTATAGAGCACACTTGCATGATTTGGCATCAGATTCAGGCAGCCAAGACAGAGAAAAGAGACTTGCATGTCATATTTTTGGATTTAGCAAATGCGTTTGGTTCAGTGCCACATAGCCTTATTTGGGAGGCATTTGATTATTTTAGAGTGCCTGGAGTAGTGGTTAAGTTAGTAAGGTTGTATTTCCAAGACATTAGTCTATGCTTAAGTACAGCAGGCTTTACGACAGGGTGGCAGAGGCTAGAAATAGGCATTATGGCAGGGTGCACGATTTCTCCATTGGCATTCACAATGGCGATGGAGGTAATCATTAGAGCTTCTAAGTTGGTTGTAGGTGGAGAGAGGCGGCAGGATGGGATGCGCCTTACACCAATTAGGGCCTACATGGATGACATGACGTTGATAACTACAACGGTGCCATGTATGAAAAGAGTACTTGAGAGACTTAATAAAAACTTAAAGTGGGCTAGTATGAAAATCAAGCCTAGTAAGTCTAGAAGTATCTCAATAAGTAGAGGGAAGCTAAGTGATAGGAAGTTTGTAATAGACGAAGAGGAAATTCCAATAATTAGGGAAAAATCAGTAAAGAGTCTAGGTAGGTGGTACAAGGCAGACTTGAATGACGGAGAACAGGTAGTGCAGTTTCGGAAAGATGTTGCTGAGGGACTGGATAGAATAGATAAATCAGGGCTTCCAGGAAAGTTGAAGTTGTGGTGTCTGCAGTTCGGGTTATTTCCCAGGCTGATGTGGCCACTGTCTGTATATGAGATTCCATTATCTGCTGCAGAAAAAATGGAAAGATTAGTTAGCTTTTACATTAGGAAGTGGCTAGGTGTTCCTAGATGTTTAAGTACGGTGGCACTGTATGGGAAAGGCATACTTCAGCTCCCAGTAACTAGTCTAGTGGAGGAGTTTAAATGTACTAAGGTTAGGACAGAGCTCCTGTTATCTGGGAGTAAAGATGTGGTAGTCAGTAAGGTGGTTCCAAACCCAATCAAGGGGAGAAAGTGGAATCCAAGAATGGCAGTGCAGGAGGCAGAAGCAACGCTCAGGCATACAGAGATTGTGGGTAATGTCCAAATAGGCCGGGGAGGCTTGGGGCTTGGCCCAGGCAAACCGGTGTGGAGTAGAGCAGGTCCCAAGGAAAAGAGAAAGCTAGTTGTGGAACAGGTTCGTAGACAGGAGGAAATATTAAGGGGTGCAAAGGCAGTGGCTCAGGCTAAGCAGGGACAGTGGTTGAATTGGGAAGGTGTAGATATGAAAAAGCTTAGCTGGAAAGAGCTGTGGAGTATGGAGGAAAGTAGCATTAGATTTTTGATAGGGGCAATTTATGATATATTGCCAACTCCCCAGAACCTAAAACTCTGGGTAAATGTAAACTGCAACTTTAAAGCACATTTTGTCAGGCTGTAAGGTTAGTCTGTTGCAAGGCTGGTATACGTGGCGACATAACCAGGTTTTAAAAAGCTTAGCTGCAGGAATTGAAGACTTACGGAGGCAGGCAAATTTAGCAGGGTCTAAAATAAAGAGAGTTGCAATCAAGTTTGTTCAAGAGGGAGAGAAAGTTGGTAAGACAGCAAGGAGGCAAGGCAGCTTAGAGGATGCTTGTGATTGGGAAATGCAGGTAGATTTAGGCGGAAAGCTTGTTGTTCCCCAGGAAATAGCCAGTACAAAGTTAAGGCCTGACATAGTCTTGTGGTCTAGGAGTAGAATGAGAGTATATTTCATAGAGCTGACTGTTCCGTGGGAGGCTTCAGTTGGTAAGGGCTTTGGTAAGGGAGTTAGGAGGAAGTGGACAGAGTGTGAGGAAAATAGTAAAGGACATGTCAGATGAGGCAGCAAGATCCAGTCAGTGGATTTGGATGAGAAGAAATAATGGTAGCTGGGGGCCCAGCAGGGGGAGCACTTAGGATAGACAGACTCTTAGGAGAAGCAAGGAAGAAAATCCAGGAAGAGGAAGTGTTTTTAAGTGGGGGGTGTGGCCTGTGTGAGCCTCTTTGAGACCATGCGGTTAGTTCAGGTGAGTTGGCCTGTATTGTTTGTTTGTATTGCTTTGAATTGGTCTGTAGTGTGTCTTTGACTTTCTAGGTGAGTTTATTGGTTTTAGGTGAGTTGTTGGAGAGTGGGAGAGTGGGGGAGTAGGGGGAGGTAGAGCACAGCCTAATCCGGCGGGGGAGAGTTTAGCTTAAAAAGGCTCTCCTTGACTCTACCTCCCTCATTCAAAATGGTCGCCACTTTCTCCAACTGGTTAGGGGAGTTTGTTTGCTGAATCTGCTAGTGTGTTTTGTCCGAGTTGATGATGTTGTTTGTGGTAGCATAGGCAAGATAAAGGAGAAAATAGTCATGGTGTGAGGGGCAGTGATGGCTGCATTAGGGGAGTGACTCTGGGACGCCAGTGATCACTGTCTAGCCTCCTGGAGGTGTCGTGGGACCAACTAGACGAAACACTGGTGAAAGGAGGTTCCCACCTGATGACCCCAAAGACATGTTAGTTATCACTGCTCATTAGTCTGTGTAGCCAAATTAATAGTTATCATAGGACTTAGGATGTTAAGCTTAGGGAGCTATTCACTGAGTCTGGTCCATTTTCTACAGCACAAGTTTCTTGTGTTTACCTTAAAAAAAATGAGGGACGACAGAAGCTGAAAACTGTTGTGGATCAGCTGTACACGCCCCCAATGATGTAATAGAAATTGTTTGCATTAAATACAGTAATCTTGAAAGAGCAGCGGCCAATGGGAAAAGTTGGCCAACCAATGGTGCAACTTCATCACTCACTCAGTCAGTCAGTCACAGACATTCACTGTTATAATCCTGGCCTATGACTGGTGCGGCCAAAAAGACCAAAAACACCAAAACACGGTTTAAATTATAAAATTATAAAACTTATAAAACTTTTCTCTCTTTGTTGAAAAATACATGATTGAAATTCTGATTAAAATGCTTCAACAGCAACACCTGCAGAGACCCCATACACTTAAATGATGCTCTAGTTAGAAACTGCATATAATTCCATATTAGATCCAAAATAAACAATATTTACACACTTATTACAACATGTGAAGTTTTAATAGGCCATGAATCTCTGTTGGAAAGCTTATTTAACAGGAAGCACCTCCTCGTGGTCGTCTGCCTCCTCCACTCAGACTAGTTTCAGATTACATCCCTGTTTATCCAGAGTCATAGAAGATATGAACCATTTGTGTGACATTTTGTCATAATTACTGTGTGAAGTTTTGAGTAATGGCTAAAAAGTGTTTTGTGAGGTCACACTGACCTTTGAACTTTGACCATCAAAATCTAATCAGTTCTTCCTTGAGTCCAAGTGAATGATTTTACCAAATTTGAAGACATTTTCTCAAGGTGTTACAGCGATATTGCATTCACAAGGCCAAAATCATGTTTTGTGAGGTTACTGTGACCTTGACCTTTGACCTTTGATCAACCAAAATCTAATCAGTTCATCCTTGAGTCCAGGTGAATGTTTGTGCCAAGATGTTACTGAGATATTGTGATCACGAGAATGGGACAGAATGGGACAAACAACCTGAAAACAATATGGCTCCAGCTGTGTCTGTCACCGGCGTAGAGGTATGAAAATATTTGTAAGTTGGTAGGTTATGATGTAACACTCCTGCCAGCTGGTTCCTCAAGTCACCACCCTTCCCTGAACTCCTTTGCACAGATAAACAGACTGTGGAGGATGTGGAAGTTGTGAATTAAGTTAATGTTAGCGTTATGTATTTATTCACCACCTGTTCGACAGTCGTTTAAGTTGGCAAATTAAGTTATATTGTCTATGTGTCATAATTGGTTAATGTGACTTTTCATAGTATTCACAATTTTAGTTCTTGCAGCCAAACCTGTATTCTTAATGAGCGGAGCAGATCATGACACTCCTGCAATCATTCCTACAAAGTTACTGGGAGAGGTGGTCATACCTCTGCCCCCCACTAGGCATTCTGCACAGTCTGGAGTAATGATATTTTTCAGTCATCAAGGATCAGCTAGTGATAATCGAACAAGTAAGGATCTAATCAGAGCAATGTGTATGTATTGGTAAGATAAAAAGGGGTTAAAAAAACTACTAACTACTAATACTGACTGTATATAGGTACATCCCTAGAATGAAAATAAAATGAAGTGTTCATGTTGGTGTGAGAAGTTCTGAGGGAAAGATGTGTGTTCATTTTTGAAAATAGGAATATGATAGTAACACACACACACACACACACACACACACACACACACACACACACACACACGTTTTTGGCATAAGGTGTACTGTCTTGAAGGTTGGCTAGCCTGAGAATGGAACGCTCCAGCCTCTGCTTCCCTCACCAAAGTCAGCTTAGTCTGTCAGTCTCAGGTTGTACATGTGTCTTCATTCTGCTTTGTATCACAGACTTGTGCTCATTGTGTTGTTTGAGCTTTTCAAGCATCAGAGTCACAATGAGAATGGATGTTCTTCATCACAGCAGGGTGGAGGTTCTGGAGCCAGCAGATCCTGCAGGCGGTGATGACAATGTTTTGACAGAGGAGGTGAAGCAGACTCAGCTGTCAGTCAGCTGCTGTCAGACAGTCAGAACTCCTCCTGTCAAATACTCACTGACATACACCATGCTGTATCATTTCTCCCCTAAAGACCAACTCACATCAAGAAATCCACCCTCACCCCAGTATAACATCACTGCTCAGGGTGGCAGGTGGGCTTTGTGATGCCTAAGGTGAGTCTCATGAATATTAAATGAAGCAGAAACAGGGAATGAAGGAGGATGCCTGACTGGGCTGGATGCTGTGGGGGGTGGGGCTCAGAACAGATGTGCTCCAGTGTTCTGACCTGAGGTCAGCTGCAGAGTAGGAAGCTGAATTTAATTAAATTAATCTGATTTACATATCAGGCCCAGAATTCCTCTTCTTCTCCCAAACACATAGTGTATTTGTTCATGTGATGCCAACAGACTCAAACAGTTCTACTTCAGGTTGACTCTTCATGTAATTTCAAATGGTCACACAGGAAAGAAGAGCTTCTTAAAAACTAATGATGTTTGTGTTTCATGCAAGAGATGGAGGAAAAATTGAGATGCTTCATTTAAATGAAAGTACCAATGCCACAGTGTAAAAATGCTCCATCACCAGTAAAAGTCCTGCGTTGAAAATATAAGTAAAATTTGTAAGTATGATCATAATCTTTAAGTATCAAAAGTACAAAATGCAGAAAAATAATCCATGTGACCATTATACTATTATATAAGGTCAGGCAGGAGGCCGACGGTGAAGGTGGGTCCCCTCAGGAGGCAGAGCAAAAGGACGAGGGTGACAAACATGGAGCAACTCTTGAGGACAGGCAGGGCAACTCTGGAGACTGGTGACATAGGTGGGACCATTCTGGGGACTGAGATGAGGCTTGAGGTCTGGAAAGAAGGCTGGAACCAGAAGATTCAGCTGTAGGTCAGTGCAGGGCAGGAGGTGGGCAGCTGAAAATCCAGCTGTGTGTCAGCGGGGGCTGCTGAGTGGAGTTCAAGAGTAGACTTGATGTGGGCCGAATCAGTAACAGTATCCGGAACTGATGAAATATTGGCTGGGACAACTCAGGAACAGACAGGACATCGACCGGGATGTCCTAATGTAGGAACAGATTGGCCACAGAGACCATCACAGGAAAAGGTTCAGGAACAGGCGAGATCTTGACTTGGACCAGAATGCCAGTGCCACTGAGCAGCAGAAGCTCTGGATTGCTGGGCAGAGTCTCTGTGGAGATGAGCAGGTTGTGGCCAGGCAAGTCTCAAAGAAAGGAGACTGGTTGAGATTTTCAGGGTCAGGATCAGACAGTGAGCTTGTCGGCTGGAATGCAGGCTGAAGGCTAGTATGCTCTAGGCTAGCAGGCCACAGGCTAAGTGACTGGGGGGGTGAAAAGGACTATATTAATTTCGGGGGAAAGGTAAATCAGATTTTCCTGTATCCTACCACATCCTGGCATCATCCTCACACTTCAACAGCTGCATCTCAACTGACCATGGACTGACCAATTTGATTTAAAGGTCTCAGTCTTCATCAACGTGGCATATGGAAACAGTGAGTGTTGGACTGAAGGTTTCTCAGCTGACAACATGTAAAGCTTCAATAACAGGCGCTGACGTTCACTGTCAACATTCATTTATTCACAAACATCTTTATTTTTTAACAAACAGAATCATCAGAGAGCAGAAACACAGAGAAACAACAAGACAGCAAGCGCACTAATACAGCTCGCTCTGTGTGTGTATGTGTGTGTGTATGTGTGTGTGTGTGCTGAGGTGTGGGTGGAGGGGGTATTAGTCACCAGAAATGGCACAGAGCCTCTCTCTCAGTAAGTGGGTCACTCCATCTGGAGTAGAATATGGAAAAACAGCAACAATGTTTTCTACCTAACAGTTAAAAACTTGATCGTGTCGGTGTGAAGCCAGAGCAAAGTCAAAACAGTCAAAACAGTAAAATGTCGACCAAATAACTGGTTGGATCACTTGTTATCTTTTAGATTCACTTCACTACCAAAATTATTATTTTGTCTCTGATATGCTCTTAATGTTTCTTTTCATGGAATAATGGAGAAGTTTGTGCAGGTTTGCAGTTATTCATGTGAAAACTCCATTAAATCCTTAATAACCTCAAAACTGGGTAAGAAGGGATTTTACGTTAATATACTTTAAATAGTGAGTTTTGTCCTACAAGTTTTCACTGTACCTTCATCCAGGTTTTATGTTTGATTGAGTTTGTCTTTTAATCAGCATTACCTCTGAAACATTTATCAAATGTAATATATATTCAAAAAACAAGTTTTTGAATATATTTCCAAAGTCATTGATGTGCTTTCATGGCCAAAGTTCCTGACAGTATATGTGACCATGTACATTTTGTCTTGTACCAATGTACTGTATGTACCTAATTTGTACCTTCTTTTACTCATTTTTTGGCCACTTATGAGCAGCAGAACCAAGATCTAAACACTGACATATCATCACTTTATACAGTTGATATGGTGACCATGCTAGTTAACATATATCTTTATGTATCCAGGTAACAGTGATATTCATTTAGAGTCGTGTTTCTGGCCCTCTAATGAATGAATGTCCAGTATTTAGCTCTGTGTTTGGTCTCCACCAGCTACTGAGGGAAATGTCTGATTCTTCAGCTACTACATGCTCCACTATGTTCACCAGCTGCTCTCTTTGTGGTTTCACTATCATTTTCTGTCCTGCTCACTTCTCTACATTTCAACATACAAATCAACTCTATATTATCAATACAAATTCCATTGAATGTTTCTGATTCCTCAGTTCTTCCTAAGTACCTGTGAGAAACCAAGCATTGAAATGTTTCCTTAATATGATACATAATTAATTAAATAACAATGTAATGTGGGTGTCACATGTCATACTGTAACTTATTTGCTGTTGCAGATTTGTTGTAAATAAACATAATTATTGGGAAACAGGTTTGCATTCGAACCAAACGTGATCCTGTTAAATTTGATGATCAGTTAAAATGGCCATAACTTATTGGTCATGAGTCTGAAAAAATGACAATTGGCACAAAAAATATTGATAAATAATTTGCAAGCATTTTCTATGAATAAAAAAGCTTAGTTGTGCGACCTCTTCTGACGTCTGCATCGTTTGACTGAAAGTTTTATTCTTGCTGAAGAGTTGAAAGGCTCCTCTTTTCTGGACTGACCTGTGTGTTTGACTGATAACAGTCTGACTGATGTATCATTAAAGGATTCACATAAACACTGTCATTAACACAGATGACTCAGTCTGGCTCCATCCACAACAACAAAACTTTGACCTTTCAGGACCTGTTGTTACATTAAACTGTATTCTGAGATTTCAAACTTGATTTTTAGACATTTTTAGCCATGATTTGTTTCTGCCCTGACTCTTTGTAAGAGGTTGTATTTGCCACTAATCTTAAAATTCCTTCCCAGACATGTTTTAACCTGGTTTACTCCAGGTGGACAGGTGAGAGAGACTCAGCCACATGTTTGAGCCTCAGTCAGACCCAGGTTTGTGACGTATGAAACCCTGGCTGTCTGAATCTGTGTTGATGACACTGTCATTTGTTCACTGCAGTTCAAGGTGGAAACACTCCGTCATGGTGTTGATGATTATTTCACTCGTCATATGTCTTCTATTTTTATAAAAACATCATATGGATGTTAACAAGGGTATACACTGGATTTTATTCTGAGGGTCTTTAATAATTAAGTATTAAACCCTGATTAAAATGATTGAGATGTTGTGTTAATCAATCAGTATTTCTTTTTGTACAGACGTGACTGATGAGTGTGAGCTTCCTCTTGATGAAATGGACACACCAGGTCATCCGCAGCATCTGTTTCATGGTCTCACAGCTAATCATCATGTTCCTGATGTTTCCATTTAAAAATAAGATTAATTAATATAAAGCAATCAATCATCAAGATTTATAATCATATATTATATACAATGAGTTACTAAGCAGGACAAGTTTCACAAAGAAGAAAAACAAAGTTGTTTGTCTAGAGCAAACAATCAACCGTGTTTCACTTAATCCTTATCCCTTATCTTTGATGCACCGTGATACAGCTTAACTGCTACTTCACAATTCCAATGTCAAACTTCGTCCTCTCCTCCACTGATGTAAACTCACCATTAATATTCCCTATATATACAAATATATTATATATACCTTGTTTATCCACTGGATGTAGGTAGATCCACTGGATAAACTTGCATATGGTATTCTACCTTTGGATTCTGATGTTACGATGCCACTTGTGTGTATCAGGTAGAAAGGGCTAATGAAATATTTCCATCCATCAATGCAGCTGCGATGGGCGGGAATCGAAACCGGGTCAACTGCTCGGAAGACAGCTATGTTCACCACTATACTATATTGGGTGGAAAAGAGACAATTTTAATAGTGAGTCAGCAGTTTATGTCAGTGAAGGAGTTTGACTTGAGGAGGAGGAGAGTCAAAAATAATGAAGAAGGAGGGAAGCTTGAAGGTGGAGTGAACTAACAACTCTGTAAAGTTGGAGATTGAACCCAGGATCACGTCAGGATCTTAAGATCAGACCATGTAGCTTAATGGGCTCTACTAATGAGCTACATGATCTGATCTGAAGTCCATGTTTGAAAGTTTAAAAATAAAGAGAGATTCATTTAGTTGGAAATGTTTGCTGTGTTTACCATAACCAAATGTCATCACTGACTAAAAAAAAATGCTGTTAAACTTGTACCTCAGTAAACTGCAATAAGTGCTACAATCATTTCGTTTTTCTTGGCACAGGTTCTAACGTCAACACTGATATTACTATAAGTTATAGATATGTTAATCTACTTCTCTTCGATGCAATGCAGTTTTGGTTTTATTTGTCTGGGTTTTAAAGATCTGTCTCTGAGTCTTCTGAAGCTGTTCTGATACAACGTGAATAGAATTTCATTAGCAACAGAACAATCAAGAGTATCTCTTGTAATTTATCATAGACATATTATTTATACATTAAACAGTTCTGTTACATAACTTTGGGTTAAACTTTCACTCCTTCATTATTTCTGGTGTTCAGTTGTACAGACCTTGTTTATCCATTGAATGTAGGTAGAGCCACTGGATAAACTTGTATATTCCACCTTTGGATCCTGACGTGAAGATGCTACTTGTGTTTATCAGGTAGAAAGGGCTGATGAAATATTTCCATCCCAGCTCATAGAGGCAAAGATTTCTGAAAAGAAATCCAAGAGTTAGATACTGAAATGCAGCTGTGATGGCCAGGAATCAAACCTGGGTCAGCTGCTTGGAAGGGAGCTATGCGCAACACTATACCACCATCACATGGAAAAGAGGCAATTTTAATGGTGAGTCAGCAGTTTACATCACTGAAGGAATTTGACTGGAAGAGGAGGAGAGTCCATGAAGGAGGAGCCGAAGGACTGAAATTTGATGGTGAACTGACCTATCAGCTTTGTCAATGAGCAGCTGGATCAGTAAATTACATTTGTACGTCATTCAAATAAACTGACAATTTATACTGTCATTGAAGAAACTATGACACCTAACAGATGAATTTCTGCACTTGTTGAGGCTGAGTACTTGAGGTGACAGATTTCAAATCCATTGGGGTCTCCCTACACAGGTTTGAATCCTGTCAACAATAGTATAGTAACGAGTGATTAGGGATTTCTTTGCCTAACCATCTAGATCCACACTGAATACAGCTGTCCTTAGATTGATAGTTCGGTTGAGCATCAGCTGTCACTCCTTCACTTCGGCTCCTCCTTCGTTATTTTTGACTGTCTCCCTCCTCTCCCAGTGAAATTCCTCCACTGACGCTAATTTACCTGAAAAATTACATGAAAATTCCCTGTTTTCCACATGATGGTGGTATAGTGGTGAGCATAGCTACTGTATGCAAGTTTATCCATTGGATCTACCTAGATTTTTCAAACCTGAACCAAAGCAGAATAATGCATCAATGTGGACAATCAGATTATCTGCTTTAGAAAGAAGTGGATAAATTACTTTCTTCTCTTTCTCTGAACTGCCACCATTTTGTGCTTTGTCTTCACTGTGAGTTAAAGTCCTCTACAGATTTGATCAAGATGTGTGAATGTAGACCAGTGCAGATGTTGTGATCCACTGGGGTCTCCCCGCGCAGGTCCAAATCCTGCCAACAACGGCAGGTATTTCTTGTGTACTGTTGTAGTTGGGTGTCTACAACAGTAGAGTGCCAGCTTTGCTTGTTCAAGAGGATTCAATCTCCCAATGTGTTGACAGTAACTGTACAGGACACCAAAGTTTCAAAGTATCAATTTTGGGACACCTGTGCAGGTATAACTCTGCCCTCAGTATGGATAGAGAACTTAATGTTCTCTCTTCATCATTTTTGACAGGATTTGAACCTGTGAGGGGAGACCCCAAATGGATTTCAAGTACATCGCCTCAACCATTAGGCAACAACAACTGCAAAAAATACCTTAAACTGCTGGAACTTATTTTTCCCTACATTCAGATCGCTACAGTGAAAGAGACAGGAAAGTCAGGGAGAGAGAGAGGGGATGACATGCGGGCCACGGGTTGGACTGGAACCCTGGCTGCTACAGGTAGGACTAAGACTTTGTGGTCTACCCATCTGAATCACTGAAGTGGAACTGTTTTATTCAGTGTTTCTACTGGTTTTAATCCCCTGATGTGTTTGTTATGGAGAGGAGGACACCTCTGTGGATAATTCAGCTGCTGGTAAAAACCTGCTGAACGTCTGCTTCATAAGTTATCAGAGAAACAATCAAAACAAAGGTTAGCATCAATCTCAGCTCCAACTCTTCCCTGAGTCTCTGTCCTCCATACAGTGTCGCTCAAACACTGACTTTAAATGTCAAACTGCTTTATTCAGAGTTTTGCAATGGTTAGAATCACAGAGTTTGTTTGATTTTCTGAACCACCCACACTGAAGGAATCCAAACCGGGAAGAGCTTACAGTAATTGTGGTGAAGACAGCAACTCTCATGATCCGAAACTATTTCATGATGTCACCCAACAGCATGTTTTATTATTTTTTTGATAGAGAGACCCCGAGAGGCAGTAGTTACAGTTTAAGTAAAAAAATACAGTGCTGCTAGTTCCTGACTTTTGTGGTTGTAAAAAGTGTCTGTATTTTCATTTAAAATGGTTCCCATTTAAATTACACAAAAGGCAAAGAAAATATGTAATAATAATGTAATAATATCTATTTCAGCCATACACGGTCAGAGTGACTTCACAGAAGGTCACACTATTCTATTGTTTATCTGCTATGGGCTTGGAGATGCTTCATCACTTGGACAGTGATGATTGTGATGCAGGGGATACTGGTGGAAACTGACAGGGACATTTCCTGGGTGGATGAGAGCACTTCATGATTCAAAATCCATACTGAGGAAAAATAGGCGGCTACTTTCATTAGAGACTGAGGACCCAGATATTCAGTTCACAGCTCATTCACCAGTGGGCTCCGCTGTCCTGTCCTATGCTAAACTGGAGTGCCCAACCTGCCCTTGGAGTCATTTCAGCCAGAAGTGACTGCCCTTCAGCCAACTGAATGTCCAGGGAGAAGGCAAAGCCATAATATCCTGACTGGAGCTGCTGGCCTGATGGCGCACACAAAGCACAACATTGAAAATGGGTTCACAGGGCGCTGTGGTGGCTCACCCGGTAGTACGCACACCATGACAGCTCAGTCCTTTCCACAGTGGCTTGGGTCTGAGTCCGGTTGGAGACAGTTTGCTGCATGCCCTGCATCCCTCTCCCCCCAACTTTGGTGTCTCTCTTACTGCAGCTACCACAGCCAACGGCAAAAATGCCCAAAAAATAACTTAAAAAAAGAAAATGCGCTCACAAATTTCTCCTATAAATGTGTTATAGAATAAGAAAGGTCTATTGTATGTTATATTGTTCTGAATGTTCTTGTTCTGAGTTGTGGTGAATAAACGTCTCTATCAAAAATACCATTGTGAATATGTGCAATAATTACTATTTAGGCTACTACATGCAAATATATGAATAATTATAAGGAAGCTGTACATTTTGCTGTTATTTTATAATTTAAGATAGATAGATAGATAGATAGATAGATAGATAGATAGATAGATAGATAGATAGATACTTTATTTATTCCCTAAAGGAAATTCATGTTTCCATTAGATCATTGTTGATGATAATAACAGTTCATAATAAATAAACAATAATAATTAGATTAGTCCACTTCCTTTGGCTGAGGTGTTGTATAGCCTGATGGTGGTGGGAACAAAGGATCTCCTGAACCTCTCTGTTCTGCAGCGCAGTGAGATGAGACGTTTGCTGCACCTGTAGCTGCTTCTCTGTCTTGCCAGAATGTTATGGTTTGGGAGGTTGGTATTGTCCAAGATGGCCTCCATCTTACATTGCATGCATCTCTCCACAACAGTCCTGAGTGAGTCCAGACTCCTGCCAAGCACAGACCCAGCCTTTTTTACCAGCTTGTCCAGTCTCTTTGTGTTCAGACATTCAGACGTCAGCATTTCATTGCAGACGTCAAAGGACCTGAGCACATAAACCAGAAATAGATAGATATACTATATAGCCAGAAGTTTGTGGACAGCCGTGTACTTTTGGTCTGAAGCTGTTTTAATGGTTTTGGGGCCCTTAGTTACAATGAACCAGTGAACCAAAACAATAAAGTCATTTAATATGATGTTAATATGAAAATATTTATTATAGCAGGTAAGTGACAGTTTCCTGATTCACAGTAGAGGAACCACAGAGGTTAAATGTATTAATTAGCCTGAACTGATAGTTAGAATAAATGTGTGTGGACAGTTTTCATGTCATCAGCTGTCATTCTCTTTGCAGCTGGTCTTTCAGTATTTCAACATGAAATGAAGCTCTACATTATTGATACATAAAAATATTTTTCAGAAATTCTTAATATGTAAGGGGGTCCCAGGTAGCAGACTAAATAACACCTTTTCTATTTTTTGCCAAAATAAAATTTCCACCATTTCTTTGAAGCCTTGTAAAGTTGTTCACCATTCCTCCAGATTTCATTCAGTCTTTGCTATACATAAGAATCAATAAAAAATTATATCTATGGCTAAACGTGTGTGGACAGCCCTGTCACACATCCTTTTGTGCAGTCTTGGTTTGGGTTTTGTTTAATGGCTCAGTTCCCTTTCGTTCCAATGAAGGGAAATCTTAATTCTACAGTATACAGTTTCTACAATTTTATTTAGAAAATGATGTTTTTCATGTGTGTTTGTCCTTGTTTGATGTGGAAGAACTTCACTGATTTACCAAATATGTCTGACAGAATTTCTCCCATAATATTTATAGCGTTGGATCTTTCACATTCTGATTTATTGATAAAATGGTCGGTTTATTGGTTCAAAGCAAACAAATTGTTATCAGTTTTAAAATGGAATAACAAAACTTGATCACAGATCTCACTTGAGACTAATAAAATGTCTTAAGCCTCAGCCTCTAAATTCCTTACAGTCATCATAAATCATAAAAGTATAATCAGGAACTAAGTTATTTTGTGGATGATGTTTCCACAACCTTTATTATTATTGTTGAATCTGTCCTTACTTCACATATTGTAGCATAGTATGGGCAAGTACATCTTGTACAACCCTTCATAAAACCTTCCTCCTACAGAAGTGCTCTGTCAGATTTACAACCCACTCAAATTCTTTTCTCATCAACTCCTTTATTTCGGGAAACTCCTCTTCTTACAATGTATGATATTAATGTTTCCAAAATGTGTCATTTATATACAAGATACAATTGAACAATTTTACATTTTCCCACATCATTTCATGTTCAAACAAATTCACACATTCAATCATTCTCAACCAGACAGTCATCTAGCAGTGATCTTTAGAAACATCTCACAGACAGAGGTCAAACTTCAATCAATACAGGAAGTCTTTGTCTCATTTGGTTGAAGATACATTTTCCTTAAAGTCAGAGCTTAAAAGACTTTATCATCTTGTTTTTCTAGGCCATAACCATTGTCATTTTTACAGTGTGAATTTGTTTCATATTATTTAGACAGAGGTATTCAGTAAGTCCTTCTGGGATTTTACTCTCGCTATGTGATAGATGAAAAGCTATAAGACAATAAGTTTAAGTTAAACACTAATGTTTGATTTTTCACAGTCAGAAGGTGTTGTTACTCCTCACTGAGACAGTCCTGAGGTGGGATGTGGGCCCCAAATCTACCAGAATGAAAGAGGAAAAAGGCAGTTTAGAGATGCTTGTATAAATAATACTGATTAAAGGTTATAGAAATGAGATTTTGAACAATAATACAGCAGAAACCAACTATTGTCTGTGTCAGGATGTAGAGGAGTAATGGTGTCCTGAGCAGAGAACCACTCTTCATGTCTTGTAATCTTCTCTGCTCTCTGTTTTAGTAACGGCTTCAGACGTTCATGTTAGTGCATGTGAGTCCCTCCTGTTAAACCATTGGTCCTCCTCACATTCATAAAGACATACGGATCGCCAACATGCACACACATGCAACATGGCACAGTGCAGTACGTAGCCTTCAGGTGAGACTGACCTTCTAGAATTTCCTCCACTGAAGAAGAAACCACGTTTTCATCTAAAAAGGCCTCAGACAAAGAAAGAAATGAGACCAGAACACAGGCGGACTGGACTGAGGACTACCAACTCACATCCAGTGAAGTCCATTAAGTTTTTTAAGTTTTTACTGGCTCAAGCAATGTCATTCGTACGGCCAGTTCCAATGGATCAGTCCAAGGCTGAGTTTCTTTCCCAGTCCGACCATGGAGCCAATACTAGTCTTGCTTTACAGATAGGCGAACCCTATGAGCTGCTAAAAGGTCCAGCTTGACTCAGAACTAGTTTTTGTTCTCCTTCATGCGTCAGTAACTTGATGGTTCATAATGTTACATGTCTGTTTTCATTAGTGACAACTACAGTAGAAATGATAACGTTAGCTAACTTGCTGATACCCTTATTATAAATTTACCCTTATTATAAATTTGTTAGACAAAATGCTAGCTGCTTGTGGCAGGATTGTTTTTTTGTTGGCTTCTGTATGCACATGGAAACTTTTACTCAGACTTTAATTCAGATTTACCAGCACTGTGAACCAGCAAGACAACAAAATGGTGGGGACTCCCTAACTTTAGTGAAGTCTGACTGTCTTTGTGTTCCTCAATTATTTATATTCGTAGTCTGTAAGGGTCCACAGATCAAAAAAATCAAAAGGGTTTTTCATAAAAGTATTGTTGTGAATATTGTCATGTGAACTCCATTGCAAACTCTCCTATCACTTCACCATCTGTGCTGTAACTGCTGTTGGACTGACTGAAGTCACTGATCTGCTGCTTAAACCCCTGGACAGAAAAAGGCAAATCCCATGAGATGGCTTTGGTCTTAAGCCTTTGGGCCTAAGGGCAATGATTTTTGGTCCCACCAACTGTGAATCAAATCATTTCACCTGCCACTTTCTAAACAAACTCTTGCAGCTATGGGGGCTTCAGGCCTTCTGTCCCGTTAATGAAGTACTAACCAATCAGTGAGCCAGCTAACCTTTTCTTTGGCTAGGTTAAAAAAATCAGATCGAATAACTCTGTTTTCATGGTTTTAGGACAGTAACCCTTTAATTTCTGAAGAAAACCTGATAGAAACACACACACACACACATACACACACACACAGATAGATAGATAGATAGATAGATAGATAGATAGATAGATAGATAGATAGATAGATAGATAGATAGATAGATAGATAGATAGATAGATAGATACTTTATTTATCCCCTACGGGAAATTCATGTATCCATTAGCTCAGCTAAAAACAGTTCGTAATAAATAAACAATGATAATTAGATTAGTCCTCTTCCTTTGGCTGAGGTGTTGTATAGCCTGATGGCAGTGGGAACAAAGGATCTACTGAACCTCTCTGTTCTGCAGCGCAGTGAGACGTTTGCTGCAGCTGTAGCTGCTTCTCTGTCCTGCCAGAATGTTGTGGAGAGGATGGTTGGTATTGTCCAAGATGGCCTCCATCTTACATTGCATGCATCTCTCCACAACAGTCCTGAGTGAGTCCAGACTCCTGCCAAGCCAGACCCAGTCTTTTTGACCAGCTTGTCCAGTCTCTTTGTGTTCATGTCTGACATGCTGCTGCCCCAGCAGACTGCAGCATAAAAGAGTACACTGGCCAGAACTGACTGATAAAACATGTGCAGCATCTCACTGCAGACGTCAAAGGACCTGAGCCTCCTGAGGAAAAAGAGCCGGCTCTGCCCCTTCAGTTAGATGGTATCTGTGTTCAGGACACCTAGGTATTTATAAATGCACACCACCTCAATGTCCTTCGCTTGAATGTTGACTGGCTGAAGGGTGGGCCTAGACCTCCACCATCTCCTTGGTCTTGGAGGTGTTCAGAAGGAGGCAGTTCTTGTCGCTCCATTCACTGAAGGCCATCATCAGATCCCTGTACTCCTCTTCCTGCCTGTTCCTGATACGCGCCACAATAGCTGTTGCATTCGAGTATTTCTGGATGTAGCAGGACTCAGAGTTGTATTTAAAGTCGGCCCTATACAGGGTGAACAGGAATGGAGCCAGAACAGTCCCCTGTGGAGCCCCAGTGCTGCTCATCACTGTCTCTGAAACACAGTTACCCTGCCTGACTTGTCTTGTCAGGTAATCCACAATCCAGGACGTGAAGCAGGGATCCACCCCCATCCCTTCCAGGATGGATGGTGTTAAATGCACTTGAGAATTTAAAGAACATAATCCTCATGTAACCACCTGGCTCATCCAAGTAAAAATGGGCCCGGTGGAGCATGTAAAGGACGGCATCATCCACTCCAATATGTTCTCTGTAGGTGAACTGTAGGGGTCTAGAGCATGTTCAGCATGTGGCCTCAGAAGGTGGAGAAGCAGCTGCTCCAGGGTCATCATGATATGTGATGTGAGGGCCACCTGTCTGTAGTCATTTATCTCAGCCGGTCGTCCTACTTTAGGTACCATAACAAGACATGATGTTTTCCACAGGAGCGGGACCCTCCCTTTTTGTAGGCTTAAATTAAAGATCCTCTGGAGAGGCTCAGCCAGCTGGGCTGCACAATCCTTTAACAGCCTCGGACACACACCATCCGGGCCTGTTGCTTTTCCAGGATGTAGCCTCTTAGCTCCGCCCTCACCTCCTCTGCTGTAAAGGACAGGAGACTTGACCCCAGTGAGGAGGGAGTTGCAGCTGCAGTTTCAGGTTGTGGAGGAGATGCTGTAGGAGAAGCTGCAGCTGAAGCAGTGGGAGAGAGAACAGGTGAGGCTGTGTCAAACCTGTTGTAGAACAGGTTGAACTCATTGGCCTTGTCCACATCACCTGATGTTGCTTGGCTGTTCTTCTCTTTATAGCCAGTGATGGTCCTCATCCCCTTCCACACCTCTCTGGTGTTGTTGTGCTGCAGCTTCTTCTCTACTTTCTTTTTGTAGTCCTCCTTCGCCTGCTTTAATCTCCTCTTCAGCTCATGTTGCACACACCTGAGCTTCTCCCTGGCTCCATCCCTGAAGGCCTCCTTTTTCTGATTGAGGAGGGTCTTGATGTTACTGGTGATCCAGGGTTTGTTGTTTGGAAAGCAGTGTACAGTCCTTGCTGGTATTACTGTGTCCATACAGAAGTTAATGTAGTCTGTGGTACATTCAACCATTCTGTCAAGGTCAGGGTCTTTGCTGTTTTTCCTGTGACTCCAACAGGACATTCCAATCTGTGCACTCAAAACAGTCCTTTAGACACTCACTGGTCTCCGGGTTCCAGTTCCTGAATGAGCGGGTTGTTGCAGCCTGCCTCAGTACACAGGGCTTGTAGGAAGGCTGAAGAAAAAACAAATTATGATCTGATCTGCCAAGTGGTGGTAGAGCTGAAGCAGTGTAGGCCTCCTTGACATTTGCATACAACATATCAAGTGTCCTATTTTCCTTTGTGGGACAGTCAACATACTGAGTGAAGCCAGTCAGGTGAGAAGTGAGAGTGACATGGTTAAAATCCCCCGATATTGCAATGAATGCATCAGGGTGCTGGGTCTGTACTCTCGCAACAGTCTCGTGGTTGAATGTTAACAACAATGACGACGATGTGTGAGAACTCCCTCGGTACATAGTAGAGTCTAAGACCAACTGCCAACAGTTCAATATTCAGACGGCAGATCTTCTCCTTCACTGTGATATGACTGGGGTTCCACCATCTATTGTTCACAAGCAGAACCAGTCTTCCACTTTTACACTTTCCACTTGCTCTGGCGTCTCTGTCTGCTCGTACTGCAGTGAAGCTGGGTAAATCCACACAACGGTCGGGAGTGTTGTCGTTTAACCAGGTCTCTGTGAAACACATGAGACTACACTCACGATATGCTCGCTGGCTCTTCACAAGTGTCTCCAGTTCATCATACTTGTTAGCCAGGGAGTTGACATTTCCCATGAGGATCGCTTGTAGAAAAGGCTTATATCTCCATCTCCTAGCCTTTAGCTTAGCCCCGTCTCTGCATCCACGGTACGGCTTCTTCAGCTCTGCCAGTTCTGGAGTTCTTCCTTTGTGTACATTATTTTCTCCATCATCAAATGAAACAACAACGTAGAATAAAAAAAAACATCAATCGACAAAAAATATACTAACATATACAAATATATTGCAAAAAACTACAAGCTACGCGGACTTGCTGCCACTTGTTGCCAGCGCATCATATATATGTGTGTATATACACACACACACACACACACACACACACACACATACATACTTATACATATATATAGCTAGCTATACCTACCTACCACTTCCTTGCCACCCTACCAAGGAGGTGATAGGAAGGTAGCTTATAAGTATTATAGTTTTCATCAGCATCATATATATGAAACCATGATGCACAAAAGGATTATGGTTAGATAGTCATGAACCAATAAGTGACTACTGAGTCACTTTACTTGGGGGGTGCACATAAAGAGTAACTAATGAGTAAGGAATGAGTAATGAATGAGTCGTTAATAGCAGCTCAGCGGCTGATTCAGATTTAATCAGGAACAACTTTTAAAGAGGTAATTTCTCTGTTTCACAGATACTTATGAACTGATCTTTACCTAATGATTCTATCTCCACCTTCTCTACTGACTCATCAAGTCAGTTTGGACTTATTCTATTGCTACACATGAACAACTCATTAATTATCAGGTTATTCCTTATTGGTTTCGCACTTGTTCTTCAGTAGATACTCACATTTTTGTGTATGTTGTAACTTTCCTGTTTCTTGTTTAAGAAGCAAAGAACAACAAAGACAGACATAGTCTGGAGGTTTGAGGAGCCTCTCACATTCTGTGTCTAGAGGCCAGTTGTCTCAAATGGGTCCATGGCTATTTGAAGTTACAAGTAGCAGCTTTTTATTATTATTTTAGATTAGAATATTTAAAGTCGTTTTCAATAAAGATGCAGCACACTGTCTGCAGACATGTTTATTGATCCTCTCCCTTCTCAGGATGTAATACCTCCACACTGATTCACACTCATTGTTACTCGTATGTTATTTGTCCGACACAAATATACACAAGTATATTTGCTGTGATTACAATAATGACTTAATAGTAAGAATGTAAAAAAATGCTGGTTTTTATTTAAGGTTATATCAAGATTCATTTGGTTCTGTCCAGTGTCCAATTTTACAGTAAAAACAATACCAGGAAGCTTCATAATAAGGAATTGTATGATGTACTGTGTAATCAAAGTAATCCCCAAATTTGACAGATTATCAATTTTTTTTTGTTAATTTTTGATCCCTTGCTCAGTGAGTCCTGCCTGAGCGAGGTGTTCAGGAGAATAAACCTGTAGACCTTATAATCATGAAGTAACAAAGAAGCAAAACAGTAGCAGGTGAATACTGATATATTTACACAAACATCTCAACACAGTAGAACAGTGTGAAAGACACAAACGTGTCTGTATAACAAAAGATATTCATAATAAATAGAGACCAAGTGTTTGATGAAATCAGATTGTACACGCACATTTCAGAATATTAATAACAACTATTATACATTTGTACAAAAATAGAATCATTAGAGATGTCAAAAGCCTCGTTCAAGTAAAAAATATTTGCTTGACTCTCACTAAGTCACTCATGTTTAATGTCAGAAAACATGCAACTGCAACTGAAATGTTATTTTCATCCACAAGTATGATGTCCGATGTAGTGGATCTTTAGTTTGTTTTTTATTTTCTTATTGCTCACTTGTTTGTTTTATTTATTTGCAGGTATATGTTTTCTGTAATATTAAAACTGTAACATGATATAGACATGCTGACTGGAGAGTAAAGTCAGTACAAAACAAAAACTCCAAAAATATGAAGGGAACATTATCTCCAAGGATGACAATGTGTAATAAATATCAATTAACACACTGCATTAAACATCTTATTTACCTTAGATTTTGTTAAGTGAATAAGTGCTTAGATATTAAAGACCCAATCTGATTTTTTTTTCAAGATAAACACTCACTGAGCACTTTATTAGGAACACCTGTAAACCTGCTTATTCATGCAGTTATCCAATCAGCCAATCACGTGGCAGCAGTGTGATACATAAACTCCTGCAGATCAAGGTAAGGAGCTTCAGTTAATGTTCACATCAAACATCAGGATGAGTATAAAATCTGATTTCAGTCACTTTGACTCAGTGATCGAGAATTTCTCAAACTGCTGATCTCCTGGCTTTTCACACACAACGGTCTCTAGAGTTTTTACTCAGAATGGAGCAACAACAAAAGCAAAAGAGGTTTAGAGGAGAATGGACAGACTGGTTGGAGCTGACAGAAAGGCTACGGTCACTTGGATAACCAGTCTTTAGAACTGTGCTGAGCAGAGAACCTTAAAAATGAACAACATGTCCAACCATGAGGTGGATAGACTACAACAGCAGAAGACCACGTCAGGTTCCACCCCCTGTCACCAAGACCAGAAATCTGAGGCTGCAGTGGACACTGGACAGCTGAAGACCTGGTCTGATGGATCTTGATTTGTGCTGAGGCAGCAGATGGTGGTGGTGATGTGATGGTGTGGGGAATGTTCTCTTCTTAATACCAATGAATCATGGTCTGAATGTCTCAGTCTCTCTGAGTATTGTTACTGACAATGTTCATCCTTCATGGCCACAGTTCACCATTTGTAGAAATGTTGTGATGCATCATGTCAACATGGAGCAGAGTCTCAGAAGAAAGTTTCAACATCTGGTGGATCCCTGACATGAAGAACTGAGGAACTACACACTGTTGTGTGGTGTTCCTAATAAAGTGTTCACTGAGTGTATATCTAAGGTGTATTCACACAAATAACTTACTATAACTAAGAACATCCAAAAGTGTGCGGTTATCAAAGAGTAACGCTCTTTTAATGCACTGACAGCACAGAACCATGAGTTCCGATTGGCTGTCAGGTATCTGTTAAAATGAGACATGTGGACATGTGAAACAAATTTAAGGTCGACAGTCACAACTACAGTTACAGTTTCTTAAACTGTAGGTAACCATGACGACTGATGTTTCAGGCTCCATTAGAAGTTATTTTACTCAAGGAACTCTACAAAATCCTCAAGGACCTCTACAGCATTCTCAAGGACACCAGGAACTTATTGAGGGACATCTACAACCTTCTCCAGGAGCTCCCTAAGGTATCTGCACAACTCTCTCAAAGATCTCAAGAGCTCCCCCAGGATCACAGGAGCCCATTTGAAGGCCGTCACTATTCCTTCAACAACCTCTACAACCTCCTCAAAGATCCATTCTCCTACTGGACCTCAGAAAATCCATGAAGGACCTAAGAAACTCTCTCAAGGACCTCTACAACCTCCTCAAAGATGAGAAGATGACCCAGGACCTCATCTCCACAGCGATAATTAGTTTCAAATAAATGTACATACCCCAGAGTGTTTCTTTTTTGTCACACCTGCTCGGTTCTGAGTGATTATTCCTCATATACATTTTGATGTACATTCAAGAGACAGACGGGGCTTTTAGCTTCACACTGTGAAAATATATCCAATATATCAAGTGATTTCAGATGAATCCTGAAGATGCTGAAGATGGTGTTCTTCCTAAAGCAGGCGAAACACATTTGATTCCACTGAGATTATTTTTTCATAAAACCATATTCTGTGTTTTAGAAGGCTGTGGAAGCCTGTCACCACCAGAGGGTAAAATACTGCAGATGGAGGCTAGAAATGGGTTTCTATTTTACCTGCAAACAACCAAACCAAAAGAGTAAAGGAGTTACATATTAACATCATCATCAGAATAATGAATATTATTCAACAGTCATATCTTGTTTGTTCAGTGTTGTTATGAAATGAGAATAAGATATGAGAGAATGAAACACTTTATGTTCACAGTGACACTGACAATGTTGTTTCTCCTGCTGCAGAAAATATAAATCAATAATCAGTCAAATACATCTGAATTATCTAAGAGAATCTGAAGCGGCTGTGGAGTTTAAGAGAAATTCTCTCCTCACATCAGAATTTTGTTACTTGTTGAAGAGTAAAAATATAAAAAAATAATACTCAGATGTTAAAAGTGAGAGATTCAACCTCATTAATCTGGTTTTTCAAACTGAAAACAGACTAAATAAATATGCGCCGGTTTTTCTTCCTTTTAACTGAAACCAGATGTAGATGTCCTCGCTGGCAGATCTTAAACTGAACCTTTCGTTCAGTCCTGTTCCCAGAAAGATCCAGAAAAACTGAGAGAAGGTTCCACCAGACGTCGGCTGAAACACCACACAGCTGGACAGTTTTGTAAATTGACAGTTACTCATCTGCATCAACACACAATTAGATTATAGTAAAATAAAAGTAAGAAGGTTAAAGTGATCAGATTACCAAACAAAGTGCAGTGTTGGCCATTTTGGAATCAGGCATTTGCTGGATTTTGAAACATTATATTAAAAATGTCTCTTTGAAAACTCTGATTAGTGTAAATCATAAGTAGAAAACTGCGCTGCAGATAGTAGTCTGATTACAACACATCCACATAGATTACTGACTTCACTGATATTCATTTGATCATGTTTTATGAGCAATCCTCTTGACTCTGATTCAGTGACATTTTACTATAAATAAAAATATTTATAAGAGCTGGAAAATTGTTTCCTCTGTTTCCAGGACAGTTTATTTACTGAGATCTGAAAATAAAGAATATTGTCATCAGCTGGAAACTGCCATCAAATAAATGTATCGTGTCTCTTCACACATACACACACACATACACACAGTTACACACACACACACACACACACACACACACACACACCCACACACACACACACACACACACACACACACACACACACACACACACACACACACACACACCTCTGAGTGAACTCTGCTGCTGAACAGTCTCTGGATTCAATCCCTTTCCATTTGTTCTTTAAATATTCACAGTCAAAATTCAAAATGGTCCAAAGTTTAAACATTGCTCACGTCAGGGATTCATCCCCTCTGTCTCCTCTCAGCTCTGCGTCCTCTGGGTGGATGATTGACTGTGATTCACTGTCAGGCATCGTAAATCCCATTAAACATCCATCTGTCTAGTTGAGGCGTCGTTGACACTGAGTCGCTCGCTCTCTGCTCGCTCTGACCAGGAGCATGAGTAAAATGCCAAAAATGTAAAATCGCTTGTTATCTCTCGCTTGTTCTCTGTGTGTCCTGTCTGCTCAGCAGCTGGAGTCTTCGCTGCCAGTGCCTCCCCCTCCTCCTCCAGACTTGGTGGCGGCAGCTGAGCTGACGGCGATCTGGCAGCCATTGGTGACGTGACTCATGACCTTCTGTTTGAGCTGAGCGACCTGCTCCCTCAGCATGGCGGCGGTGGAGGCCAGGTCTGAGTTCTGGCTCTTCAGAACCTTCACCTTCTCCTCCAAACGTGATATCCGCTCCAGCTTCCGCTTGCGACACTTGGATGCGGCGATGCGGTTGCGGAGCTTCTTGCGCTCCGCTTTGATTCGCTCCTGTGTCTCCAGGTCGATCGGGGAGAGGGAGGGCGGGGACATGGGGTCGCCTGGTGGGTGAGGAACCTCAGGGACAGTCTGAGGGGCGTCCAGGCCTCGGGTGTGCGGCTGAGGGGCTCCACCGCCACCTGAGCCACCACCATATGCTATCTGCCCCCCAGAGTATGGCATCTGTCCCGGGTTGTAGCTGCTGAGGTTGGTGTATACGGGCATGTCACCACTGGACATCAGGTTCCTCTGGTAGGACGCCTGCAAGGAAACGGTGCAGGACGAGGACGGGGACATGGGGCCACCTCCCACCAGCTGGTTCTGCTTGTGAAGGTCTGCAAGCGCTTTGACGAAACCGTCAGCAAATCCCTCTTGCTCGTTGGTGGCCTGGCTGCGGTAGATGAAGGGGTTAGTGGAGTTGGGCACCGGGCTGGTGGTGACCAGGCCCTGGTTGGACTGGATGATCAGGTGCTCCAGGTCGGGGGATGCCAGCTTCAGCAGGTTCATGTCTGCTGAGGACGCTGCTGAGGACACAGCCGATGTCATCAGGGAGCTGTTGCCGGCAAGTCCCAGGTTGTTGGGGTTCCCGCCCCTCCCTCCTGCTGCACCGCCGCCGGGGAAGTGATGACTGCTCGCCATTGACATGGCCTTCTTACTCATCAGCATCTTGTTTCCAGAGTAACGCTCGTATTCAGCGATGTGGCTGTAGCCGGAGACAGCGGGAGAGTCGTCGTGGTAGAAAGGAGTCTCCATCTTGGCCATCATTGACGAAGAAGCGTCTCAGAGGAAATCTTCATAATTAGATTAACCTGAATATCAGAGGAGATTGAAATGTTCCACTGACGTCAGCAGCTGAAGGATGAAGGCAGGATGAAGAGAAGAAGAAACAAAGAGAAGAAGAAGAGGAGAAGATGAGTCCCTGCAGGAAAAACAAACATATCTGTGAGAGGAAGAGAAGGACCATGAGGACAGAGATTACTGAGGTGTAAACTGTGAAGTGGTGCTGATGCTGCTGCTGTCTCTCTCTATCTGTCCTTCTCTGTGTGTGTGTGTGTGTGTGTGTGTGTGTGTACGTGTGTTGTGTTGTTTCTGTAATACTGTAAGTTCCACTGTTTTGTCTTGATTTCTGTTTCTCTTTCACAGACATAATGTTGCCTGTGAAGTGTCCAGTTAGACACTTTGTCAATCAGGGTCGAGAATGAACACTCTGGATCTCTATGCATTAATGTCTTTATGTATTTTATTTAGTGTTACTAATTGTGTTATTATAATAATTTTCTCTAATATGACATAATTGATACATTTTATATTTTTATAAACTTTCCTCTTTTTCTTTGTCATCTTGACTTTGCCTTTCACTAAATTAAACTGGACACATTTCTGTAAAATCCCCTTCAAGGTTCCCATTAAATGTTCAAATAATGATCTGTAATGGTTCCATACAATCACCAGTGTCAGGGAACATCCACTGATGGTTCCTTTGTGGTTATTTTTTAAAATGTGGAGAACATCACACACTATACACAACATTTACATCCCATTCATTTGTCCAAAGCAACAGAGCAGCATTTCTTCTTTGGACACATTTTGAGTTGTGTAGTTGGGATGGGCAGTTGGGCAGTTGCTTAAGGACCCATTGACGTGTGGACAGGAGGAGCTGGGGATGATGTAAAACAGGCAACAGGAGTGTGTGTGTGTGTGTGTGTGTGTGTGTGTGCGTGTGTGTGTGTGTGTGTGTGTGTGTGCGTGTGTGTGTGTGTGTGTGTGTGTGTGTGTGTGTGCATGATACATATAAAAATGGGGATGCCCTTCTACAATCATTGCTTCGTACTGCTACTAGTGGTCAAAACCTCTACAGGGTCCCTTTAAAGCTCCATATTTTCTTCTTCTCCTGTGTTTTATTTGGAGTGTTGATCCATCAGAAGATATATTTTTAGTATATATTTTAGTTTTAAGAACCAAAAACCATCTCAGTGTAGTTTTACATCTCCTCTCTCAGGCTTCTCTCTGGAGCTCTAGTAACAACAGGTTGGTGAGCCAATCAGAAGAGAGGAGGCTCTGAGCCTTTCTCCTGATTAGCTGACTGATTTCTGAGTGATCCAATGAAAACAGCAGATTTTAGGAAAACACTCAGAGAAAACAAATCCTGCAAGGTCCAGGTGGGTGGGGCTTGCAGCGTGGCTGAGTTTTTTGTTGTGACATCACAAAGTTCCAGAAGTCCTGACGGTTGGTTTTAAGGCTCAGTTTCTGAATACAGGCTGTGTGCATTTCTCTGTGGACTGAACTTTGATACTTTCACAGTATTAATATAGAACCTAGACCTGATCCATAATCAAACAACACATGGACATTGACCTTTAGATTATATGGACTATGAGGGCCTTTAAGTATTTATGTTATGTTGTATGTTATGTTCTTGATTGCTAAATAATCTGTTTGATCAGGACTGTGTGGTTTGGTTTGATCACATTTGATTGATACTGGCCTGGCAACATGAGCAAACAACATCATAACTGTGATATAATTTTAGCAAACCCTGACTGGTGCATTAACATATGTGACGTTAGCTTTATCCAACACAGAGCAGACAAAAAGGTAAATACAGAAAATGTTGTGTTCATGGAGCAGTGCAGCACTAACTGACTGAGAACATGTCTTTCCAGGGCCTTTGAGTACTGCACCTACGTACAGTTTAAATATGCTCATAACAAACATTTTTCTATGGGGATCCCTTATATTTGCTTTTATAGAATGTGTAAATTCTGCTGTTCATAAAACTACCAGTATACATTTTAATGTGATTAAAAAGTTTTAATAATATTGCAACATGTTCCTGCTGCTGGCTCTGCTGTGTTTCCAGAAAAGAGCAACTTCTATCATTTGTAAGAGGTTTGATAACATTAAAGGACAGGTTCACAGTTATTTCAGGTGTATCTTAATACTATTAATACTACTAATACTAATACTACTACTATCCACATGGCCATATATACAGTTACTGGCTTAATCCTTCTGCACACACTGGCTGTAAAGAAATCTCTTCCTCCCTCTTTACGCTTCAGCGGACTGTTCGCAGAGGAACACTAACACAAAAAGGGAAATTTGTAGTAAAAGGCTGTGGAAAATAGTCAGTTGATTTGTCAGACAGATTAAATCTCAAACAAGAGCTTTGGAAAACATTTTACACAGAGCCAGGACTGTAGATTTTATCCTCCATTAAGAAGGGATGTCTCTGAGGTCAGTATCAACAGGAAAAACAATTACAGTGACAAAAACCTACACATGAACATATGTGGACATGTGACTTTAAACCTATCCTTGAACCTTAAAGATCAGGGGGCTACATCACACAGTAAAGGCCACACACTGTGTCATCCAGTAACTGAACTGCCCATGAGATGAGACGTGTGAGGATCTGACTCAGCTCAGGTCCATCATCATCTCAAACATTCACTTCCTGAGAATGAATCAGAGCAGCACGTCAGGGAAAAGGAAAAATCCTCTCAGATTTTAGTGGAAAGTGGAGACAAAAGGTATGAAGGTAAATCTGAACTCATATCTTTGAAATGTCACTTATATAAAATATTCACACACACAAACTGAATTTGAAGTTAGAGCTTGTGGAAAAAAGTGATCTTGTATGTTGACATTTTCACTCAGAAAAGATTCACACATCTGTTGTCTGTGAAGTCCTAGCAAAAATATTCACAAATGTGTAGATTGATATTAACACAAATACAATGACAGCTGCCAACTTGTTATGTAACATTTAGTCATTCATTTATTGATTTATTTTACTTGTGGTCATTTTTCCAGTACAACCTCAAATTGGTCACTGCAGGTTCACAGATGCGTTTCCCTAATTCACAAAGTGACCAATCTGTGCACCTTGACTTTTGCAAAACTTGTTGTCGTAAATGTGTTGAAAACTAATCAGAAGTCAGAAGATGAAGCGCTCTTCTGCTCTGCTGTTGTCTGTGTCTACACAGTTGGATCAGCTCTGGATCAAGTCAGGGTAAGGTTCTTTCAAAAGCTTTGTTTTGGTATAGTGCTGTGATTAAGGAGTTAAAAAAAAACGCACACTACCAAAACCACCTTATCCGTATCACGTATAGACAAAAAATGCTGCTAGATGACTAGCGTAAATACTGACCAATCTTCAGATTTCAGAGGCTTCAAATGAGACTTTAGAGTACAACGTGCATATCCCCTCTCATTGTGCTACTACTCATTACAAGGACTAGGTCTGGTGGCAGTGATTAAGTCTTTAGTTAGCTTTGGGAATAAACTTCATGACTTGCTGTGTCAGAGCAAAAGAGCACTTCACCTTCTGATTTCTGATTGGTTCAACCAGTCACATTTAAACGATATGATTTCAGATTTTTGCTCTACCAGCTCCCACATTTTGCATCATATTTACCTTCATACAAATGGCTTAACACTTATATTTAGCATGTATGAGGATAATCTAACAGCAGGTTGAAGTTGGTCTGTTAATCACCAGCTGAACGGTTGCCCCAAGCTGAACTCAGACATCTGTTTGCATCAATGATTAGTGAGTTGTGTTAAAAAAAGAGCCACAGCTCTGACTCTCTGCTCCTCTAAAACACCCTGAGAGTTTTATATTGTCAGAAATATTGTTAATGCATAAGTATCTTGTAACATCAGGATGTCATTTAAAAGCCACACTACCTGCACCACTAGTCAGTGCTCTCTGGTGGACGAACCACGAAATGACAACTGTGTTTGTGAATGACCTCCAACATATCAGCGTGTCTTGTTAATGATCAGCCAACACATGTTATTAAAATGAATCTACACTAAGTGAATATCAGACACAGACAGTTTCTTGCTCCATCCTCAGATAGTTACTTGTATTTTTGTTGAGCAGGCTGTTTCTTATTTCTGCTACTTATTGCTGCTACTACATTTCAAAATAAAGTACTGGACTTTGTACTGTTTCCCCAAATAAAGACTTCACATACAAACAACATGATCAATTAATAAAACGCGATTTTAACTGTCTAACAGTGTGTTAAATACTTGAAATCTGCTCCACCTCTGGCATACATAATTAGGCTACCACAAGTTAATGTAATATTATATCCAAAGATATGATGTTGTAATATATACATATATACATACATATATATATACATATATATATATGTATGTATGTATGTATCTGAATGATATAAGACCCGCTCCTCCCTCCTTGGGGTTTAGTTTAACAGCGCGCGGTAAATAACTTCAGACCGGGGCAGAGCGGAGCGATCGGTGCTTCAGATGGAAGAACAACCATCCGGACTAACTGACGAGCAGAGCGGCGGCTTGTTGACACACAACATCACAACATAACACAACAGCACGATCTTAATATGGACAATGATAACGTGTGATGAAGGTTAATACTCACAGAGCGACACAGAGAGCTGCTGAGCGGTCCGACAACACACAGAGTGAGTCAATGAGAGAGACTGAACTCTCTCTCTCTCTCTCTCTCTCTCTCTCTCTCTCTCTATCACAAGTGACTCACGCTGACGTTTTCTGTCCATTACCCTATTCCCATATTTTCTAATGAAGTAATTCATTTACACGGCCATTGATGGAATATTATATAATTTGCTTTAAGTTTCATTATATTTAAATCTGACCATTCTACTAAATCAGTGGTTCTCAACCTTGGGGTCGGGAACCCCCGGGGGTCTCGAGATATTTTCTTGGGTTGCCTGATGATTTTCTAAATAAATGAATAATAGAGAAATTCATACATATTTTTTGAGAATCATTTTTCCATTAAGTGTTATAACGAGGTTATTATAAAACAGATTTGAGCCAGTGAGTGTGACCAGGGCTGGACTGATAGTCTGGCATACTGGACATTTTCCCTGTAGGCCAACTCACCTTGGGGCCGATATGATTTGAATTTTTAATATTTATTTTAAAAAAAACAAAAAACACCCCTCAACAAAAAACACACACACACACAAAAATCAACTACCTGCCTATATAACTGGGGCAGCGACCCATTGGTTCATTTTTTTTTATGACCCCAGACTGGCCCATTCATTTCTCCTACTGTGCTGGCCCCACCCCTCCCTCTCTGTCCTCTCTGAGTCAGAGCGACACCCCTGTAGACGAAGGAGGGAGACCTTAAAAATGGACAGACAGCAACATCAAAAACGAAGAAGAGATGTGCAGAAGTTGTGAGCCCAAAAAATATAGTATTTACATGCAGAGGCCGTCAAGTGTGTCAAAATCCCACATATGTTTGCTTCAGGGGCCACAACAGCCTCAACTTCTATGGTGTCTTTCGGCGCCATCGTGCAGCAACAGGTGGAAGGAGCAGAGGAAGAGGAAAAGATGCAGGAGCGTGACAGGGAAGCCGAGGAGCACAGTGAGCAGGAGGAGAGTAAAGCAGAAGTGGAAGCAGAAGGTAGCACGCAGGTAGAAAGGGACACTGAGGGAGTAATGCATTGCTAAAGTTACAACAATAATAATATGATAATAATACAATATTGTCCCATTTAGTGAATATTCCAGCCACTTTCAGGTTTAACCAGGAGTCACTGTCATCATGATGATGTTCTGTGATTTTCATGAACACTGTAATTTTTTTATTTATATAGTTTTTCTAGGAACATCATCAGTTTGTGTTTTGAATGATTTTTTTTGGAAGAGTGAGGAAGAGTTGCAGTGCAGGCAGCTATGCTAACACAGCTAAGCTAGCTTTTATTTTTTGTTTTCATTTTCATTTTTCTGTTTCTGTGCAAATATATCACAAATAAAGAAACCGGCAGAAGAGTGAACGCCGAATGAAAGGATTTTTTGCCACTAGGTACACTGTAAATGCAAACATTGTCCTGACTTAAGATGAAATAGTGCATTTAACTTAATTCATACTAGTTTTTTAAGTTTACTTACTAACATCAAGTTTTCTGCACTTTTTATATACATACTTGTTTCATTAAGTTATATGAACTGGACATGTAAGTTCTGCACGTTTGTCTCTCCAAAATGAGGCCAGCTATTAAAGCATTATAGATTAAAGCATGGTGGCTTCACAAGAACCTCCCCAATACCATGTCTTCATCAGCAGTGTATTTGCACATTCAAATTGTTCAATGCCCTGAAGGTTCATTTATCCAGATCTCACTCGCAGGTGACCAGTGAAAAAGATGATGTGCAAACATTTAATTGTCAAGTGTGTGAGTTTAACGAGCCCTGCAGTGAAAATGATTTTTTTACACATTTACGCAAGCATCTAAAGTTGATGCAAAAAGTGCAGTGCCCCTATCTGGATTGTGACTTTGAGACAAATGTGTACTCTACTTTTAACACACACAAAAGTAGGAACCATGACCAGACGTATTCAACATCTAGTCTTCAGTTCAAACCAGGAATAGCTGTGCTGCTCTGTGGCACTGAGGAGAGCACCTCTGTCTTAGCTGAACCTGCCCTAGGTGAAGATGACACTAGTTTAGAAGAAGAGGAGCTGACAGGTGATCGTGTTGATGTCAATGACCTTGACTCTCAGCTTGAGCATAATTTAGCTTCACTTTTCCTGAAAATGCAGACAATACTGAACATATCGGAAAGTGCGCTCCAAGAAATCATCCAGCAAATAGGACAGGTATTTCAACTTTCAGAACCACTGATGTTTTTAGTGGTTGAGGAGATACTCAGACGCCATTACCCTGATATTGATAATGCTGTTGTTAAAGAGGTAGTCTCTGCAGTGACAGACACAAATGTATTTTTGAAACACACAACAGCTGGAGGCTCACTTTCAACGTCCAATAGGAGAGCAACTTACATAGTGAAAGAATTTCCTGTCGTGGAACCTGTGGAGTTTGTCACTGACAAGCAGGGTGAAAATATAGTGTACATTCCACTGATTAAAATGCTTCAGGCACTGTTGAGTAAAGATGATGTTTTAGACAAGGCTCTCACCACCAGCAGCTCTAAAGAAAATGAATACAGTAACTATAGGGATGGTTCTCACTTAATGAAAATGCTATTTTAGCAGAAGATGAATTCAGAATTGCCCTTGGGTTGTATATTGACGACTTTGAGGTTGCAAACCCCCTCGGAACCTCTAAGAAGAAGCACAAGTTGTGCGCAGTATATTGGGTTCTTGCCAATCTACACCCAAAGTACCGCTCATCCCTTCATGCCATACAGTTAGCTGTCTTATGCAAGGTAAAGACGGTTAAAGAAAAGGGGTATCATGAAGTCCTACGTCCACTTATTGAAGATCTAGTATCACTTGAGGAGAATGGAGTTTATGTTGAAAAGTTGGGAGCAAGCATTAAGGGGACTGTGCTGTATGTTGCAGCAGATAACTTAGCTGCCCATGCATTTCAAGAGAGCTTTATTGTTGAGAAAATGTGCAGGTTTTGTATGGCTACGCGAGAAGAAATCCAAACAAAAAATGTCAGCTCAGGTTTTTACACACTGAGAACCAAAGATGCCCATGACAGACAGGTTCAGGAAATCAAGCAGGACCCATCTAAAGTAGCACATTATGGAGTAAAAGGCGAATGTGCGCTCAGTGAAAACTTTAAATATTTTCATGCTATAGATGGATTTCCACCATTCTACATGATTTTTTGGAGGGAGTGGTCCCATTTGAATTGTGCCTGTGCATTCAAGATATGATAAAAAAGAAGTACATCTCTCTTGAGACACTAAATCAGGCCATCAAAGAATTCCCATATTCATTTTCTGACAAAACAGACAAACCTCAACCAGTTCCAAAGACATTTGCCTCAAGGAAGACAATAGGAGGGAACGGACATGAAAATTGGTGTCTCATCCGATTGCTTCCTTTAATGATTGGGCATCATGTACCTGAGGGAGATGAGACATGGGAGATGCTCATGGTCTTAAAAGATGTGCTTGAATTGATTGTATCTCCAAGATTCACAGATGAGTCTTTGTTCTATTTAGAGTCTAAAATCTCAGAACACAGAGAGTTACTGCGGAATGCTTTTCCAGATTGCAGACTCCGTCCAAAGCATCACTATGCCGAACACTATCCCCACTTGACAAAAGTCTTTGGACCTCTTATAGACATGTGGACAATGAGGTTCGAAGGGAAGCACAAGTTCTTCAAAAAAATCATCCATGAAACTCAGAACTTCAAAAATGTTCCACTAACTTTGGCGAGGTGACATCAAAAGATGATGGCGTACCATTTGGACTGTGCTTCCTTTTTCAAACCAACACTTCAAGCAAACAAAGTAAAGAACATAATGATTTCTTCCCTCCCAGGGAACATTCAAGACATTTTGCACCGAAGATGTGGGCTCCAAAACACAGTTCTGTCAGCAGTGTCTGTCAATATTAATGGAATGAACTATGCTGCAGATATGGTGGTTTCTGTAGGTTCATGTGAAGGGCTTCCAGAGTTCAGGCAGATTAAGCAAGTGCTAGTGATAAATGCAGACATTGTTTTCTTGTGCAAACCAATGATTGCGTGGTATCATGAGCATCTTCGTGCTTATGAATTGACACAAAGCAGCACAGGCTTGGTTGCCACTCAGTTGACTGAGTTCAATGATATTTTTCCTTTGTCAGCCTACCGAGTCAGAGGCACACTGTTTGTTTCTTTGAAGCATTACATATTATGCTAGCCTATCACTAACTTTACGGCTCTCTTCTTTGTAGGATGATGGAACAGAAGTGGCCAATCAGAGTCATCGTCACTGATTGTGACATTAGAAGAATCAGTCTTGATCAGAAACCAGGCAGCCTTGAGTCTCTCTTGGATCATTTGAAAGTTAAACTGGCACTACCATATGACTTCACACTACAGTTTGAAGACCCACTGTTTAACAATGCCCTCTGTAATCTGACAGATGTGTCAGAACTGCCAGATCGAGCCACGCTGAAAATGATAAGTTTTGAGTCCTTCTCTTCAGTCTCTAGCACACTGTCCTCACCACGCACATCTGACACAGATATACTGTATACAAGTGAAGAAAAATCTCAAATGATGAGGCCGGATCCTTGGCCTTCTGCGTTTGATATTCCAGATTTCTCTGTGGATGTAAATTTCCGACTGAGACAGGGAGACCTTGCCTATATGCAGGAAGGAACTCGAATGGATGTTTCTCGGGACATGAAACATGTGATCTTAGAAAGACTTGCAGAGGCAATGTACAAGTACACAGCATACCCCACAGAGGAATACTGTCAAGAAGTTGCAGCTGCACTGATTGCAAAACATCCCTGTCTGAAAGAAGCTGGATCACCCACTGGATATTGTGGATGGAAAAATAGCATTAAATTCAAGATGGGGAATTTTCGTACAAAAATGAGAAGATCAGGAATGGCCGATGTCACAGTGAATGGCAACAAGCGAAAGAGGGATTTCCCAGAAGGAGCACCATCATGTAGTAACATAAAAAGGGCAAAAAGAAGTGAAACAAATTTCTTGCCAAATTTTCCTGATGGTGAAAATGCAGATTCGCTTGAGTCTGTTAGAAGACAGCTTGAAAATGAAGCAAAAAAGAGGCTTCCGGACTCAGCTGATGTGAAGAAAATGATGGACCAGACATTTTCTTTGCGACGCAAAGAAATTGTGACGGAACAGCCTCCAGTTAAAAGGATGATGGAACGCTGGCCTGTGCTGTTCACAGAAAGTCAGGTATGCCCCACTTACACTGCACTATACTGAACCACACCACAAGTAATCAATATTTTCACTGTGGATTACACTGTTGTTTCGGTTCTTTTAATGATTAATTGATGTATCACTGAGTAAATCTGGTCATTACCTTTTGAAAAATGTATTGTATATGACAGTCAAATAGACTATTGGTGTTAAATGACTGCCATGGTGGAGTAAACAATCCTTTGGATGTGTTTTTTTTTTGTTTAAGGTGTTTGCAGAGTTCTACAGAGTTGCCAGTAAGAACCTCAAGAAAGACTTCTATGAAGCTCTGGACCACCATACCGCTCGTCTCATTGACCTCTTCAAATCCAGAAAAGGAGCTGTAGGCCAATCACTTGATCACCTCCTCCAGTCAATCAATACACAAGTAAGTGTTGTTTCTGATCTTCATCATTACCACCTTACAGTGGTGTGCTTGCAAGCATCAAGTAGGCTTACAGCTGCTACAAAAGTACAAGTAATTCTTTAGAATTCAATGTTGGAACTCGAGCACACGTATATCCACAGATTTTTTTTCTCATATTTTTCTTTCATATATTCTTCTGGTTATTGTTTTTTTGTCATCTTTTCCATGAGACTGACATCACCACAACACGCGCTGCTGTCCTGCAATGTCTGCCCCTGTATCTTGGAGAAAATTCCAGCAAATTCTTCCTCAGTTGCTCAGTAAGTACATTTATAATGACAATGATATGACCATCGTACAATGCACATTTTAGGACATCATACCTCAGGTTCAGTTATCAGATTTCATTTGTTCAGGTCTGATTTACAAAAAAAAAAAAAAAACTTTTGTCAAGGCTTAGGTGTAGTGCACCTGGGCTTAACACCTGGGCTTAACTATTGGCTGTTTGCAGCCAATAGTTAAATTCCCCCAAACTGAGGTCCAGTTAGGTATTATAGCCTGTATTCACACTTGACCAAACCAAACATATTTAAGTGTAGTGCTGAAATCCTGGCATTTCTACCTGCTCATAATCTAAAGAGTTCTCAAAAACAGTATTCCAGAGTGCTGCAGACACTTTGATCATAAGAGTGAACACACTATAACCATGGGTCTTAATATCCTACCTAAATTTATTTGTGTTCTTTTATTTTGAATGCAGGATTCGGACACTGCACAAGACTTCTCCCAGGTGCCTGTTGGGGTTCTTAGAGTCATGACTGATGACATGCCACCAGTGATTAACAGCATTGCAATCATCCTTGAAGGAAACATAGTCATGGATGAGGTTCCCACAACCTCTCTAGGACTTTGTCTTCTGTTCGGCTTGATATATGCACTCCATCTGGATTACCCCAAAGGTATGAAGAACACATTTGAGTTCATCCAGAAGACATTGTTGAACCTTGGACAACAAAAGCTCAGCCCAAAACTCCAAACATTAAAAAATGCTCTTTTGAGCTAGATGTTATGGCTAGGGATAGCTATAGCCTGCTGTTTTTTTACCCAAGTGTGGTGTGTGAATCAGTGTGAGTGTGATGGGGCTGAACAATTAAACAAAGCGTTATTTAGTATGATAAGCATTTATTTTTAATGTATTGAATATTATATTTCGCTTGCTGCTTTTTTTTTTTGATGTTTTGATAATGAAACTATGACAGAATACTCTTTTTTTTGTGGAGCTGAAGAGGTCTCGATATTGTATTCTGAAGAAATAAGAAAATACACAACACAGTGAGATTGATCCCTCTAACAAAAATGAATGAATCGTCACAATAACTGTCAAAAGAATTGCAATGTTTTTGTTGGTTTTTTTGTTCAGCCTCATTTCATTCCATACTAATCTGACTCAGTATTATGGGTGTGCAGTTACTGTTACCTCACAATTGCAGAAAGGGTGGAGGTACTTGGGGAGCCAACAGTGTAAAACAAAGTTAATAAAACCAAAAGTAAACTTAGTATAAGTATCTATTGAGATACCTGCTTGTTGTATTTGTTTGCTGATTTTTGCATTTGCGATTGGAAAGCATAAAAAAAGTTTAAAGGCAGCAGAAGACATCCTTATGTAGGTCACATGACCCCGCCATCAGCACAGGTGTTAAGTAATTTCCAGTGAGTTAAAACTGTTGAAAAAGAGCATACAGTATATGATGTTTAGTATTAGAATGTAGTGTGCTTCTGCAACACAGGTTGAAAAAAATCAAAGTTGTTAAAGAGCTGACTTAGATTTAGCTGCTTTGATGTATTGATGATGTTTGTACAAGTACTGTTCAATGTAATAATCTGGACTAAATGTTCCCAAGTGTCTGTTGCTGTGAGACATTCAGAAAAGTGTCCATCTAGAGCCTTCTGTTAGCTTATACCCAGACCAACCAGCACACCACCTCACTCTTACACTCCTTCTCACTCTTAAGTCTCACTCATTCTGTCATACATCACATACTGATTTTCACTCATACTCACTGACATACTTTTGTCTAGCACTCACTCGCATACATACACGCTCATACATTCAGTCCCTCTCACAAACACATGAGCAAATACATAATTTAACAGGAATTTGAACCAATCAGGAAACTACAAGGAAGGATTTGCCTCGAACTGACATAGCATCATTTATTCCCCCTGTTTTCTCTGCCCTGCACTGACTGGCCTGGTTCTCTGCTAACAGAAGGGTTTGGCCTACTATAATTCAATACAATATATGCAATTTTTGGATGAAGGTCAAATTTAGTAAATAAATTCATGTTGTGTTAAATGTTCAGCCAAACTCGACATTTGATGGTCTTGACAAGTTTCAGAATGAACAGCATGTTGATTGTTGTTGTTTACGAGTTCCGGTCAACTTTATTGAAGTTGCTTACACTAAGATACTTCAAGTGTAGTTTTTGACAAATTTCAAGTGATGGCCACTTGTTTTGGCAGAATATATTAAGTTACTCTGACTCAAAATATTTGAGTTGTAACAGCTTGATTTGAATTTAACTACACTGAGATCCATTAAGTTGTCACAACTTCAAAAAAAAGTAGAGCTCACTTAAATCCAATAATTTCACACTACTTCACACAATTAAGTTTGTTTACTTAGTGTTCCCAAGGTAATCGGTTTCCTAAATTTATTTAAGTAAACTCAACTTGTTAGAATTTACAGTTTAGAAAAAATGATTTAGTTCACTCTCCCATTCAGAAACTAACAGCAGCTACCAACACCTTTAAGGTGGAATACCTTAAGGTGATATGATGTTGAAAATCAATCGGATATTCAAAATTTTAAAAATCTACATGAAATTCGACTGGAGAATATTCTATTTTCTCACTTGGAGAAAAAACGTGGTGGAGCATCATTCTGGCTGCACTACACCTGTGGTTGTAATTGTTGAACTCATTATAATTTTCATGTTCCCTGAGACAATACAGAGAACATGACCTCTGTGACCTCAGTGGTAGCCAATGAGCCTACAATAGTCAAACAGCTGAGTGATGCTTCATCATGTCAGGCTTGATTGGATCCTGATATCAATATGTTCTGTTCATTTTCATTTCAGATCCCAAAATATTCAAACAGTCTGAAAACCAACCAACAAATAACCACTGTGTGTCCGTGTGTCTGTGTGTGTGTGTGTGTGTGTGTTTACTTTGGCAGTACACAGTAATTATAGTTCTTACTGTAGGTGGAGCAGCCGACACACACATACACACACACATACACACACACACACACACAGCTGATGTGTCCGATGCCTGTTCAGGAGATGAACTGAGTCATCATTCAGTGGAGGAAAAAGATTTTGAAGAAAATAACTGAACAAACATAAATCTGACGCTTTGAGTTCAAGTGAAGTTTATGGTTGATATGTAACTGTGACGTACTTGACCAGCTTCAGTTCTTCACATCATGGATTCCTCTTTCTTCTGAGACTCTCCTCCATGTTGATGTGATAACATCACTTCATTTCTGCAGATTTGTAATTTATAATATAGATATTACAAAAATATTGCTTTAATGATTTGTCTGTAACCAGTGGAGATTTGGTAGTTTGTGGTATGAAAGATGTAGATTCTGTAAACACTTAAATTACAGTCAGAGGTGTTTTTGTGGGAAAAAATGAGTTCCATGCTTTCTTTTATATGTAGACTGTGAACATGAGGTACCATGAGGTATATGAATGGTCAGCTGTCCACACCCCCTACAAAGACCTTTGTTCACTTGTCCATCATGTTTGACCTGTTCAGTTTTTCTCTTCATCGAAACTTGACGTCTTTTAAAAATGGACACACGATTATTTTTGAACCAGTTCAAAAGATGAGAACCTCCACCTTCTCAGAAGAAGAGCAACACTGCTAACCAGCAGACGTAAGTTAGTCAAAATGGAAAGGTGCACTGTTTATATTTAAGTTGCACTGTGTAATAAGCTGTTTCTGTGAACTGTTTCAGACTGTGCTCTATGATGCAGAAAATGATGCTGAGGTAGTTTACGCTGATTACTTCTGTCAGAAACATGACAAGACCTGGCTGCTTCCTGGACGAGTGCGCTCTACATTGAATTGACTCATACGCTGATGGAAAACTGACAAATTACATTACAGCTGTTTTACAAATGTGTACAAATGTGTAAACGTTGTAAAAGATGGATAACCCAGTTTTTTTCAGGTTTAAGGAACCAATTGAAGCAACAGAAATTCATTTTCTTAATGGCTGACAGAGAGGATCTCCAGACTTCAGAGTGATATTAAAATATTTACTGATAAAAATGAAATTTGAGGTTGACTGGCAGTTAATTATCTTGGTGTTGAGACTGAGTGATGTTCACAGGCCTGGACCACAGCGAAGATGGAAGAAGAACTCCTGGAAGAGCTGAATGCAGGAAGGCCTTCAGATGTTTGTTTCTGTCGTAAGTCAAGCAGCAGGAGAGGATGTAAAAACCTTCCTCCCAACTCTGCACAGGAAGCTCCTGAGAATCTTTGGCTGTCAGATCTCTACTGCTCCACTCTCTACAGTGGATGCTAAACCAACAGAGCTCTTGGAGGTGGAATTGAGCACTGCGACCCTGGTACCAGAAGTGATGGACACTGCTAAATTCTTCCTGGATGAGCCAGAGTAGGAGAATGGGAGTATAGGAGTAAAGCTGCAGGTGTTGCCATTGGCAGACTGCTGACTAACTCACTAGTTCCCTGCCTCTTTCAGTTTGGATTGGCTCCTATGAATCTTGTGCTTGGTGTCTGCACCATAGGAGCATGATTCATGGTCAAACCCATCTACAGGAGGATTTGTCAACCGGTCTAAGTCCTTCCACCAGATGGACTACGATGAAACCTGGACCACACAGTCCAGACTGCTGGACTACTGGGGAACAGGGAGGCTTGTCCACATGTCTTTGCCACACCGGAGCTGCAGGAGCAATTTGTGGAGAAGAGGGAGGCTTCTCCAGAGGTATCTTTGGATAAGAAGACGATTACTATGTAGTTGTACTATGTTGTGACTATGGGCACATCCTGGTCAGACTCGAAACCAATGTCACTGTGTACATGGACAACAAGCTGGAGGTACTGCAGCAGGAGCAAGTGGAGGTATCTCTGCCAGAGAAATCCTCAGTTCAGGACTGTAATGTTAAGAGGAAGGGAGTGCTGTGTTCGTGTTCCCACTGAGGACTGAATTGCAGTTATGCCACTTTATTCTTAAAGGTATTAAATAAATTCTATTCATTTTAACTGAATAATTTTCTTCGTATTTACCATTCATGTGTATGGACTGTGTATTTCCTTATAATGTTCTTTTTGTTTTTTGTTTTTTCTTACAGCCCAAAAATATATTCAACATTATTTTGTCACCTTGATACTTAATGAACTTCTTAAATTAATGAGAATTGCTTATAAACTTGCAAACTGATGAGAGGGGCACTAGCGAGCGATGAAGAAGTGAGACACATCTCAAAATAGCTCATCACAAACTCAAACAAGGTCAATTTGACTCCCTTCTTAATCTAAACACAATATCAGTCGCTGGGACCCAAATCTTAAAATGGTTTAGCCAGGCAAAGACCGGGGAGACCTAACCAGGCCCAGAAGCCTCGGACTGGCCAGACTCAAAAACCCAGGATGCTGATGACAGAAGTGCGAGAGAACCTACAAACAAGACTTGCAGCCATAGCCACCTTAAGCTCAGAGGTGAACTCTTCCGTGAGATTTTGTCATTAAAAAAAAGCATTCAGAAGGAAATGCAAGCAATAGACTAGAGAAGATGGGGGATATAATCTACTCCTATGGTGCAGAAAGATTTGGGGTGCAAGACAGAAAGAGGGTTGAAAGAGCACAGTTAGTTAAGTCCAGACGGCAAAGGGAAATGGAGAAATTAGTTAAGGAAAGAAGACAATTAAGAAAGCAGTGGAAAAGGGCAACAGTGTTACAAGAAGAGTTGAGAGGCAGGCTAGCAGTACTTAGAAGGGCTGAATATCTTAGGAAAAAGAGAAAGAAGAAAGAATATGTAAGAACAGCGTTTTACAGGGACGCCTTCAAGTTTGTTAAAGGATTGTTTAACCAGGAAAAGGGAGGGCAGCTTAAGGCAACAAAGTTAGAAGTAGAAAAGTATCTAAGAAACACGTATTCAGATTTTGAGCAGAATAGAGTAGTAGGCCTTCCACCCGACATGCCACCAGTAGGAAAGATAGATTGTGAGATGGATGTTAGACCACCCAGGTGGAAGGAGGTTGAGGAGGTAGTCAGGCGTGCAAAGGCTTCTTCGGCCCCAGGGCCAAACGGAGTCCCCTACCGGGTTTATAAAAGCGCACCTGATATCCTAAAGTTTTTGTGGAAGCAATTAAGAATAGTTTGGGAGAAACAGGTTATTCCCAGAGCATGGCGTAGGGCAGGAGGTGTTTTTATTCCAAAGGAGAAGGAATCCTCAGACCTGAGTCAGTTTCGAATGATCTCTCTCCTAAATGTAGAGGGGAAGATCTTCTTTAGCATAGTCGCACGGAGATTAGCTAGTTATTTAGAAAGGAATAGCTTAATAGATACTGCAGTACAGAAGGCAGGAATACCAGGTTTCGCAGGGTGTTTAGAGCACACTAGCATGATTTGGCATCAGATTCAGGCAGCCAAGACAGAGAAAAGAGACTTGCATGTCATATTTTTGGATTTAGCAAATGCGTTTGGTTCAGTGCCACATAGCCTTATTTGGGAGGCATTTGATTATTTTAGAGTGCCTGGAGTAGTGGTTAATTTAGTAAGGTCGTATTTCCAAGACATTAAACTATGCGTAAGTACAGCAGGCTTTACGACAGGGTGGCAGAGGCTAGAAATAGGCATTATGGCAGGGTGCACGATTTCTCCATTGGCATTCACAATGGCGATGGAGGTAATCATTAGAGCTTCTAAGTGGGTTGTAGGTGGAGAGAGGCGGCAGGATGGGATGCGCCTTACACCAATTAGGGCCTACATGGATGACATGACGTTGATAACTACAACGGTGCCATGTATGAAAAGAGTACTTGAGAGACTTAATAAAAACTTAAAGTGGGCTAGTATGAAAATTAAGCCTAGTAAGTCTAGAAGTATCTCAATAAGTAGAGGGAAGCTAAGTGATAGGAAGTTTGTAATAGACGAAGAGGAAATTCCAATAATTAGGGAAAAATCAGTAAAGAGTCTAGGTAGGTGGTACAAGGCAGACTTGAAGGACGGAGAACAGGTAGTGCAGTTTCGGAAAGATGTTGCCGAGGGACTGGATAGAATAGATAAATCAGGGCTTCCAGGAAAGTTGAAGTTGTGGTGTTTGCAGTTCGGATTATTTCCCAGACTGATGTGGCCAATGTCTGTTTATGAGATTCCATTATCTGCTGCAGAAAAAATGGAAAGATTAGTTAGCTTTTACATTAGGAAGTGGCTAGGTGTTCCTAGATGCTTAAGTACGGTGGCACTGTATGGGAAAGGCATACTTCAGCTCCCAGTCACTAGTCTGGTGGAGGAGTTTAAATGTACTAAGGTTAGGACAGAGCTCCTGTTATCTGGGAGTAAAGATGTGGTAGTCAGTAAGGTGGTTCCAAACCCAATCAAGGGGAGAAAGTGGAATCCAAGAATGGCAGTGCAGGAGGCAGAAGCAACGCTCAGGCATACAGAGATTGTGGGTAATGTCCAAATAGGCCGGGGAGGCTTGGGGCTTGGCCCAGGCAAACCGGTGTGGAGTAGAGCAGGTCCCAAGGAAAAGAGAAAGCTAGTGGTGGAACAGGTTCGTAGACAGGAGGAGATATTAAGGGGTGCAAAGGCAGTGGCTCAGGCTAAGCAGGGACAGTGGTTAAATTGGGAAGGTGTAGATAAGAAAAAGCTTAGCTGGAAAGAGCTGTGGAGTATGGAGGAAAGTAGCATTAGATTCTTGATAGGGGCAACATATGATGTATTGCCAACTCCCCAGAACCTAAAACTCTGGGTAAATGGAGACCCGCTATGTGCATTGTGTTCAGGTACGGCAACTCTAAAGCACATTTTGTCAGGCTGTAAGGTTAGTCTGTCGCAAGGCCGGTACACGTGGCGACATAACCAGGTTTTAAAAAGCTTAGCTGCAGGAATAGAAGACCTACGGAGGCAGGCAAATTTAGGAGGGTCTAAAACAAAGAGAGTTGCAATAAAGTTTGTTCAAGAGGGAGAGAAAGTTGGTAAGACAGCAAGGAGGCAAGGCAGCTTAGAGGATGCTTGTGATTGGGAAATGCAGGTAGATTTAGGAGGAAAGCTTGTTGTTCCCCAGGAAATAGCCAGTACAAAGTTAAGGCCTGACATAGTCTTGTGGTCTAGGAGTAGAATGAAAGTATATTTCATAGAGTTGACTGTTCCATGGGAGGCTTCAGTTGAAGAAGCATATGAAAGGAAAAAGCTCAGGTATGCAGAGTTAGGGGCAGAAGCAGAGCAGCGAGGATGGAAAGTTAGGATTTGTCCAGTAGAAGTAGGATGTAGAGGATTTGTAGCAAGGTCTGTTGTCTCTTTGGTAAGGGAGCTAGGAGCAAGTGGACAGAGTGTGAGGAAAATAGTAAAAGACATGTCAGATGAGGCAGCAAGATCCAGTCAGTGGATTTGGATTAGAAGAAGTAATGGTAGCTGGGGGCCCAGCAGGGGGAGCACTTAGGATAGACAGACTCTTAGGAGAAGCAAGGAAGAAAATCCAGGAAGAGGAAGTGTTTTTAAGTCGGGGGTGTGGCCTGTGCGAGCCTCTTTGAGACCATGCGGTTAGTCCAGGTGAGGTGGCCTGTATTGTTTGGTTGCATTATTTGAATTNGGGGAGCACTTAGGATAGACAGACTCTTAGGAGAAGCAAGGAAGAAATCCAGGAAGAGGAAGTGTTTTTAAGTCGGGGGTGTGGCCTGTGCGAGCCTCTTTGAGACCATGCGGTTAGTCCAGGTGAGGTGGCCTGTATTGTTTGGTTGCATTATTTGAATTGGTTTGTAGTGTGTCTTTGACTGTTTAGGTGAGTTTATTTGTTTTAGGTGAGTTGTTGGAGAGTGGGGGAGTAGGGGAAGGTAGAGCACAGCCTAATCCGGCGGGGGAGAGTTTAGCTTAAAAAAGGCATCTCTCCTTGACTCTACCTCCCTCATTCAAAATGGCCGTCACTTTCTCCAACTGGTTAGGGGAGTTTGTTTGCTGAATCTGCTAGTGTGTTTTGTCCGAGTTGATGATGTTGTTTGTGGTAGCATAGGCAAGGTAAAGGAGAAAATAGTCGTGGTGTGAGGAGCAGTGATGGCTGGCATTAGGGGAGTGACTCTGGGACGCCAGTGATCACTGTCTAGCCTCCTGGAGGTGTCGTGGGACCAACTAGACGAAACACTGGTGAAAGGAGGTTCCCACCTGATGACCCCAAAGACATGTTAGTTATCACTGCTCATTAGTCTGTGTAGCCAAATTAATACTTATCATAGGACTTAGGATGTTAAGCTTAGGGAGCTATTCACTGAGCCTGGTCCATTTTCTGTAGCACAAGTTGCTTGTGTTTACCTTAAATAAATTCAGAAGTCTATTTCAGAACTGAAAAACAATCTTGCCGCACACGAAGTCACCCTGACGGAGTTGGAGTTGGAGTTGGAGTGCACGACCACCCACTCAGATACTCTTTCCACATTTCCACAGTGGACTGCTTGTCAACAGAGATGAAGCAACTAACTGGACGAAAAACGTGAAGACCTTGAGGCCCAATTGAGAAAGAACAACATCAGGATCATGGGGATACCGGAAGGAAAAGAAGGGTCAAAGATGAGAGATTTTGTCTCTCAACTCCTGGCTGAATCGCTATCTTTGGGAGAAACCTCTGATATATAGAATCAGCCAGTGGGCCAAACCAGGAGCCCCAACACAACTACTACCATGTTTGTGAGGAAATACTGCAGAGGGTGGGAGAAAGGAAGAACTTGAAATACCAAGGACTGAAAATACTCATATTTCCAAACTTTGAAGAGCTGCATTTACCAAAGTCAGAGAGATGCTACGAGGAGTACCAGACATCAAATATTAAATACTAAAAATTGGACCTAGTTTCTACCCGTAGAATAGATAAAAATAATAAATAATATAGATAAATTGTAAGTATCCTCCTTAATACTTCCATTGACAATAATAACCTTTCTGACATCTGGAGAATTACAAATCCTACTGGTAGAGAATACTCTTTCTATTCTACAAGACATAATTCTTACACCAGGATAGATTATTTCCTTGTGGATACAAAATTATTGCCCTATGCTTTGGATGCAAAATATCACAATATTGTAATCTCAGATAACAGCCCTCTCACTTGCTCCTTAAATTTTCAAAACATGGTAAAGTCACAAAGGAGCTGGAGACTTAATCCTCTGTTGCTGACTGCAAAGGAAGTCTGTGATTATTTAAGGACCCAGATATCCCTCTAGTTTGAAGCTAATGATAACTCAGAGACTAACCCTTCTACACTCTGGGAGGCATTTAAAGCTTTTCTTAGAGGCTGTGTTATTTCGTTCAACGCGGCTAGAGGGAAGAAGAACAGGACCAGGCTACTGGAATTAGATCACCAGATCAACCTACCTACCGTCGACTCAAGTCACCAATAGACTCTGTACACAAAACAGAATATTTTTGAAATTATTGCCAAACCACACAAACTTCTGGCATGACAACTATGAAAACAAGAAAATGACTGTGCGACACACAAAATTAAATCTGACAAAGGTGAGATTTTAAAAAAGCCTAAAGACATTAGCGATTGATTTTTTCACTTTTATGAAAACCTGTACAAATCCAAAAATAATATAGACTATAGCACTATGAAAGGTTTCTCAGATAAATGCAACCTCTCTAAATTAAATGAAGAAGAGTCAGCTCAATTGAATTCTGAGATTTCTGTTGCAGAAATTAGGAAGGCCATCACCTCACTTAAAAGCAATAAGAGCCCAGGCTCTGATGGCCTGCTGAGCTATATAAAAAATTTGTGAAACTTTTTGTCCATATTTACACAGGTTGTTCACTTAGGCCCATGCTGAAGGCACTTACAGAAGCGTTTTTTACAGTCATCTATAAAAAGGGCAAGTACCATGTTATGACCCCAGTGGTTGTCTGGTGCTTCTGCTCTCTCTCCCTCCAGGCGTTGCGCCTCCTCCATTAATGGATGAGCTTTGCACAGGTGGATCTATTTTGCTGATTGTCCAGAGGTGCCATATGGGAGGACGAGGGCTGAGTGGAGCGGGTGGGCCAGAGTGTGGCAGCGTGTTTCCTGCAAGTGTGATACTCCTTGTGTGAAGGAGATTAGAAGCCAGCATTTTTGTTGTTCTTTTTTTTTGCAGGACTTTTGCGTTTAATAATAAAAATCATTGGTTTCCTCACACTTTTCTTTTGCCTCCTCATCTTCCTTTCCTCCTGGAAAGCTTTTTTCATTTGTTACTTCTCCTCATCCCCCGGCACACATCTGGGAACATATCTGCAGAACCTGGTCTAATTGTTGATGGTGTGGCTGTGGTGTCTTTGACTGCTTCCTCCGATGGAGGAGCCAGTTGAGCAGAAGCTGGTTAGTTTAACTCCTGGTCAATATGAGGTGGCGGAAAACAAACCACTAATGCTACCACAGTTTGATCCCTCCTCCGTTGAGTCCACTCCTGGTTCTAAGCTGGATGTGCAGATAAGAGTCCATCTTTCTCGCCTCCAGTTAGAAAGAGAGGGAATTCCAGCTTCACAGGGAGTTGGAGTTTGGGAAGTTGGAGGCAGAAACGGCAATTAAAATGTGACAGTTGGAGTTGCAGACAAATCCAAGTTCAGTAGGTAGGTTGTTGCCAGTCAGGTCATCAGCTGTGTTTGACATCAGTAAAAACATTCCTTTGGTCCCTGTGTTCTGCGAGAGTGAGGTTGAAACTTATTTCACTGTGTTTGAATGCATAGCCGCTGCATTAGGTTGGCTGCAGGATGTGTGGGCCGTGTTGCTGCAGTGTAAGTTAACTGGTAAGGCTCAGGAGGCTTGCTCTTCACTTTCTGCGGCAGATAGCCTCGTGTACGAAAAATTTAAGAGTGCTATTCTGGGAGCATATGAGTTAGTGCCAGAGGTTTACCGCCAGCATTTTAGGGGACTCAGGAAAATCTTCAGTCAGTCATGCATGGATTTTACAAGGGAAAAATGCTTTCTCTTTGACCAGTGGTGTTTGGCCTGCAAGGCCATCATTTAGCTTCCTTGCGGGAGTTGATATTGGTTGAAGAGTTTAAAAACTGTGTGCCTGAACATATAGTCATCTATTTAAATGAACAAAAGGTGTCCATCCTGCAGCAGGTGTCTTGGCGGATTAATTTGCCCTTACACATAAAAGCAGCTTTGTGAAGCTACGTTTCCTTCGCCTGTGATTCCTCCATGCAAAGAAGGTGGCAGGTGGCATAAGTTTCACATGACAAGACATCCCGAAATTCCAAGGGAGAGAGATTGTGTTTTTTTTGTCACAAGCCTGGCCACTTAGTTGCTGACTGTGAAGTTTTGTACCCGCATCTCTTCATCATGTCCATGTACAGTCCAAGTTGGTTACTATTTTTTTCTCAGTAGCTGTGCAGGATTCTTTCCCAGTTGCTGGCGTTGACCCTATTGTGGGTAATGACATAGCTGGAGGGAAGGTCAACCCAGTACCCAAGGATAATGTTTTTGTGTCGGAGCCTGAAGACTTGACACAGAAATGTTTTGTTTTTCAGTGAATTGCCTGTCCAAAGCACCTGAGAGAGTAGCATGGACTGACCCAGGGGAGGGTAGTAAAAACCAGAGATGCTTGAAAGTGCACTAGTGCATTCCACATTCTCTGTGCTCCCCTTTGTCTGGGTCAGTTCGTCTGTTATTGTCCCTTTTGTTACCTGTTCAAGTTACCCGTGCTTCTGGTTCCTGTTCAAGTTCCCTGTGTTCCTCATGCTTCTGGTTCTTGTTCAAGTTCCCTATGTTTCTCGTGCTTCTGGTTCTTGTTCAAGTTCCCTGTGTTTCTCTTGCTTCTGGTATCTGTTTATGTTCCTTGTGTTACCTTGTGTTTTTGTAAGTAAAATTATGTTTTTCCACCTACTCCCTTGTGTACCTGAAACTGTGACATTATCTGTTTGAAATTTTAAAAAGGTTTAATTTTGGAGACAAATTTATTTCAATGATCAAGCTTCTCTACAACAACCCTTGTGCGCAAATCCTTACAAATCAAATAATGCCCCCCCATTTTAATTTATATAGGGGGAAGAGACAAGGGTGTCCCTTGTCCTCTGATTTTTGCCCTGCAATTGAACACAGAAAAATCTGTAAATACGATTTCTTTATTTTATGTTGATGACGTTCTATTATATATTACCCAACCTCAAGTAACAATCCCGGCAATACTGGATAAAATCAATTCATTTGGATCCTTCTCTGGATATAGAATAAATTTGAGTAAAAGGGAGCTAATGCCCAAACAAGTAGATATTGTTTCTTGGTTAAAGAAGCTCCCATTTATCATATCACCAGAGAAATTCACATACTTATGAATCCAAATTACAAAATACCACAATAAAAATGTCCTAGTGTTTCTAGCCAAACCTTTGTTCAAACAAACTCATCTGTACTTCCTTTTTTTTATAGGGCTACAAAACAGAAATGGCTGGAAACACTTTTGCAAATTTAAAAGAGAAGGGGGACTTGCAATCCAAACTGGTTGAAGCTGGCATGCTAGCCTTATTCCTTAGGAGCCATCCTTCTATGGTCTTTACACCATTGAAAAATCTCTTTACAAATGCAACTTAGTGATTCATTGTATTTGGAAACAAATTAAATCACATTTTAATATGAAACCCACATCATATGCTGGTAAAACCGACTTTTATGCCATCTATTCTAGATAATACTTTTAAACTCTGGAAAAAAGCCAGTATCCATACAATATGAGATCTGTACATTGGTGGCATGTTGGCCTTGTTAACACAAATACAGAGAAATTATAAATTACCAGGGAGCGACTTCTTTAGATGTTTGCAAATAAGAGACTATATTAGAAAAATTCTGCAGAATTTTGAGACTTTTAGTGGATTTAGTCTTGATAAATGCCTTTGACTCTCACCATGCTCAGAAAAATTAATATCTCGCATATATGATACCTTACAATCTATTGGTCCCGTTGACTCCACTCTCATAAAAACTAAATGGGAGGAAAAAATGGGCACTAAAATCTACAATGCTCAATGGAAAGAAGGATTAGAGAGCACTCATCGATGCTCTAATAATGTGAGACATTGTTTAATCCAATTTAAAATCTCACACCTTCACTACTCTAAGGAGAGGTTGCACAGAATAAACCCTGAAATTTCCCCTACATGCAACAGATGCTATATAATATCCCAAATACTTCAAATATGATTATAACCCCTTATAATCATCCTAAGTATATCTATATAAAATAGACAATACGCAACAGTGTTTCGTATCTTACAGCCTCATCATTGCAAAGAAATTGCTTCTTACACACTGGAAAAAAGAGGTCCCTAGTATTAAGACGTGGCTTAGTGACCTCACAAATACACTTCACTTAGAGAGCATAAGGTACACCCTTTTGGACAAGCTTCAGAATTTCAACAAGATTTGGGCACCCTTCGTTCACTTCCTTTCACATAAAGTATAAATTAGTTGGGCTTTCTCATCCTACTTAATCAAAGAACTAACAATGAGTTGGGCGGGATAGGGGAGGCGGGATTTCCTTTTTAAGTTGTTATGCTATGTTTTGTGTTTTTTCTTTTATAAATACTGTATGTTCAAGAAAATTAAGCATGATGTCATCTAATTGTGTGCATATCTACTCATGTAGATATCTGTACACCCTTGTGTTTAATTTATATCACCATGCTTGAATAAAAATGATCCTGTACTGAAAATGACTGGTGTTAACAAGACTTCATTCCTGAGACTACCCCTCCCAAATCCAAAATTAGTCTATTAAGATTTCTCTTATTGGAGTTTAATAACAGTTTAGAGCTTTATCAGGGAGTTCAACCAGTTGGGGTCTAACTGACCCAAAGGTGAGTAATGAAAGTAGTTTATTTGCTGTAATGGAGGTGAGGCTCAGTGAACTGGAAGTACTCCACTTTCCTCCAGCTTCTGCGCAGCCAGGAAACTAGAGCAGCTCGGTAGACTGCCCGTGATAATAGATGTAGCCCTAAGCCCTCGTTTGGCATCCATACATGGTCCAGACCCGAACCAGGTTTATACCCAGTCTGTTTGAAGAAACAGTTTCTAAATCTAGTGACAAATGCACTACGTTGGCAACACTGCAAACAACCCCTAATAGAAATTGTTTGCACCAGTTAAATACTCACCAACGGCACTTTTTAATTCAAGTAAGTTCAAAACCTTACTTTATCATAGAGAGAAACCCAACAGTTCCCACAAAAAGCAGCACTTGGTGACATGGGGTGAGGAAAAACTCCCTCTTACAGGAAGAATCTTCCAACAAAAGTTGGCTAATGGTGGGGGGGCGTGTCTGCCTCCACCATTTGGGTTTGAGAGGAGAAAGAGGGGGTGGGGGAGGAGAAAGAGGGAGGAGAGAAAGAGAGAGAGACCATGAGCAGCAGGATACACTGTTGATTGTTAATTATAACAGTAAAATAATAACAGTCATTTGTCAAGTTCTTGCAAATCAATTTGTCATAATTTCATAATTAATTAAGCATGTAAGATTTGAACAGCCAAGTATAGAATTTACTTATTTTAAATCAGACTTACACAGATAAGAACATATTGGTGTATGGTGATTCCTGTCTGTCATATTCTGGCATATGAGCTCGATCATTACTGAAAATATCCTGACAAAGTCCTAGAAGGTGATCTAAAGAAAAGAGCGTGAACTCTGAATATGATCAGTCTGTCAGTCAAGAACATTCGGGAAAGACTGGGACAATATGTAAACAAGGGAGAGTGCCAGCCATGAGACGAGGCTGAGACTCCTGGAGAGAGCGAGATCCCAGGGCAGCTGATTGTCCAGCACAGAGAGCCTGAGTGAAGAGAGAGGACAGGGAGGAGAAAATATGAAAATAGAGAGAAAGAGAGAGCGAGAGAGGCACACAGCCTGGGTACCATGTGCTTGAGGGAATAAACAACAGATGGTAAGAGAATTGTAGTGGTTATCAGAACGTTTACAGTAATCTCAAAGGCAGGACAACATGGACTCCACTGTACATACTCGGTTTCATAGTTTAACTGAGACCTGCGGTTGAGAGCATGGTAAAAGGTAAATGGCCTTAAGTAATCAAAGAATAGCAGTTAACTGAAAGTTAAAAGATGAGTTTTAAGTTTGGATTTAAATGCGGCTATCCACGGGGAGGATGTTCCAGAGGAAGGGGGTACGATAGCAACATGTTCTGCAGCCAGCTGACTTCTGTTTCACTCTGAAGACAGATGAGAGCGGTGCACTCTGAGAGCAAGGAGCAACAGGGTTGGGATATAAGGTTTCAGGAAATCAGACAGGTATGAAAAGGCCTGCCCATTTAAGATTTTACATGACATTAGAAGCACCTTACATCTGACCTGATGTGGATAGGGAGCTAAAGGAGGGAAGCTAAGACTGGTGTGGTCAAATTTCAATTTCATTTTCAGTTGTAGATAAAATTGTAGCTGCAGCATTCTCTACCAATGGAAGACTTTTAGTATTACCATGTAGCAGGCCTGAAAACAAAACATTACAATCTAGTCTGGATGAGACAATGGTTTGAATTAGTGTCTCTGCATTTGCTATAGACAGAAAAGATGGAATTTTACCTATGTCACATAGGTGAAACTAGAATCAACCTCCTCGTTGTTTTCTGCCTCCTCCACTCAGACTAGTTTCAGGTTACATCCCTGTTTATCCAGAGTCATACAAAATATGAACTATTTGTGTGAAAATTTGTCATAATTGCTGTATGAAGTCTTGAGTTATGGCTAAAAAGGGTTTTGTGAGGTCACACTGACCTTGACCTTTGACCTTACCACCAAAGTTTAATGAGTTTGTCCCAGTGGACATGTGTGCCAAATGTGAAAGGATTCCCTTGAGGAGTTCCCAAGATATTGCGTTCACAAGGCCAAAATCATGTTTTGTGAGATCACCATGACATTGACCTTTGACTTTTGACCTTTGATCAACCAAAATTTAATCAAGTAGTCCTTGAGTCCAAGTGAATGTTTGTGCCAATTTGAAGAAGTTCCTTCAAGGTGTGACTAACCCTCCATGAAGGCAACAAAATGCTCTGGCAGTTGCCGGCGCAGGGGAATAAAAAGGGCAGTCTTGGTGATGTATTAAATATGGGCTAAGGCTATCTGGACTGCCCATCTCCAGATAGGTATAGCAGGTCGCCCACTAATCGGAAGGTCAGGGTTTCAATTCCAGGCTCCTCCAGTTTGTGTCCTTGGGCAAGATACAGAACCCCAAGTTTTCCTCAATGTATCATCCGTGTGTGAGTGTGCGTGTATGGTAGAAAAGCCCAATGTGTTGGGAATGTGTTGTGGCTTCCATTGTTAACTACTTTGAGTGCTCAATAAGACTAGAAAAATAAGTGCTGTCTACTTATCACTGTGTTTACATCTAAGATAACCTTAGGAGAGATGAGTGGTTCTAGCTGTCTCTCTGGCAGAGACAGCTTGTCTACACAGCTGACATAGACCATCATAGCACACTTAGTTGGAGGTCAAGGCTTGGCTGGGTAGGCTAGACTTTTAAAGTATTCCTTTAAAAGAGCTGCACACAGCTCTTTGTCGATGACTTACACGTTGGTCTCAAGTACTCCTAACCCAATCACTTCTTTTTCTACCTCTTGCTAAACACACCATCAGTCAGATAGCCAAAGTATTTTTAAAGGTTAGTAAAATGAGGATTCTAGAAAACAACAGACAGTGGCGATATGGGGCCACTGTGAGAGTCTTACCAAAGGTACTTGCAGCTTTTCCAGCTGTTATCAACTTTAACAGCAGCCTTCCCATCTGCTGCAGCGAGAGCATGACTTGTGAAAGTATATACAAATTAAATGTTGGAGACAGCGTGTACACAAGCAGTCAGCAAGTAAGTTTGGCCTTGGACCAACTTTTTTCTAATCCATTAGATGGTGGGCCAGAACCTAATCACCAGATCATTATAAAAGGCTAATTTAAGAAAATGATTGATAAAAATGCAATCGAGCTTTACTTTGTTGGTGTTCACATGTGGCGCTGTGGCCTACAGTCACAGATAGGGGTAGGCAATCTGGTAAAAAGATTATATGATCATTGAGTAGAATCGCAATCTACAAACTTAATCATGATCTGCATTCTGTTTCTGCTCTGATTTTATTCTGAAAGTACTGACTTCTATAACCAAACCAATCACACTTTTAGCTTAGTTCATATGGCGTATTCATTTGGACAGCACTGTTATTTATTTATGAGCTGTTATATGTAAGTGTTTTAATTAAAAAGTTAATTTGCTGCTAACCAGCTAGCCCCGACTCATCCCGCCTCAGGTTGTTCTTCCTGCAGGCAGGTCTCTGGTTCCACAGCCAGACTCTTAACTCCTGCAGCTTGTGACGTTGGTTCTTGTTCTAGTCAGGTGGAGAACTGGTTCATGTGCTTCTACGACAATCTCACTGAGGTTGCAGAGCAGAACAAGGACTGCTGTCAGCTGCAGTTAGTGAGCTAGTTTTTTTTTGGCCCATGGAGCCGCCAGTTGCCGACCACTGGTGGACACAGTCTCATAGGACGTGAAGCACACATTGGTGCAGGACCCACCAAGCCCTTAAGAGTCTACAGCCTTATCCTAGTAGCTGAGGTGTAGGCCTAGACCATGTTGTTTTGACATGGTTTGAGCTTTTGTTTTATGTTTGGAGTTTATTAATTTGGTCATGATCATTTCCTGTTTTATTTTGTAGTTACTTTCCTTGTGTGTCATGATGTTTTTGCTTCCTGTCTTTGTCCTCTTTCCCTCCAATTTGATTGTCTTCCCCGCCCTAATGTGTTTCACTTGTGTTCAGTCGCCTTCGACTCCCTTGTGTCTATTTAGTGTCTGTGCTCCCCTTTGTCTGAGTCGGTTTGTCCTGCTTTACCCTGTGGAACTTCTGTTTGGATTTTTGATGTTTCCTTGCATCCCTTACTCCTGTGCTCCTCCTGTTTTTGGTTGAGTAAAGTATTTTCACTCCACCTTCCAGCATTTGTGTTTTGTCTGCATTTGGGTCCAGATAACATAAAATGTGATAGATTTGTGCTAAACGCTCAAGGCAAAACTGTTAACATGCTGGTCTAGTTTGCGATCTTAACTTGGTATGTTAAAATTTACTGTTTAGCACTTAACACAAAGTACAGTTGCAGGTAATGTCAATGTTTTGATGGTATTTAGTCAGAAACCACAAAGATTTGACCAGTTTGATGGTGCACAGTCTCCAAAGTTGAATGTTTGCACAGAATTTTTATCCATCATTATTTCATCCAACTAATCCATCCATGGCTACAAACCAGTATCACCAACAGTAACGTGGTTGCAATCAGGGAATCAAATCAGACTCATAAAAATCTAATAAATAATAATAAAACCAGTGTCATACATGATTAAACATTCATTATGGAGCTCTTATGTCTGTAATGTATGTATGTATATATGTAGATGTGGCCTTCGTAGCTGAAAGCTAAACCAAAATGAGACGGTCTGGTCAACGGAGGATTTCCTCTCTGTGTGACCAGCTGTGCCAGCCCTTACTATCGTGTCAAAACTCAACAAAACTCGTGTCACCTAGCAACCTTGACAACACGTAACTTGTCCATCTGTCCATACATACATATGTTCCATTCTCATAGACACGATACCTCAGTAACGCCTTGAAGGAACTTCTTAAAATTAGGCAAAAACATTCACTTGGACTCAAGGATGAACTCATTAAATTTTGGTGGTCGAAGGTCAAGGTCACTGTGACCTCCCAAAACACTTTTTGGCCATTACTCAAGACAGCAATTATGACAAAATTTACACCAGTGGTTCATATTTTCTATAACTGTGAATAAACAGGAGTGTAACCTGAAACTAGTCTGAGTGGAGGAGGCAGACACAGGAGGAGGTGATTCTAGTTTTACTCTAACTTGAGGTTTTAAGGCCACCTGTTTTTTTTAAACAGCTGTACTGTTAGTTCTTCAACTATCCTAAAAGTGATCAGGCTCAGTGTTGACATTGTTTGCTGCCATATTATTTTCATTACTGATGTGCAATGAATCTTGGGATAGGTTGGGCCCCAAAGGAACCACCTGTTGAAGCTTTCGTTGCCCAGGAAATTTGAAGGAGCATTCGAAGGAGCCTTCCAAATGTGACACAGTCGGTCTTCAAGTGCAGCCTCTGAAGGATGCGGCCACTGAAAAGGGACACAGCTAGTGACTGTGCCTGGCCAGGAACTAGTCCAGGCAGAGAGAAAGAAGTCTGACCAGGACAGTATCAGAGTGTGGCACACACTGTGTCGGACTTCTACTTGATCACAGCTGAAACTGTTTGTATCCAGGTTGAAACTTCCCTCTGAGTCCTGGCTGCTCGGGGAGAGGGTTCACCAGATGTAATGGAAAAAATCTCTCTCACACATCTGAGAGTTATCAGCTGCCCTGACATCATCTGAACAAACAGGCCTGATGACATCATACTGTACAGGAGACAGAGAGAGAGGCCATGTCTCAAATGGGATACCTCAGTTAGCACACTAACATGTAGTACACCGTGTATACAATTTACGCACTGAATTCCAACAGGGTAGTGTTGGCCTTTGCTTAATTCTAACTAGCAATACAATAATAATTCTTAATATTTTAACTTGAACTGTGGACGATTTGCCATATTAAGATTCAAAAGTAGTGGTTCTGGAGTAAAATATCCTCTGGGAATGATATATTACTATAAGGCGTTATTAGACTATTAATACTGATGGATCAGTGTGTAAGCACCATGTTACTGTTGTAGCTGAGGTTGAGCAAGTTAATATTACAGTTAACAAGTGAAGTGGTTCTGAACATTGGGGTAATAGCCCCTCAACAGGGACACAAAATAAATCTGAGGGGTTGTGAGATGATTAATGAAGAGAGGAAAGAAGAAAAAACTAAGTTCTGATTCACAAATGTATGTTCAGTTTTGGACTTTTCTTTCTCAAATGTTTAAAAATGACTAGTTAAGGTTTGTTCTTACATTATCCCAAATGTTTCCATCAAAATACAAATCTGTAATTTTAATCAAGGTTGCTTGTCAATAACGCTTTGTGCATGTAACAGCATTGTGGTTGTCCGCCAGGAGCATTAGGAGCATTTTTATGATGCACTTTTTTATTATTTTTATTATGTTTTTAACCAAAGACCTATATTTTTACCCAATGAAGAATTTTGTCCAGATCTGAATCTTAAGTTATTAGAGAAACAAGCTGAGCAAATGTTAGAAACACTGATTTGAAACTGCTTTATTTGGTGTTTTTATCATATTTAGTCACCGGGTCCATTTGTTTTGGAGAGGAGGAGACCTCTTCAAGTAATTTGGCTCCTGTTAAAAAACCCCTGGAAGTCTGAATCAGAATTATCAGTTATCTCTTATCAGAGACAAGCTGAGCAAATATTAGCAGCAGCTGGGCTCACAGCTCATCCGACAAGTCTTGTATTATTGGAGAAACACAAATTTTTTATGTGAAACTGTTTTCAGAGTGATGTTCTTGTATGAAGGCACAAGTCAAAAATGTTGGAGACCACAGGTTTAACCTGTAATAAATATTGTATTTTATAATCTTTTCATGTGTCTTTTTTGTTTGTTTGTTTTGTTTTGTTTTACTTTTTATTCATGTGCCTTCAAATATACTGGTGTACAATAATAAAGTTGTTTAGAATGCAAATAAGAAAGTAAAGTACAAGCCTTCAAAACCACACACAAGTGCAGGACTGTTAAAGGTTCACTCCACATAGAATCCTCTCATCAGTAATACAGTGCTGGCTCCCTCTAGTGATCAATACAGGAACTGTCAACAACAATCATGTTGGTCACTTATTCTTTATGTCAGATTTTAACTGAAATTTGTGTTTCTCTGAGAATAAATTGAAATAGTTTCAGTAAGAAATATAAACACATGTTCATGTTCAAGAGACAGACTCAAACACTAGATGCTGATCCTGTGAAGGCACTCTGAGAGGATTTAATGAAGCAGACACTTTACTGAATAGAATTAACGATTCAAAGAAAACTGCATCAGTCAGGATGTGATTTAATGTGGAACAACAATATATATTACATTCACATTTTTAAATGCACACCACCTCTACCTATAAAGTTTTATTGTTTTACAAACTGAATAAACGATTTAATGAGGCCTATTTGACCCTGATCAACAGGTATAGAGCCTGTACCTTACATTTTATGTTTTCAGCTGATCAATTATATTTTATATGAATAGATTTTACCATCACAAATGTCTAGACACTGTTTCATGAACCTTCTCTACACTGCCATGACAAAATTCTGAGTCATTTATCTACAGTGTTTATTTGTTTTGTTGGTTGCTAAAACTTAAACATTTCCAGACCAAATACCAAAGACATGAACTCAGCTCAGTGGTCACTGTGGCTCTGCCAGGACTGCAAATACTACGAATATTTATCTAATCTCTAGTTCTTAATGTTGTAATCCTGTTGAAAACCAGGATTGAAAAGTGCTAGATAAATAAAATTATTATACATGTTATTATACATGGTTTCTACATCTTTTCATTCACATTTTCTCTCAAATATGGAAACTTTGAGACCTCTACTTGAAATTAAAACAAACTTCTGAGAGTTTGGACAATGTTTGTCTTCACTATCTGTTTCACTCTTGCTCATTTTCCAAGAACTGAAATATTCTGGTTTTAAGTACAACATGTCTGATCTGGCCACTGTGACTCAAGATTTACCAGAAAGCAACAGCTGGATTTCCTGCATGTAACCTTACATGGATTTCACAATTACTGAGCTCAAGCAGAAAATGGATTTTCAGAGTATGCTATTAGAGAGTGGCAGGGATGATGATGATTTAGCTTTATAGAGGAATCATGTTCCATATGCCAACTGTAAGGGCAAAACCACAGCAGTCAAGCTAAGTCACAGTGCATTGTTACTTTATTAGCAAACATTTATCAACAAAACTAAGCTTAAATTAACCAGTGAGTACACATATAGCAGCTTCATGTTAATTTCCATTTTCTGGCAGCCTTATCATATTTGATATCGTACTACATATGCATACCACAACTATTTGAAAGGTGACTGTGGTAACAAAATGTAAGTGGAGACACAGGGCATGAGACTCACTGGATCCTCTTCTGTCTGGTTTGGGGTGATGGTTTCTGTGTGGCCCTGAGGCTGGTATCCACCAGAGTTTCTCTCTAAATGAGTCTCCTCCTGAACCCCAGGCTCTGAGTCGCACTGTTGATCACCAGTCTGCATTATCAGGTTATATGACGGGTTAGGAAATACACTTCTGAATGGAGAAGACGGTAAAGCAGACTGAGATGGGACTGTTGTAGTGGGTAAACAGAGCAGTGGTGGGGTGCAGTTTTTCAGGGGCTGGTTGTAGTAACCCTTTGGAGTTGGAGAAAAAATGAAAAGTGTGTTCTCATTGCTGACATAACCATTCACCAGTGCTCCTGGTTTATACTGCAGCTCTGGAATATCCATGATATCTGCTTCACTGTGGTAACACTCCTCCACATGAAGAGGACGGCAAATGTGCTCACCCTGGAAAACAGACAAAATTACCTCACATGTATAGAAAAGATGGGTCGTAGCTGCATGTACAAAGATGGCGATAATGGGTAAACCAATAATGCATCAATAAAATTTATTTCCATTTCCTTATTGCACGCCCATAGAAACTGGAGGACTCACAAAAGTCTGAAACCATGCTAGTGGCCTGTGAAGCTGTACTAATGCTAACGTCAGCATGGTAACATCCTGAGAATGACTGTGCAAACATGTTGATGTTAAGCATCTATAATGTGAACCATGTTTACCACATTAGTATAGCATGTTAGTGTGCTAATATTTGCTAATAAGTGCTAAAAACAAAGTACAACTGAAGCTGATGGGAATGTTATTAGTTGTTTCAGGCATAGAGCGCTGCAGGGATGATGTATTTTTGTTGGCCAACCAGTATGTTACCATCACCCTGGTTCCCTCCAATAAAAGCCAATGGGATTTTAACATTGTCTCTTGGATTATTAGAGAAAATAAACAAGAGTTAATGATCATGACAGGATTAGGTACGAAGGATCATCTTCTCTAATGACCTCCTCTTCATGATGTTTGAAGCCTCAATACAACCAGCAGAAGTAAAGAGCTAATGTTAGACTATAAACCAACTACACCACGGTCACATGACTTCAACATCATCACTAAACTTCAGCTCGTAGTTTGATTTATCTCTGACCTCTCCTACAAAAGCCTTTACTCTTACACAGTTAGTAGCAGTTTGTATAAGCACAACTAGTGTGTAAAGGTGGACTGGTGAGTCGATCAGTTTTCACAACCTCATTTAGACACTTGTTAGCTGCCTTTTTTAACAGACATGAAAGCTTCAAGAGTACAAAAAGCCACCAATAATGTACCATAGTAGGAACCAGTCATTGACCACACATTTTAATGCATTTCACTTCCATAAAAACAGGAGGACTCACAAAAGATAATGTAAAATAAGTTTACAGCTATGCTAGTGCCACTGTGAAGCTGTACTAATGCTACTGTTAACTGTTGATTTCTTGGACCTTGGCGCATTGAGGATAATGCTGGGATCTTTGACAGGTGATTAGCTACAGCCATAGTGTTCTTGTCAAGCTGTCCTTGACTCACCTTCCACTGTTCTGACATCAGTTACGATACTGCAGCGTTGTACACATGCATAGACGTGTGTGGACACTAAACTTGTACATTAAGCATTAAGGCAGCAATAGCAAGTGAACAAGCAAATGACACTGTTTTATCATCTCTCTGTGAGATCTGCAGTAAGTTTGAAACTGGAGACAGGAAACTGGAAACTGGACTGAAGTAGAGAGTTAGAGCTAGTTAGTTAGCAGTTAGCAGTGTAGCTGTGAACGTGCAGTGCAGTGTATGAGAACTTCAGGCTGTTCCCTCGCCTCCCCTGAGCTTCAACTACAGTCAAGACTATGAGCCAACAAAGGTTTACAATACTGAGGCAGGAAAATACAGGATTCTACATGTCACTGGAGTGTGTCATTGTCAGTTAATGGTAAATGTTTTGAAAATTACCTTTAGAAGTGATTTTGTAAAATATTTTTCCTCTATAGTGCACATTTGATATGTTTAGTGTCAGTTCAAAGGAATCATCCTAAAACTTCTTGAATTTCTTGAAAAAGGCCTTGAATTTAATTTACTAGTTTATTTACTAGTGCTACAGACTTTAGAAAGCTCGCTCTAGAGCCACAGCTGGCATTATACAACTGCTGATACTTTTCATGTGTAAAATTAGCAGCGTGGCTCTTTAAGACAGTTTTAAGAACCTACCGGTGATGTTAACCACTTGTCCGTGAACAGTGGCCTTGGGATTGGAGGATACACCCTCTGTTTGATGCTGTTGGAGGTAAGAATGCATGAAAATAAATCACAGACAAAGATACAGTAACAACATGCTCTCATTCACAGTAGCATCAGAAGCAAATTACATAGAAAATCAATGTGCTGATTTTCTTACCACACCCAGTGTCTGTAGCAAACGACAGTGATGAGGCAAAGGAGACTAAAAACAGTGACTAGGGAGATGATGACTGCCTTGATCAAGTTATCAGCTGGTGAGTGAAGACAAACAGCTCAGATGAGGAATGGATTAATCAAATAAACTACATTTGTTTTACCATAGATAATGAATTTCTACACAAGGTCTGGAAGTAAAAGGAAACAACATACTCTGCGAATTCAAGTTGGCAGGGAATTCCTTAGTGCCACACTCTCCCAAAGCAGTCAGTGCCTTCACTGTAAATCTATATGAACTGATTTTCAGGTTTCTTGCTGTGAGGCTGATGGCTTCAGGACTGTCTAAACCAAGAGAAAGAGACTGTCATTAGAGAGTTAGTAGAGAGTGCTTGTTATCAGATTTAGATTTTTTTATCAGCTCCAATCCTTCATAGAATCATTTGTAGCCTATTATCATAAAAATAAGTGGACATCACAATACCTGTGCTCACATTGAAGAATATTTTGTTGTTGTTGTTGTTGTTGTCCTCTCTCCAATACAGAATATAGCCTTCTATGAAAGCAGTCTGTTCTGTCAGAGGCACTGGATCCCAGGATACCTCAACATTTGAATCCTGCTGTTTCCATTTCAGTCTTTTAAAGAGGTCCTCTTGTATTTCTGGAAAAGCATAACAGGTAAAACGCTGAAAAAGTGCTATTTATCAATGGTTGTGTAAACGAGATTTTAAACATTAATATGGCAGCTATACAATAACTATTTTCTATGTAAAGATATAGTGGAGTACCATTGGTCCTCTCCAATTTTTTTTAGACACACAGGCTCCGCTACAGTTGCCACCTTTTATGTGAAAGTATAAGGGAATTTAAAGCCAATACACATTGTTTTATGTGCTTATAAACCAAAATTACAGAAATATCAAGGGTAACAAAAAATGTAGCCTAATGCTGATTAATAATGCTAATTTACAATTAGTATTAGAGAAGAAAGGCAGGGAGAAAGGATGACATGCAGCAAAGGGCCACGGGTCGGACTTACACCACTACGGTTTGGATTAAGCCTTGATGACATGCGCTCTACCAGGTAAAACGCCAGTGTGTCATACTGCTGTCTTCTACTTTTTTCACAGCACACAGAGCTCGTCAGTCTATTGCTAATTGATAAACTTCTCCAACCACTTGTAGGCTACAGCTGGTTCGGTTTTACTTGACATTACATTATTCACAGCACTTTGGGGACATAACATGAACGAAAATACAGGACAAATTGCGTCCCGTTTTGATTCACTACAGGACGCAGCATTTTATTTTCAAATACAGAACGGATGGCAACTCTAGGCTCTACCCACAGGTGAGATGACAGTGCAGTAGGCCATACAGCGTTCAGGTGACAGTGACCTTCCAGAATTTCCTCCACTGAAGAAGAAATCAAGTTTTAGTCTAAAAAGGCCTCGGACAAAGAAAGAGATGAGACCAGAGCACAGGTGGACTGGCCATGGGGACTGCCGGCTCAAATCCTGGTCGGCCGGTGGACTGTAAAAATATCTATAAAGTTTTTAAAGTTTTTACCATGAGTGTCATTCATGCGGCCTGTCCCGACCATGGAGCCAGTACTGGTCTGGTTTTACAGAGAGGAGAACCTTATGGTTTTTCCTCTCCTCCATGTGTCAGTAACTTGATGGTTCATAATGTTACATATCTGTTTTCAATAGTGATGGCTACAGTAGACATGATAACGTTAGCTGACTGTTACAAATATTATAAATGTGTTCAACAAATTTTGCTATTAGCTAACTGTCAGCATTGCTGTGGAGCATATCACAGCAATGCTAGCATGGGCTGATGGTTGTGGCTGGATTGTTTTTTGTTGGCTCTCGTGTTCACAGGGTAACTTTATTCAGTTGAGCTTCTTGTTATGCGTTTAGTGGACACTTTCACTGAGCTTCATAACTCTTTACTGACTGACTGTTTTGGTGAGATGCTGGTGGTCTACAGCAACATCTAGTAACAGTGATGATCATTTACACAACCTTTAATCAAACCATGCCACAGGAAAGTCAAACAACTGTCTTACTTTTCTCTCTGATGTAGCCCTCTCTTCTTTCTAGCAGCACTGGAGCTCCCTGGGTGCAGGCATATATGGACAATGAGTATCTCAGTCCATCTTTGAAGTTTTCTGAATTTGGAAAACAACAACAGAGATGTATTGTAACTCAAGGAAATGTAACATTACATAGGTGCAACTGTTTTGTGGGCAAAGAATAAGACATACCTGAAAATATAATGGCGTTAGTTTCATGGGGAGGCACGTGGAGCCACTCCACGCTGCCATGACCTGAGGTAGGACACCAGTCCACTATGTATCCACAACTTGCTGTAGGACTGGCAAACCAGGACAGGTTGAAGCTGCCGTTGACGCCAGCGATCCGAGAAGTGCTCACTGTGTTTGTGTCTGAAAATGAAGACTTAGTTAGAAGTCACATAAACATGTACAGACAGGTGAGAAATTAGAGGGAAAACCTCAGAAATGAGTGGAGACAATGGATGACAGTGCCTCCATCCACAGGACGCAGGGGTCACTGATGGTTTGATGAGTGTGAAAATGATGTGAATAACATGCTGTGATATTCGCAGTCACCAGATCTCAGTGGTCTTATTATATTTGTTAACTCTACACCCAGCCCACAAATTACAACAGCAGGGTGTTTACAAAAACCAAAGAATAAAATTATAACCCCCTATTTCTTGGCCTGGTCCCAGCCAAGAAATATTCAGAGAGCACAGAACCCCTGCAAACTGGAAACAGTGGACTTCATGACTTCAAAGGAATGATAATGTTATGGAATTTGTAAAGAGGCAACTGTTTCTTACAGGTTCACCATCTCACACTTCATAAGGTGATAATATGTTAAATTATAAGTAATATAGTATAAGTCTGTGTTATAGCAATAGTCAGGTATCCCTGTGTACAATGAAACAGGCTTTTCTTGCTGTATATCATTCTTCCTGTTCATATTAGCCATGAAAATGTGCTTTCAATGTCAGTGATGTTTTGTCCCCCACTATTTACACTGGAATTACATTAGGAGGGATTTAAAGAAAAATGTGAACCTATCCTTTAAGGCCTGAATCCTTCCCTCAGGGTGAAGTGTACAGCTCTATTAGCTTCATACCTGGATTGAAGTGGGGGGTGGTGATGGTGGATGGGGATGAGCTGCCGTTCATGTTCCTTGCTGTAACTGTGACGAGATACTCTTCAGTGGTGTCTAGACTAATTGAAAGATTGTGCTTGGTGTGAGCCACTGTGGTTCTGTTTTGTCGTTCTGTCTCTGTGGTCTTTGCCCAGGTCACTTCATAATCTGTGATGTGTCCATGACTCTGGTTGGCCAGTGGCACCTGCAGAGATAACACCAGGACTTTAGTTAACCTGGCACAGTGCACCTAAGGAGACCATGGCAGTTTATAAGTTTTAGACAATGACTTTGTTCATGGTTAATAAATAATTTATTAATGCTTTATAGATTAGGTGCAAGTCATTAATTAGAGCAACTGGTAGTTTGCTGTGTTGTGAAAATCCATCAGGCTCCTAAGTCATTAACGAAGGGTAGAGAAAGTCTTACTGCTCTCCATCAAGTCTGTCACTGCCACTGTACATTGCACAGTATTAAATTGTTAGTTCAAATTTGAAAATGAAAATGCAAGAACAACAATGTAACATAATTTTCTATTTTTGCAAAGAATATTCAAATCACAATTCAAATGGAAATGCAATTTACAAAAGAATTGAAAATGAAAAAAAAGCATTTGACATTTCATTTTCAAAAACTTCACCTGCTCCACAGTGGACGAAGTGAAACAGCGCCCCCAGTCTATTGCATTTACATTTACATGACACCATGTTCTTTTGATGAAAATGAAAGTGCAATCTATCAGTCCTCTCATGAAGAAGACAGGTCTTCAGTTAGGACGTTCATTATGGCACCAAAAGAGCTGATACTGACTTACTTTCCAAATGACTGTAATGTCATTATCCTTCATCTGCATCCACACATCAAGAGCATCTGGAACTGTGGGGCAAAAACACAGTGACAGTGTATAGTGTACATCAGTGACCAGAAAACCAATATCAGCAAAAATGTTGAACGACACATAAAACAGCCTGAAATTTACAATGTAACTATGTCATATGACTCAGGTACCAATAAAATACTTGTGAGTCATGCTGAAGGTACAGTGAAAGAAAAGAAGACTGTGGGGAACAAGAAAGAAGCAACTGGACTTTTCACTCTGGGGAACCTGGTTGTTATTGTGTAGTCAAAAAGTAAAAGGCAGAAAACACCCCCTCCACACTAATACGTTCTCTGTTTAAAATGGCATTTTAAAACGAAAACGTATCAGAAATAATCTGTGTCCATACAGTCACACCTGAAAACACATATCACATGACCATTCACAAACACTGAGCATGTGCGAGTACCACTAACAAGGAACAGCAAAGACAGATGTGGCATTAAAACACAGATTTTAAGTGAACAACAGCTGCTAGTAAAGACAACAAGGTCAGTAACACTGTAATTCATGATAATGTTGTATTCACCACTAGTAGTTGAGGCTGATGAGAGCCTCGGGGTGAACATGGGTGTGTATGTCATTGTCGTTTTTGCCCATCCACATTACATTGAAACCTGGAGTTTTGAAACTAAAACAGGTCCAGCAGAGTTTCTAAAAGTCTCGGTTTTAGGTGCTCGAAAACTCTGGATTAGTGTGAACGAGAGAAGTTTTAACGTAGCAAAATTATGTTTTACAATTAAAATCTATTGGTGTGGATGTAGCCTCACTGTGAAATGTCAAATGCATGTTGTAGATTCATTTATTAACAAGCAAATTGGTATATAAGAGAAATTACAATATAAAAAAGAGGAGAGCACAATACATCACATCTTCTGAGAAATGGGGCCATATGTTTGAAAATGACCTCCTAGCATGCATGTTCATCCACCACTGCAACAGTTTATAACAGGTACGCAGCTATGAAAGGCTTCTATTGTCATCTGATGAGGAAAAACTATAACAAAAGTCAACATGTAGGTGGATCAAGCATAGCTAAGGCTTGAGGCTTTAGAAAAGCTGATAACAAGTAGTCCTCTAATTTTACATGGTGACGAGGTCCCATATAGTATAAACGTAGATGTCCATGTGTAGTGTGATTATAGATCAGGTCTAGGTTCTATATTAATACTGTGAAAGTATCAAAGCCTCAGTCCACAGAGAAATGCACACAGCCTGTATTCACAAACTGAGCCTTAAAACTTCAGGACTTCTGGAAATTTGTGATGTCACAACAAAGCCCTATAATCTCCAATGTCACTAACTGACTGACTGATGGACTGATTGACTGACTGATGATATTTCCACCACTGGTCAGTGGAGTGCTGAGCTGCAGTCTACCGAGCCGCTCTGGTTTCCCAGCTATTCGGGAACTGCAAGGAAGAGGAGGAATGCTTCCAACTCCTTTCATTCCATGTAACATTATTACTAAAGGAGGCAGAGGAATAACTAAACTTAAGACACACTGAGCAGAGAGAGCAGGAGAGAGGGAGGGAGAGAGAGAAGTCATCGGTAACGAGGCTTTGTACTAACGACTATGACCAACTCTACATATCAGAGGGAGTTAGACATAAAGACCTGCCTCTAATAAAAGTCTGTTACGTTCTGGAGTTGAAGTAAATAAAGACTAAACTATTGTGGATTAAGACAAAGGCTGTGCTCTGTGTGAGAGAGTCAATAAGTTGCTCCACCTGGTGCTCCACCTGAGCGTGTGTCATTTGGGTGTAGTCCTTTTCCCCAGCGGCCCGGGTTTGAGTCTGACCTGTGGCCCTTTGCTGTGTGTCATCCTCTCTCTCTCTCTCTCTCTCTCTCTCTCGCTCATTATGACTGTTATAATGCCAAAAGCCTGAAAAAGACATATACTAGGTTTTGACCTAGTCTAGCTTAATACTTACCATCACCCTTTGTGTGGAAGTTGAATCTTGTGCTCCAGTTACTCCATTTCCAGAAATGTTGTGTTGTTCCACATCGTACTTTCACGTTATACTGCCAGTGTGGTATCAAGTCAGTCAAAACTGCAGAATTAAGGCCAACTCCACAGCTCTCACTCTGGGAACATAATATGGACAAGATGGTATCAGTGACGGATTTTACTTTAAACTCCTTGCTAATTTGTCACCCTTCGTTCTCTGTCTACTTACCATGGTATTTGTGCTACCATGGCTAACGTTTACTTGGCATGTTATATTGAGATTATTGTACTGGGGCAGCTTCCACCCCCACTCCAAGCTGACAGTTCTGGCATTCACAGTAGAAGCTGTCACTCCCTCTGGAGCAAACATGTGCACTGAAACAGAAGACACAGGATGATCAGCTGAATTATGATATAGTAGAATATATAATATAGAACAGGGCTTTCCAGTGCAGCATTTCACTCACATATGCCAGTGAAAATTAGAGTGTTGGAATGTGAAAAAATATGTTTGTAGTTCTTAACTCTTATTAGCAAAGCCCAGTGTACAGCGTTTATGAAGCAGCTTCACATTTTTAGCCAGTGCGAATCATTGTTTTCACCGATTAACAAAAAAATGGTCGGTTATATAAACTTTTGCTGATTTCAAGTAATGTTAATTCCATGACAAACATGCTGCTGAATTCAAATGGGATAAAAAAAAACATCAAACCCCAACCCTGTTTACCAAAGGCTAAAATATAAAATCTATGCTGTTTGAAATTAGATGCAGTCATTAAGCACTATGCATCCTGGTCCTTTGCTAGGTCCCAAGTAGACTACAGCTTGTGTTTCTAAATTATTTAATTATCTTAAGTCAATTTGCTTCTGCATCGTATGCATACTGTAAATTTAATGTTTTAAAAACAAATGCATAATAATGTTCTTTTTAAAAAAAATTAATAATTATGTCTCTTAATTTCATCCAGTGCCCCTAAAAATAAATGTAAGCATAGAGACCTGTATATAAGCATTTTAATAAAGCTGTACCTCTTTTAGTCAGGTCAGCCCTGTCTGAGAGCTCCACCGTCCCAAGTTCATTGTGTGCCATTAAGGTCCAGTTTCTCTCACCAACATTGACTTGCACTTTTTGTGAGCAACTCCCTGGAGACTCATTTGCACATGGTCTGGAATACAAATGCCAAGAGAATGTAATAGTTCAATGCATATGAATTACTTCATTCTTTCCCACAACATAAACTACAAGGACTACATCTCCAGTGTGGAAGCAAAGAAAGGTAAAAAAGAAAAAGAAAAAAGTAATTTGTACAGAACTTAACAGTTAGTTATTGGGAATTATTAAACTGAATTACCACTGATACTTTATCATTTATTATTTATTTAAAATTTAAATGCAATTGAAATATTTTATTTTGAAAATATCTTCTAACATTTCCACAAGGTATTTAACATTTAAAAATTTAAGTTATTCAGTACAATACTTTTTTTCTGGTTTACAAATTTAGATAGAAAATTCTTTGATCACAACTTGATTTTTTGAATTAACTGTAATTTTTAAATCAGTAAAAAGAATCTAAGGGAGCCTGAATACAGTTGTTACTTATGCTAAAGGCGTGGTGCTAAAGATGACTGTCGATCTGTCAGTTAATGGGTTAGGTCCACACTGAAATGTCTCAGGTTAACACTTTTATTTATCCGGTATTTTGGTTTATGACTAAATACCTGTAAAACTAATGACATCCCCACCAGCCTCAGCTGAGCAAATGTAGTGTCTAACACACTAAACTAAGATAATAAGCATGGTAAACATTATACCTGCTAAACATCAGCAAGTTACCATTGTCAATCTCAGCATGCTTAGCATGCTGTTGTTAGCATTTAGCTCAATCCATATGCCTAAGTACAGCCTCACAGAGCTGCTGGCATGGCTGTAGATTCTCTTTTTTAACTTTGGCTCATCTGTAACTTCACAAATTGAAAATAGTTCAATTTCAAAAATACAGTAGTTTTTCAAATTCCACTACTTTGAATAACCTGGAAATTTAGATAAATGATTTTTCAACAAAAATATTTATTGCAATGCAATTATCCAGTAATATTTACATGTCAAATTTGAAGGAGAACTAAATTTTTGTGTTTCCAGGTGTTGGCATAGGTGCAGCACTGCTGGAGTGCATCGGATCGATGCTCCGCCATTTTTTTCTCCAAGTGATAAATAAAATATCCACACTTTCCGTAATCCATTGAAATATATATATATATATTTTTTAAAGTGCCTGAAGATCCAACCATCACTAAAGTGTGTGTCATGTAGAGAGCTAATAAAAACAAAATAAATGGTCAAAGTTGTCATATTGATATTTAAGGTGTAGCCTATTGATTGATTTCCAAATGTCAACTCATACTTTGAGTAACACAATATTCCACCTTAAAAGTGTCTGGTAGTTGCTGGTAGCCTCTGAGCTGCTCGGTGAATTAAATTGTTCATTAGTAAAGATGAAAAGACAGAAAATATCCTTTCATTCATCATTCACTTTTCCAAGTTTCTTTTTCTGTGATGCTTTTACACAGAAACATGACAGTCAGTCTGTTACACTGGGACAGCTTGTGCTGGAAATGAAAGCTAGCTTAGCTACGCTTTCATAGCCTAGCCTGTTAGCTTAGCTGGATCTCTGCCTGCACTGCAGCTTCTCCTCTGAATGGATGTTTTCAGTGCAGCTGCATTTGCTCGACACAAGTCAGTAAATGAAATCATTGAAAACACAAACTACTTGTGTTCATTCACCTGCTGCTTAATGCTACGCTAATACAACCTGCATCCATGGTATGGTCTTACTGAGCTGAATGTTTGTCTGACGCTGCGTCAGATTCTCAACACGATCAAACTGTTCATAAAGTCAGTCTAACATTTGATCATGTGATCATAAGTGAAAGCACACAGAGGCAGGCCCCGCTTGACCATACAGGCTTATTTTGTTTATTTATTTATGCAGCTATTTATTTATTTATTAATCTATCTTGATGATTCCCAGACCACATTCCAGTCCACTTTAGCCCCGGCTTACAACAGTTTTTTGCTTCTATATTCCAATCAGTGGCTACATCAACTGTAGTTTTATTACCTTCCAAGAAGCTGGTAAGTTGTGGGTTTTGTGGGCAGGTGTGTGTGTCTTCCTACTGTCCAGTGACATCTGACTGATTCCAGATCCCGGGTTTCACACTGAAGATCCTTATCACCGGGTGGGTCTAGGCCATGGTGAATATCAAAAAACAGCCAGCATTTATTTCCAAGACATGTTTCAAATTCTAAGATCACAAAATTCAGCACAAGGCTGAATCATACTTACAGCCAATAAAGGCACAAGCTCCATTCTCGGTTGTTTTCCCAGTACTGATGTTTGCTATACATTTGACATCAGTGCAGCTGTGTTCTGACGACTGGTTCAGGTGGACAGTCAAGGCATATGTCCAATTGTTGCTCTTGGTAATGGTCATGTTGGCGCTGCTGTACTCAGTCAGATACATCTTGTCAAAGATATAACCTGCTGGCAGGACACAGCAGAAGGTGACTCTGCTGCCAACCTCAAACACTCTGTCCTTTGGATAAATCTCCAGCTGTGTGGATTTTTCGTTTCCTGTAGAAGAATAACAGGACATAATAATGAACACCATGACTGCCAAATATGTCAGAAGGATAGCTTAAATATTCAAGATCAATATGAACCTGGAAGAGTCTGTTCTTGTCTCCATGGGCCTGTTTGGTTTTTGTATCGTGAGCTGAGTCTGACTGAATGGGAAACACACTCCAAGGCCAAATGGGACGTCCAGTTCCAGGAGTGAGTGGATCCTATCTGGTCAGGCGTTACAGACACTTTATCCTAGAACAAATCATAAGAAATTAGAGGTATGTTTGTTTGACTGTTCCACAAGTGGAGGTTAATGTTATGGAAGTCAGCAACTGTGATGTAATAAAAATCAACTCGTACATAATGTACTTGCTTGTCTGTGACAAGAACAAACAGCTCATAGATCAGCATGTCTTTAACAGCAGAGCATGAAGGGTCGTCTTCCCATGTTACCAGCATCGTCTGGTCAGAACCGGTAAGAGTCAGATTCTGAGGTCCGCACTGCAGAACACCTGAGGACAGAGCATCGACAGTAGAGAGGACATCATCAGCTGGAGACAGTGTTACAGCACTGCTGATTGCTCTACTACGGTATTACACAGTTAATTTCATGTATCACTAATAGAAGATCATAGTTAACACAGATTTACTGCCATAAATATGTTTCTAAAAAAAGGTTCAAGCTTTTATTATATTGTTTTGGGTTGTCCGTCTGTCCCATCCTCATGGACACGATGTTTCAGTAACGCCTTTAGGGAACTTCTTCAGATTTGGCACAAATGTCCACTTGGACTCAAGGACAAACTGATTAGACATTGTTGGTCAAAGGTCAAAGGTCAAGGTCACAGTGACCTCAGAAAAGACATTTTAAGTGTTTATTAGTGTATTTGTCAACAATAAAAACATGAACATGTATATACTGTTTTGAAACAGATGAATGATTGACAAAAGAATTTAACACTGGTGTAATAATGTCAGCTGTCTTCATATTTCATATCAATATGAAATATATTTGTCAAAAATATTTATCATGTTAATTATATTTGTTTATTGTGTGTATTTATTTACAAATACATTGAAAGAAGCCATGACATGAAAGCTCCGCAAAGATTCATTACAAGCTCTCTGGAGCTTTCAGTGACTGATATGGTTTTACCAGCTTCATTTACTTTGTTCTTTTCAATCATTTCTGCTGTAGTTTATTGTTGTTTTGAATATTAATATATTTATTTACAATATCTATATAAATAAACATATAAACAAAAAGTAGAGAAACTGTTCCCTCTTCTGTTTTTACATTTGTGGGTAAAGTTTTGTGTGAGTGTACAGAGCACAGTTTATGAGATAAATGTGTGGAGGTTGGGGCATGGAGGGTGGGGATTTTTCCCATGACCCCTAAGATCCTTCAGCCAGGCCTGTAGATTCCCTACATCATTATAAAACCCATCTGGTTGGCATACAGTGTCTCTAATAGAGACCATATGAGCCCAAAGAGTCCATTACTGATTCTGAGTCAGTGCATCCAGAAAGTGACTTACTCCTCAAAACAGCACAAAGTAAATTCTTCCGTTTGGTTAATTGTCCCTTTATGTTCTCAGGGTTTACAGATGTTTAGTAGGATCCTGTTCTGGATCCACCCTCTGTGTTAAAATCTGTAACAGAAGCCACTAACAAACTGAGAACTCGAACTTGTAGAACCAGCACACGACAATAGAAATTTGAGAGCTATGTTCTATTTTGAGGCACTAGCTTACAAGAAAGTACTGATGAAGCACTTAAGAAATTATCAAATTAGAGATTGTTTTGGAAAGTAGCAGCTGCCTGTCTGCATTATTTATGTGGATAAAAAGCAAGTTAATGGCCAATGTGTGATCAGACGACTTTCTGTCTTTTGAAAACACTGAAGCAGGAGAGGACACAGCTGATTATGTTGACGAGCAGATTCAAAAACAATAAGTTTTATGAGTGGCAATGTCATTCTCTTCCCTGAAGATGAAGTCGGCTGATTTTGGTGCTTCCCTAACTTTACCTCTCGCCCCACCAGCAATTTTACATCATTGGTTTTTTGTGAAATGTCATTTTAAATATTTCATTCCATTAGATTTGGTACAGATACTCATGGTACTCAGAGTATATAATGCTAATAACATTTCATCTAGCACCAACCACCAACAGGCCAAAGTCTTCTCTCATCTCAACATTTACCAGACTGATTAGCACCAAGTTTCATACAGGCCTTCATGGTTCCCACAGGATGTATCCTACTGACTCTAGAGATGACCTGACATTTCCTGAGGTTCACGTTTGTCAGAGTGAAAAGTTTCACACAATAACTATTGAGTGGAATGCCATGGAAATCTGTACACACATTCATGTGTGTACAAAATGAATTGGAATCATAGACTGTATATAAAGATGGATGTAGCCTCTGTGACTTCACCCATAGGTTGAAGCTCAGAGTGAGCTGCACCACTGTCCCCTTCTTGGCAGTGCCTGACTCTGCCCCTAACTCCCAGCTAATCCAGAAATTGGTTGTGTTTTTGTATCAGGCTGTAAACATGTTTATTTCTGCTGTAAAGTTGGACATTTTAACATGGGAGTCTATGGGGACTGACTCACTGTTGGAGCCAGACTGTAGTGGTCATTGGAAGAACTGCAGGTTTTGGCGCTTCAGTGTTGGCTTCATTTTTCAGCCTCTGAGGTTGATGCTTGATTGTAATCACTCTGATGACCCATTGTCTTTGCATCTAGTGCCATCAGCAGGTCAAAATCTTCATTAGGCCATCACATTGGTTTATGACCACCTTTAAAACAAATGACTTTTCCAACAGCTTCTTTTCGGCTTTGCTTCACTTTATGTCTAGTGTTAATTAGCAAGCTAGCATGCTAACAGACTAAACTAACATTAAAGCTGCTAAACACCAGCATGTTAGCATTGTCACTGTGAGCATGTTAGCATACAGATGTCAGCATTTAGCTCAAACTACTGCTGTGAGCATGGAGAGACTTGTGTCTGCTATGTATGGTGGCCCTGAGAGCTCAACATGCTGCAACTTAAGAAAACAACATGCTGTAAATATCATAACACAATGGAAGTGTTTTCTGGGGCCACTAAAAAGTGATGAACCTGGCTGGGACTTGTACAATGCTCAACTGTGACTTTTGAATTTAAAAGCAATAAAAAGTGCGTCCCAGCAGGTTCATCTCTTTTTTCTTTTTAAGTTATTTTTTTGGGAGAGAGAGAGAGAGAGAGAATGATATGGGACACTGGCTGGACTCGAACCTGGGCTGCGGTAAGGATTACCCCTTCATGGTGTGCACTCTACCAGGTGACAACCCCACGTGTATTTGCATGTGTTTTCTTAAGTCGCAGTGTGTTAAGCCCTCAGGGCCACTGTGGCTATGACTGGAGAAAAAGCTTAAAGAATGTGAAAGGGTCGCAGCTGAAATGATCTGCATTCCTGACAGTGACCACGATGAGGATAAATAATCTGCCCTATATTCAAGAAATCTTATATCTACTGTTTAGTGATATTGAATGTATCTACTGTCACTTGGAATGTAGTTGATCTTAAATCTTGAAGGCATTTTGTTCTCCTTTGTCGGACCCCCAGAAATTAAGTTGCATGTTGATGCATGTATTTATTATTACGACAGGAAATTGGCTGCATACGCACTTAAACGCTTACAATACGCACTTAAACGCTTACAATCTGCAGTAAATGTAAACACATTTAGAGACCATTTGTCGTGAATTCAATTGGAAATAGGGCAACAGTCTTATGTCATTAATACAGTGTAGCATCAGCTGTTCTTTTACTCAGAGTACCAGATATTCATTGTATATGCAGGCTGTGAGAAGTTAGTGGAGGACATACTCACCAGTTTCTTGTCCACTTCCATCTTGTTTGCTCTTGCTGAACAGTGAAATCAGTAATAACCATGTAATCATTATAATCCTCCTTAAAATGACTGTTTGTAGTCAGTTGTTGTTGTAGAACATTTGCTCCTTGATGAGAAATATGTCAGGAAGTCTTCCTGGATTCATCACAGAAAATACTTCAAAAATATCAGCTGATCAGGCTGTGGAAGTAAATATCAGTTTGTACAGTATCACTAAAATGAAACGATATAAGGAATCTTGACTAGTTGTTGCGGATCTTAGTCATAGTGTCAAGTTACTCCCTGGAACAACACTCCCTTCCAAAGCAGCCAATGATAAATGCTGTTCTTGAGCTCACAACAATTGTGAAATCCATGTGGACCTCAGTGCAGGAAATGGTATGTGTATGTGTGCTTTCTGGTAATCATGAGTCACAGTTGCTAGATAGGCATGTCTGACTCTTTACAAGAACTAGTTTTAGTATCTCAGTGTGGTGGGCCCACATCAACACAGTAAGAAGACTGCCCTTTATTTGTTATGGTCATACATCACAGAGCCAACTGCCCTGAAGTAAGAAATCAGGAACCTGAACAACTTAGTTGCTGTTTTAGTTTTAAAGAAGTTTATCCTCTATTCCATTGAAGCTTTTGTTATTCACACCATCTTAAGATGCCAGGTGTTGTAATTCTAAATGGTTGTGGTATGGGCTGTTGGCATGAAAACCAGACAGGGGTGGTGTGGGTCGGGTGAAGTGAGTCAGTGTTCAGGAATGGGCTGGGACTTCACTGAGATAACACTGAAGGTGGCGGGAAGAGAGGGTGACTAGAGGGTCCTGTGGTCACATGTAGTACAGGATGCTCTCCACTGCATCACACACACAGGCATGTGATCACCAAGTGTGTGTATGTTTATAAATGAGAGAGTGCTACATTTCTGTGTTGGTGTTTGATTTATTTCACTGGTCTGAAGTGAACCTGGCTCAGCTGCAAAAATTGGAATTGCAATTTTGTTTATATGTTGAAAATATGGACGTTGAATGCCTTTAAAATAGTTGAGATCATTGGTTTTTATCGCCCCCCATGATCACTTGGGGGTGGGGGGTAAGCTGTGTTTTGTTGACACCTCCAGAAGGCTCAAAAGTGACACCTGGCATCCCAGGTACACCCCCCCTATGCTTTTACCCCTCTGCTGGCTGACGTCATCCTGCTGCCCAGTCCCTGTCTTTTGGTCTGAGTCGGAGCCAGTTGCTGCTCTGCTCAGCAGCCTGTGCCAGGGATTTAATAGCCTGCAGGGAGGCCTGTCCTGAGACTCCCATTTCAGCAGCCTGGTGGTTGGCATGGCCACAAGTCCTGTTATAACACACAGCTTGATGTAGTCAGCCAGACCAGTAAATAGCCCAATGTTTTTGTTAAATTTCCCTCTCTAAGATTTGAGGAGTAAATTTCCATGTGAGGAATGTCATTCAAAGTGATAATTATGTTCCTTATTAATAACCAGACACAGGGTGCCTTTTTAAATGGATAATTTTTTTAAGTGTAAAATTTACTGGTTGTGAGATACCACAGGGATCAGGATCAGAATCAGAAAAAGGCAGGAGGCTGGGCAGACTGGTGGAGCCGTTTCAGTGTGTCTCTAAATTCTCACCTAACAACTCTTCCATCACCCGTGTTGTGTCCAGAAATCGCCACACCAGACAATATTACTACTACTCTGCCCTTCTGACTCCTCCAGCTTACTTAACCCTAAGTCTTTTGCACAGATTTCACAATCATCAACTTTCCTTTCAGCCCACAGACTCGTTTACTTCCTGTATCTAATACTCTGTAAGGAATGGCCTCCTTTTCACAACTGGCACCCCAGTTATTTTATTGATTCAATCTATTTAACTTTTGTTGGTGTTAGGGAGTGTTGGCATTTGTTAACATGGTGTGACTGAAGCCTCTGTTTTCACAAAGCTACTGGGGATCCTAATAAAAGCAGCAACATCAAAACAGATGTTTAGTGTCTTCGGTATCTGGAGACGCTTTATCGCGTCTGAGAAAACAACCCTGATGATGTCATCAGGATTATTTTAGTTTGGCTTGAAACAACCTGGAGCTGTGAAGTCTGAATGGCTGTTAACAAGCCATAGAGGGTCTAACGAAAAGATGCCATAAATTGCATCATGGGAAATGATTAAAGATCAACGACAGTGCTTTTAGAGCATAACTCATACAAGGGACTGAAAACCAGGAAGTTTCAGCATCTAATTTCTAAAATGTATTTTTTCTCATGAGTTTGACCTTTACAGAAGTGCAAATCTAATAACCTGCACAAGTGCTACTGATACCAACCACGTGGCAGTTCTGAGAAGGACAGTGGTGCTTCTCTAAAACTTCTGCAAATAATTTTACTGTAAGGACAAAACCAGCAAGAAGCCACAGCAAGTGTTTTTTAAAAATGTATTTAAATTAGGAGGAAGTGTGGAACAATTTGACACCTATCCCCCCACACACACACACACTTCCTCTTATTATGCAATTTTCCTTCTAGATAATCCTCCCTTTAATTAACCTAATTTCTACATTCATAATAGTTACATCTCTTCCATTACACCTGCTGTATGTTCACTATCTGGCAACAGATTGGATTTAATGCTCAAACACAAGTCAATCAATCAAGTCTGACATCACTAACTGAGGTTTACTAAAGTTTCCAATCAAATATTAAATTCAGGAAAAAAAACATAGCATGGCACTTCACTGAAGAAAGCAATATTACATCCTTTCAAACATGGCAACTTGAAGACCGTGTGTGTTTTATTCTGACTTTGTCGACTCCTACTGGAAATATGAAAACAGACTCTGTATATAATAAATATTTAAAGCAAACAGATGAATAAACCGAAACAGTAGACTGCTGTGCTGCACACTGAGCACAGCAAGATTAATAAACTGAAAAGTAAAAAAAAAAATTGTTTTAATTGCTCGTTAACGTGGTAATGGAAGAGAACATTTCTGATACTGACCTTACGAATAAAATCAAAGCAGGATTAGACAGATACATAATACAATTTGTTATGTAATCTTTGTAGCCACTAAATGAAAGCCCTGATTATTGATCTGTGTCATAATGGATTGATCATCAGCTAATGCATGATTGATACATGAGCCAGGAGAGGCATTTTTAAATTTAACTTGTGCTGTAACAATAAAAACACGTTGGTGTACAGCAGCATGGCTAACATGATGGGACCACATGCATATTCTAGAAAGAATTAGACTCTGCACATATTAAGAAACTACATCCACAGGTCCAGAGAGTTTATTCTTCTGAGAGCATGACCTGATGAATTACTAAACTGAGCGTATGATTTACTAATCCCTGCAGGTGGAGTTCTACATCCGTGTTTTTCTGCTGTGTGACCTCTGATGGGACCCATACAATTTAAAACGCCATTGTAAACTTATGTCAGAATAATTCACACTGACCAGTTTCACTGTGATAAAACACAATGTCACCCCATGAAGAAGGTTTTGGACCTTGGACCATGGAGGTGTGAGGCACACAGCTTCAAACCAAGCAGGTGATTTGTTGATAATGAAATATTCAACCACATTCATTAAGTGATACTTTCTGTTGTAAACAGCTGCTTGATTCTGGATGATGATGTTTCATTGTAACACAACAGATGTATTTGTAAAAAGTGTGTAATGATATTTATAATTACTGAATTGAATGTGTGTTTGCATTTTAACAGGAGGGAGCGGCAGCTCCCAGTGATTGCACAGCAGGAACCACAGGATCATTTAAAGTCCTTGATGATAAGCGATAACAGAATTCTGGCTCAGACTATTAACTGGAGCTCTATAGTCTTGCACCGGGTGTGGGGTATGGTCATCCACATGTCAAACTAGCCCTGTAGTGTCCACTTCATCTATGAAGACATCAGTAATGTCTGGTTTTACAGTTTAGCTCTGGGAGTTTGTTCCAGCAGTGTCCTCATGTCTAACAGTGCGTCCTCCACCGCCTGGGCCAGATGTGCTGCATTGGTTTCTGCACAGGTGTTGAAAGATGACACAGCAAAGTTGATGTGATTGTTCATTGGGTTGTAGCACACGCCGTATCCGTTGGGTACGACTGGACCGAAACACATGACGCAGTCTGTCTTGGACGGGACCTGGTGGTGAGGATGTAATTAGTTAGTTAGCATACTGTTAAAAATAACATTAAAAATAACATCTACTACTATGTTAAACTACTCACATGCATTTATTAAAATGTTTTAGTACTATGCAAGAATTTTCCTCACTGTATTTTTTATTCCTCCGTGCCGGCGACAGTCGGAGCCGGAGTCATAATGTTTATGGGTTGTTTCAACCAGTAAATGGGCTCAAAACAATTTCCAGTTCTGGATCCCCTTATCAAAACTTTTTCAGTAGTTTCTCAGACGGGGAACGAAGACGCATTAAAACGTTGTGGTTATATTCCACTCAGTGCAGCAACAAAACAAATATCAACTGTCTGATGAAACAACAGATTTATCTTAATATTTAAGAATCTGCCTCTTCTAATCATGTTAATAAAACAATTAATTACCAGACAAGTAAGAGACTAATACTACAGTAATTCACTATCAGTCCTAAAGCATGGACAGTCTGCTGTGCTGCAGGGTTGTGTGCTCTGTGACAGTTCCTGGATCAAACCTGTTATGACTCAGTTTGATCCTCAAAAACAATATCATGAAAAAAGGATTAATTCTACTTTATAATTCAGCTAAGTAAATTTCTGATTTTTGTTGCACGTTGCACTTGACATTAGCTGAAGATGAACTTGTTGCATGGCTGCAGGTGGCAGAATATTGTGGTAAGTTCTTTAACATGTTGGACGGTAGATAAATATTTAAACGAGGAACTTATCATTTACTCTTTGTGGTGAGTTTTCTTCTGAAAATATGACATTTTGAAGTTGTTTTGTTGAATTTGGAAAGTGTGAATCACTGAGTGTGAAGCCATGTGTTTATGTCTCCTAACAATAGTTTTGCTGAGTTATCACAGGTTTGTTATGTCATCAGTCAGAAAGAGGCTAAAGAAACTAAACAGAGGACATGAATGAAAAAGATTTGTCGGCCGCGGAGCTTCACAAATGTGGGTATGTTATCAATTTGGAACTGGAACCAGTTCTCGTGACCTATCCCCAGCTTCAACCCTGGTCCATACCTGACTTGTAGATAGCTGGTAGTGTAAGGCTTTAGCGTAGGCAGTATCTTTGAAGATATCAGGAATGGAGAGCTTTTCATCCACAGCCTGCATTTTAAGGCCCAGGAGGTGTCTGTCTATGGCCTGGCCACTGATCGCCTGTGAACAGGAGAACTCATTAGTCTGAAATGTCAATCATTTGATGTCAAATAATACTGACAAATAAGGGAAGCATTATTTTATATTTTTTCTCTATGTATGCAATAAGCAGTAAACACTAGGTACAGTTCCTTTAACAGCTGATACAGTGCATTTTTGAGGACTATTTTCTGTGTCATCTACATACAGTGTCATACTGAAAATCTACATTTGGTGCTCTGGTGGGTGTTTGGGGCACACCTTGTGTATGGGACTGAGTCACAAATAAACTACAATGTGTGTGTTTATGTTTATGAAGAAACACGTCACCCAGTGTAACATTGATGTGTTTTAACAGCTTCTGGACAATGATGGAGCTATATGCAGGAGTAAGATATATAATGCTTTAAATACACACATGTTCGAGCTATTCATAGTTTGGATCTGCACATGGGATTTGTTGACAATAAGAAAAATATAGAATCACCAGACACACCACTCACCATGCTAGTGTACGTCCTGTGTGCTTTCACAGCTTTCTCCATCATATCAAGCTTCTCTGCGTTCTGTGAAAAACAGGAAGAAGACAAGAATGTAACGACACGTCTTACAGCAGGTTTAACAGCTTTCAAATATATTTCAAACGTATGATTCAAGCTGCCTGTGTAACAGTGAAATCCCTCAACATTAAAATAATAAATGGTACAGTTTACTCTTTTACACTCATTATACAGTGGCAGGAAATAGTGAATGAACCCCTGGGAGTTATCTGATTTTATAAACATTTGTCTTTAAATATGATCAGATCTTCATCTCAGTTAAAATTATGAACAAACACAATCTACTTGAACTATTAACACATCATTGTGCTGTTCTTTTTCATATTGAATAAATCATTCTAACTGGAGTCAGGAGTTATCAAACTTGGAGTCCAGTCAATGAAACCAGACTTGAAGTTTGGGCCAGAGACACAGAGACTCAGAGTAACAGCTGAATGTTTAAAGGAATCATTGGAGCTGGTTCACATCTCTGCTCATGAGTCCACCACACACACATCATGGAGCATAGAGTCCTGTTGCCATGGACACGACAGAGAAAGCTGCTACTGAGGTTGAATTATTTGGGAGGAACGTGCTGCTCTATGTGTGGTGTAAAAAGTCTCTGCACATCATCATGAAAACATCCTCCCACAGGTGGAGCAGGGTGGAGGGAGCATCAAGATCTGGGTCTCTGCTGCCTCTGGACCTGGACAGCTCCACATCATCAAGTTTATCAAGGTCTCTTCAGGATCATGTCAGGGTGTCTGTCCACCTGCTGAAGCTCAGGAGAAGCTGCTGATGCAGCAAGACAATAACTCTCAACATCAAAGGAAATCCACCTTCTGGAGTGGTCCAGTCAGAGCCCAGACCTGAACCCAGTAGAGATGCTGTGGACTGAGCTCAGAGAGCCGCTCACACCAGACATCCTGAGAATCTGTCTGACTGAAGCAGCTCTATAGGAAGAATGGTTCAAACTTCCTCTTTTACATTGAGCAGCTCTGATCAGCAGCTAGTGAAGAGCTGGTTTCAGAGGAGCTTCAGCCAGTTATTATACCCAAAGTTTACTGACTGTTTCAGTATGTGTGTTCAATAAAGACATGAAAGGTTATAATTGAACATGTGATATGAGCTTAAGCACATTGTGTTTGTCTATATTTGTGACTTGACATGAAGATCAGATCAGCTTTTATGACCAATTAAAGCAGAAAACCAGGTGATTCCCATGGTACATCACCACTTTGTCTCTGGCTCCATCTCTGGTTTGTGTACAGTGACGTTTCTCTCATATGGACAAAGTCTGAGAATTAGACTGATTGATAAAGCTCCCAACCTTCTCTTGTCTGAGATTCTGGGTTGTGACCTGAGTTCATCAGTCACTCAGTCATGAATACATCTCATTAGACTTTTCCCTCTCATCATACCTGTTTGCTGGGGTCATCAAAAGCTTTGACAAAGGCAGCTGAGGCACTGGAGGCTGAGCGGATCGTATCTGTCCGGCCCAATTGGAACATACGCAGAGAAGCACTTTCATACGTGGCACAGCACCGTTTATACATCCTGCCGAAACAAGAGGAGGGACAGTGAGAAAACCATGAAGAGACTCTGAGAGTGTATGGAGCTGCACAGAGAAACAAGCTGGTCCTAATTACATCCAATTTCTAAAAGTGACCTTGAAGTAAGAGTTGCTGCATGAAACATTTTAACCGTTAATATTTGATCTCAGCTCCTAGAAGAAAAGAACTTCAGAGGTCTGAGGAGCCAGTGAAGAGTCACCAGCAGACAGCTGTCATACAACAGAGAGAGGACACACACTCTCAAACACACTTTGGAAAGATGATGAAAAGATAAGAGAAATATCCTATATCTTCAGCCTCGCATGCTTAAATATATAACCATTTATAATATTGGACACAGTGCAAGATATGTTATCTGTCAGAGGGCTGATCATGAACCTGTGGTGAAGCATGAGTGTAGGGTGAGACAACCTCACTTCCAGTGATGGGTCGACACGCCTCCTTTGTTTCACACAGGACAATCTGACTGAAGTCGAGTCCAGCTGGTTTGAGAGAGGGAGTGGAACTGACCTCTCCTTAAACAAATACTGATTGTTTATTTTGTTTTCTGACCGTAGGTGAAATAATTTTAGCAGCAGACAAGAAGCTGTTTGGCTGCAGAGAGTAAGTAAGTAATGACAGTAAAATGTTTGATTAAATGCTGTTTAATTAACAACTTTGTGCACTGCTGTTGTTAGCCTGTGGGCCATGCTGCCTCCTCTTGTTATGTTATGTTTATGACCAGGAGTGTCTCGATATACCGGGACGATAACCATGATATTTAAAAAAGGAAATATTGATATTGTGTTAATATACAAATATGATAATGTTGTGATGGCAGATGTTGGACCGTGTTGATCTTTTGATTATCAGTTCATATGGTTGCCATTATGGTTACAGACTCTCTTTCCACCTCCCCACACTCATATTTGAGTCTAGTTCATTTGCCAAAAAAAGAGACAAAACAAACAATAAACAAAGTTGTATATATAGATATCATGATAATATTATCGTACATTCTTTTGGCCATGATAACCGTGTAGTGAAAGTCTGATTTCATGACAGCCCTATTTACAACCCCACCCCTGCTATTTCCTCTCCAGGTAGATTTCACCAGGTGGATTTTGACTGATGAGATGCAGCTGTGACATATTATTTCTGCAGGTCTGCTATTGGCTGATTCAGTTCTTGAGGTGGGGCATTGTGAGTGGACATTATTGTAACCCTTATTTTGCAATACTGCAGTCAGCACTTAAGAATGATTGAGCCGCGTTTGTCTCTCACTCGTCTGTGACGCATGTCATTAGAACAGATACGCTCTCTTTTAATCAATCCAGCTGTCTACACAGGCCGTGTTTTACTCACTATACACCATATTTTCACACTTCCCGTGTTTTATGTGTGTGTGTGACTCTGTATGGGGCTCTGGGTGCTTCCAAAACAGATGAACTCCAGTCAATACTGTCCTTAAACACATCCTGTGTAGCCACAGGCTGAGCACCAGAGCTGCTGCTGCCAACGTGCTGCCCACTCCACATTCTGTATAGACACAGTGTTCGGCTACAAAGGTTTGAGGTTCTATTTAATATGAATTTTTGACCATTATTAAGACTATTCCTTTAGTGGACTATGTGCACACACACAAATACCTAGGTGTGCACCTAGACAGTTAACTGGACTGGTCCCTGAACACGGAGGCCATCTACCTGAAGGGGTGGAGCCGGCTCTTTTCCTCAGGAGGCTCAGGTCCTTTGACGTCTGCAGTGAAATGCTGCACATGTTTTATCAGTCAGTTGTGGCCAGTGTACTCTTTAATGCTGCAGTCTGCTGGAGCAGCAGCATGTTAGACATGAACACAAAGAGACTGGATAAGCTGGTAAAAAAGTCTGGGTCTCTGCTTGGCAGGAGTCTGGACTCACTCAGGACTGTTGTGGAGAGACGCATGCAATGTAAGATGGAGGCCATCTTGGACAATACCAACCATCCTCTCCACAACATTCTGGCAGGACAGAGAAGCAGCTACAGCTGCAGCAAACGTCTCATCTCACTGCGCTGCAGAACAGAGAGGTTCAGGAGATCCTTTGTTCCCACTGCCATCAGGCTATACAACACCTCAGCCAAAGGAAATGGACTGATCTAATTATTATTGTTTATTATTTATTATTATTACTACCAATGAGCTACTGGACACATGATTTTCCTCTAGGGTATGAATTAAGTATCCATCCATCCAGCCATCCATCCATCCATCTATCTATATGTATAGTCATTGGTATAATATACAGATTAATTTTTATTTTATTATTTATGTTATATATATATTTTTTTTTTACATGAAACCTTCACATCTTATCAGTAACCCTTGTTCTAGAGACCAAAGAATAAAAAGCATCCAAACAAAGACTTTTCAGCATCTCACCTGTAGTAGGCCAGCTGCAGTGCCATCTGTATGAAGGCATCAGGGCTCATCTTGTGGGCCTTTGGGACATTTTTCCCAAAGTGGCCGAACACTATAACCCTCATATCCAGGTCTTGGGCCAGTCTGTGGTGGGAGAAATGTCAGAACAGTGAGAGACCTGGTCTATCTCTGTGCTTCATGACATGATTTAACCTATTAAGCCCTAGGGATGCTGGAGGGTATGACTCGCCTAGACAGACCATCAGGTCCATTTGCAAGGGCTTGGTCAGTATGGATAGGTAAGACCTCAGAGAATTTATTCCATGTGTCATTAACATTTTGACTGTTACTATAGCTGAGTAAATTGTGATAAACCAAAGGAAAATTAAAAAAAAAAAAAAAATCTCGCCTAGAATTTATTTTCATTTAGACAGTGGATAACACTATGATAACAATGGTCCCATGCACTGGGATGCCAGAGTTCATTCAACAACTTCATGACTACAACTGTAACAATGTAAGCCAGGCAGACTCTCCATTTGGACACTTGGATAGTGTGTGCCAAAGAGGTTTTTCACTCTCGAAAGGAAATCTGGCTACAAAATACTAATGATTTCCACTATAGGAAGCTATGTGTACACAATACAACCCTTAGCCACTTCATTTACCCTATGCATCATCAGATTGTACCATTGTGCACAACCATTGTGTGTAAAAAACAACTAAATTGTATTATTTTGTCTCCATTTTACCTCTGAATATCTTCCTCTAAATTGCTATGTTGATTCTACTTCGTTGACATTGTAAAAGTTAAAGATTTACATAAAAAATACTATATACAAAGTTCAAAATACAATAAAAGTTGAATTGGCCGTGCATCACGCTTAAAATCCCAATCTGTGGTGAAAGTCTCTTGTCCTTAAGCTCGGGTGTAGTATTGCAAGGAAGCAAGTCTTATGGGAGTGTGACATACCTATTACATATAGCTATTACATATTTTCTACATCTGCGAGATGTAGAAAGAAGTTAGCGCTGTGTATTTAAACGGCAGTACCACCAAAAGCGCGGGGCTTGGGGCTCAGTCTTTTCTATCCCGGCCCCCATCTCGACCGACTTTACTGGAAAATTGTATCGGTAGCCTCAAAATGACCATGAAAGGGTAAGGAAACAATATTGTTGCTTTTGAGCGAGCGGATTACATGTACCATCGTGATTCATTTCAACTGTCTGCTTACATTGATAGGTGTCTTATTTTGAAACAGAAATATTGAAAGTATTGCCAAACAAATATTCTTTGGACTACATACACTTGGACTATTGTTTTGGTAGCATTAAAGCGTCATCTTTTAGAAGCATTAAAAAAAAAAAAGTCTTTTTACAGGGAATTATGTATCACACTGTTCTACCGGTACCAAGTTGTCGGGCTTAAGAGGTTATATGTGTATGTATATACATATACATACATATATATATGTATATATACATATGTCTTTATCTTAGAGTGTCATTATAAAAGGTGCTCTCACATGTTCATACTCTGCTTGGCCTCCTCAATGTCATTCTTGATCTCAGGTGTGATGTTGAAGTGTAGTTTCTGGGGCGAGGGCAAAGGAACCATGGGAGGCTGCACCGTCTCCTGCTTCCTCCTGTTACCACACACAAGAGAAGAGAGAAGAACAGAAACAAATGTTGTAAAAAACAACATCACCATTAACTGTACTTAATAAAGCCCTGGTTTTCTGTCTGTGGTCAACCAGTCCATGCTGTGAGTCAGTGTACTCACTCTGTCCTAGTGCTCACTGTAAAATGATAATAATGATAATGAGTTATAATAATGTCCAAACAAACATCTACAGAGCCTCAATAATCTTTGACCTACTTACGTGTACTCTACAACATGGTCGATCAAGGCCACAATGGGTGGGCCTTCAGCGGGGGCATGCTCGTAGTTTGCACCACATGTCCCGTCCTCTCCAATAATAAACTGAAAGAAAGACCGGAGACTTCAGAGAACAAAAAAAACAAGCATTTGTATCACATCCTTCCTAAGGAATTTGTTGACAGGGTTAAAGCAGGTGAAATCCAAATCACATGTCAAGTTCCTCATAATGACTAAAGAAGTGCTTATGTGTCACCTGCAGTGTCTTGTCAAACCAGCGGTTGCCACTGTTCCACTGGGAGCCTCCTCCGTGCAGCATCTGCACGGCAGCAGAGCTGCGGTACAGCTCGTCAGAGACTGCAGGCCTCGCTCCATCCAAACACAATGTGAAGATGCTCCTTTGGATGGCGGACACAGATTCTTTGTTGGTCTTATCTGAGCAAATCAAGTACACACACACAAAGCAAATGTGCTGTCAGACTGCAACAGTTACAAATATATATATCAAGTCACTTTTACATACTTTTATAGTTCCCTTATTAGGAATGTACCTAATTTATTCAAGTTATTATGAGTAATTTTAATTTTAAATGCAGTTACAAGCTTGTGATTTCTTAGACTATCACTGTGACTGGTGCCCTGAGTCCTGCCTTCTTCGGCTCAGCGTCAGTGGTCAGTTAGCTCACCCTTGGTGAGATTGATGTAGGCCTTGGCCCAGGAGTCACGATGCTGGGTGGTCAGGATGCCGACGGGCTCCACCTTGGCCTGTACTGAGGAGCTGCAGATTCTCTCCAGCTGAAGACAGAGCTGATTGACAGTCAGCGGAGTCCCGTCACTGTTGTACACGTCCAGCACAAAGAACTAAGTCCAAGTGAAGAAAATAAAAGTTCAGCCAGGCTTCTCATTTTTAGTTGACAACTGTTAGTTTTCCAGATAAAACAACAACTGTAGCTGGAAAATGTTACCAGCTGCAGCTAGTTAGCTACAGCTGGTAACAACAACAAACTTAACAAATTATGAACATTACGTCTGCAGACCTGGGGTCTGTATCACACAGAGAGGTTAGTGGGCTATTCAGCTCTCAGGGCTTCACACAGGTCTGCTGGTATCATGAAGGCGGTTCACCATAGCAACCTCAGGGGCACAACTAACCAGCTCAATAACAGGTTCAGCTCAGCAAATCAAACCAAAACATATCAATATCAATTAAGTGACTGATAATAAAGAGGTAATTTTAATAGATCAGTATAATAACTATGATTACCACAACAGCAAAAACATTTTTACACTTTCATGTGTCCACTCTGGGATTAAAACAAGGCTGCTAACAATTAGAGAGATTATAGTTTACCATACTCACAGTCTAATGAATGGTGATTATCCTGTAGCTCAGACCAAAGCAACAGTTTCTTTTCATCCACACAGACTGTGTTGACGTTCCTCACTGATTTGGTGATTAATTCTATGACTTATTGAAAATAATTTGTTCCCAGTTCCCATCCAGTTGTTACCATACTAGTCAATTACAACTACTGAACATGTTGAACACCAACCAGCAACTACACATTGATAACCAGCTTCAAGCTCCAGTTATACTGGATCACTAATGTCAGGCTCCCCAACAAGACACATACCAGGTTGAACTTTGTGATACAGGCTCATGGTCCAAGAAGCACATAGACAGAGACACATGGTTTGGACCAGCGCTCCTCACCTGAAGGTTGTGCACTACAATGATGTGTTTTGGGGACGGTGAGCTCTTTGCGTGGTTCACCACTGAGTCTCTCTTCAGACCAGGGATACGGCAGGATGAGAGCACTTCATAATACTGATTCATACACAGGGGATTTCCTCCCAGGTGCTCCACTGGTAGTGTCTCACTGCAAAACATACAAGCTCTGCCATTACACACTAAACTGCGACTACAGGGTTTGATGCACACACAGTATTACAGAGAAAGTAATAATTGTAGAGGAGTGTTATAGGTTTTTATAAAGATACATACAATTGATTGCATTGATTGCACTGATTGTACATGATGATGTAAACATAAGCAAATATCTTCAGGAAGACAGAATTTGTTTTAAACTACAGTCCATTTTTACATCATCAAATTTCACATCCCAAATTATATGGATTCACTCCTAGAAGACAGAAACTAATAAAAGTTGTAGGATGCTGAAGTACACGTGTGTCGTTGAAGAACATTTTCAGCTCAGTACTCACTTGTCAATCATTGTCTTAAAGTCCAAAACACCAGCAATCAGTTTGGCAGCAAACCTGAACACAGATAATGTGATAAATCATTTAAATGTTAACTTGTAAGAATATTTACCTACGTTGGGAATAAAGGAAGTGATTAAATTTCTGAAAACATCACTTTTAAAAACCAGAATGGATCACTGTGGCTCAGGAGGTAGAGCTAGGGAGGGTTGTCCACTAATCGGAAGGGCGGTTATTCGATTCCTGGTTCCTCTAGTCCACATGTTGAATTGTGGATCAAGGTACTGGTGTGTGGGTGGTGTGTCTTCCTCAAGCTTGGGTCCTCTGCCAGAGGCCTGGGAGTTTGAGGGTTATGCGCAATATCTTAGCTGTTCCTAGGATTGCGCTCTTCTGGGCAGAGACCTCAGATGTTGTACCTGGAATCTGCTGGAGCCACTCTCCCAGTTTGTGGGTCACAGCCCCCAGTGCTCCGATGACCACTGGCACCACTGTTGACTTTACTCTCCACATCTTTTCTAGCTCCTCTTTCAGCACTTGGTATTTTTGGCGTCCAATGTACGCTGTTCCTGCCTGCATCTTACATCCTGCTATTATATGCTGGACTGTCTCAGGAGCATCTTTGCACAGCTTGCAACTGGGGTCCTGTCTGGTGTGGTAGACCCCCAAGTCTAACAACCTGAGACTGTACACTGAGCGGAGCGAGGGAGGCCGAGGACTGGTGAGCGTCGGAGCTACTGTCCAGGATGAAACGACCAAGATCCAGGAATACATCAGGAAGATGGCCCCTGAAGATGAGCTGTTAATTAAATACCTCAGGCAGCAGAAACCCCATAACCCCATCATGGAGGGACAAACCCCTACATGACATGTACCACAGACATATAGAAGAAGTGGCTGATATCAAGAAATCCTATCAGTGGCTGGAAAAGCTGGAAATATATATATATATATATATATATATGTGTGTGTGTGTGTGTGTGTGTGTGTGTGTATGTATAGGTTTTAATTATAGGTTTACTTTAGGTTTTAATTAACTGCGACTAAACATGTGCTCTGTGTGTTATCACCTTATTTGTCCCTGCTTATCACTGAAGTTCATTCGAGGCAACACCAACCCAGGACTTGAATGCACCACCACAGGCAGCCGGTATTCAAGATAAGCAAGCTGCACCCACCACTCTGAAAGCTACAAAGACAGAAACACATACAAGTATATATTCTCCCAAATCTCAATATTTTTTTTTACTCCACAGCTGGTGTAGTTGAGCTCACCCAGTTCTCAGTGTTGCCTGCTCTCTTTTCCAGGCCTTTCTGCAGTCTCTCTCCGACCCCTCCTGCTTTCTGAAACTCCTGCACCAGCTCTTTAGTGTACTTCAGCTCGTCCACCTCCACAATGGGCTCCAGGGCAGTAATGTAGCGCTCACAGGTCTGCTGCAGCGGGGGGACAGGCAGATGGGGCAGGCCCTGCTGGTGGGTCAGGTATCTGCCAGCAACCCGAGTTGCTGATACAGGCTTCACTAAGTGGTTTGGTTTCATTAAGCCGCAGGGTTTCGCCATCCCCACCTTCACCTAAGACACAAAGAGGATATATTATTGGATTTTTGGGACCGATGACGATACAGATATTAGGGAGTAAAAAATTCTGATATCAATATATTGGCTGAGATATATATATATATATATATATGTACACAAACACTGAAAAAGATATGTAATGAAAGCAGGATATTTTATAATTTAACAATAAACTTTATTGCCCAAAATGACATCAGAGCACTGAAACACTAAATTTCACTGGGAATTAAATAAAATAACTATAAATAAAAAACATAAGAACAAATATGTATATATGTATTATATATATGTTTAACTTAACCGATAAATTGGTCAGGCTCTGTATAAAATACATGTTTACTGTAAGAGTGTGCTGTTGTTATTTCCCCAGTCAACTGTGAAAAATAACACTTTCTGACTGACTGGAAGAGTCTGGGGCCAGTTGAGAGTTAAAGTTTCCTTAAAATAAAAATCGTTGCTCAAAACAACCCTAAGTCTTCTCTTTTAGGTTTCCTTAAAATGTTCACTTAAGCATTTTAGGTTTTCTCCTTATCTTAGCCTTATACTTAAGGAAGCACTTAAAAATCAGTTAAACGGTTGCACAGAACACCTTAGCAACTAAAACGTAAAAAACTAAAAAGGTACCTCTGACAAGACTTGACAAGACTTGACTGAGTTTATGGTGATAAATTAATAATAATAAGAGTGGACAACACCCTTAACGATGAGGAACTGATTCTACATCACATATTTGATCTGCAGTCAGTTTATGATTTGTCTGACTGTCTAGTTGGAAACCCCTTCTTTCCTCAGCTTAATGTTTGCTCTACAGTTTTATGTCACATGATCTTTCTGGTCAGGTGTAGTCGAGCTGTTTCATGTCCACAGATCATCTGTGTGCTGGGTCATCACAGAGTTTAAACGCTCTAACCGTTTGCTGAACACTGTTGTGAAGTTTGTGTCAAAACAGGAGGATAACATAGCAACTCGCTCTTTAAATGTTACTGTCTTCCCACAAGTTAATGCCTAAAGATGAATAATGTAGTCTCGATCCATCTTATCCTTAGTATCTTTTCGCTATATTTAATCTTGGCAGAGCACAAAATCACCTTTGACCCAGTTGGGTTAGCTAACCGTTAACGACCGCTAACTTTGCTAACAGCTAGCCAGCCGACATTCCTTCACCACCTAGTGAGTTCAGCAGCGTTAACCGATTCCTCATCAAAATCATTGAGACTGCTTCATGTCCACGACAGTAGTTATCAAGTCAACAGCTCTTATCTCTGCATTAAGCTATATTGGCTGTGGGCCAATCAAGCACAGTCAGCTAAAGGTACGTTACTTACCATAGTTCTGCTGCAAATGCCCCACATTCTGCATTCAAAGTAACGCCCACAAACTCAGGTCCGTCAGACCTCCAGGTCCACTGTAACGGGTTAGCCGAGACCTTCACCTGCGCTTTGTCAGACCCACCGGAGACAGACCTCTCGAAGCAACTCTGCACAGCACAGCTTCTGAACACATTGACTGGGTAAAGTTACTCAGCAGTGAACGCCGGGTGTCTGATTGCCATAAAGAAAGGGTGGGTGTGCCCAGAGGATATTTACATACACTTTAATAACGGATACTAATGACGCGTAATGCATTCACTTGTTTTTCTCAATTAACGGCATAGTTTATATCTAAATTAAATGACATATCTCATAATTTTTTAAAGAAAAACTTTCCTTAGAAATCTGAGATAATGATCTTGTTAATTTAGAAAAACAGGATTTTTTAAGTATAAAGTTTTCTTTAAAAAAATACAATTTGAAGAATAAGATCATGCTGTTTTTCTGAATTAAGTACGGAAAATCCATGACTTTTATTCAATTATTATTGTGTTAATAGGCATCCACAGAAAAAAGCGGCAGAGGGTGAAAATATGTTTGTGTTTAATAAGCAACATAGAAGAACCCAAGCTGTCGTTTAATTTTCGGTCAACAGTTGGCAGTAAGGAGTCATGTCTGCTTTAAATCTGCCTAAAACCCACGAAGAACGTTGTCAAGCATCGCCATGGCGGAAACCGAGCAGCAGTCAGGTAAAGCGCAGCTGAATGTTTGTACTCAGCACTGGATAGCTCTGATTCGCTTGTGCTCTGTTATGTTAAAAGCTAATATCGTTAGCAGGTGCACCATTTACTACACGGGGCATTTAACGAATTAAATTTACGTTAGAGAAGCCTGGAGAGCATATCGTCGCTGTTCTCAGGCAAAGCTACCATGTACATTTTATATAGGTTAGTCATCTTTGTCCATGTCATCTATTTGTATACCAACTTGAACTCAAGTGCTGTTTTGTTAGCAGTTGTTGTCAACTTCCTGTAAAACCATTAGGTGCTTGTTTAACTGTGTGGCAGGTTAGCTAGCACGTAGAGTGTTTACAGGAGATAGGTTCCAGGATGCACCGCTGCCTTTTACTCATTTATTAGGAACATAATCAGGACAAACTTTATTTAAAAGTTAAACAGAGAAATGATGACATTCATGCGCTTTACAAACTCAAACCAACCATACTCAAACGCTGATAGGACGAATTTAGCTAAGTGTTCATGTCGGTCAAGCTGAACATTCGGCTACTCCCACAATTTAATTTCACTTTCATAGTGTTGGTCGAGTCACAAGAGACAAATTTAAATATTTGTTCAAATTGAAGCAGCACCTATGCTGAGATCCCCTGAATTTCAGTTCCTACTTTGCGTCAAGGTGCATAAATTCTGAGTCCTACATTTCCCATAATGCAACTCAAAAGCATACTCAATCCTTTTATACTCCACGTTACATTATTTATAAGTATGTAGTCAGAAAATAAGAGTGCATAAAATAAAAACAAAACAGTAGATCTAGTAAATACTGAATTCACTTACACTGGAAACCACTTGATGAGTGGATGATTGTTATAATCACTTTTTTTCTATTTCCTTATTTCTCATGCTGATAACCATGTAATTGACATTTGTGTATTTATTACATGAATGTAATGTATTGAAACAGACAGTAACTATTTGCTAAATTGTATCAACTATTAAAAAATACAGTACAGCTGTTTCAAACGCTTTCAAATTACTTAAATAACTGTACTGGCTATTAGCCTAAAAAAGTTTTGTACTGACTACAAATTATTTAAACTTCATTTGTATTGGAATGATTTTCTCCCAAGCTTTTTGATCCTTTTGATCACTGTACCTGTGATCCAGTTTCCACTGTATTTGGAAAACTTAATATCTACTTTCCAACTGGAAACATCTCTGAATAGTGTTAAATCCTTTGTTAGGATCCACTCCTGAGGATGAAGCACCTGAAGTCACCTTCATGGTGCCCAAGAAAGAAATCAGCATGGTGCCTGACATGGGCAAGTGGAAACGATCTCAAGTAGGTTCCTGCCTGTGAATGTTATGTCTGTCCTAAAGGTTTTGTCTGACTTGCCATGTTGTGTACAAAAAGTTCCAAATTCCACAAAGACTTAACTTAAATATCATTGTTTCCTAAAACTATGTAATTTATGGTTTGCAGATTTGAGATCAAATTATAATTAAAACCTAGAAGTTATTAAGTTCTTAGTGATCTACCACAGTGGAACATTGTTTATTACACTGAATATCATTTGGATTATTTTACTTTATTCCTTTTCAGTGCATTTGCCTCAATGTGAACAATATCAGTTTTGTAAAAAATATTTGTATTAATATAATAATACTGGTTTTATTTGTAGTAGTGGTTCATCTCACCACACATCCTGATACATTACAGTTTTAAGCACATCTCTCCTTCTTCCAGGCATACGCTGATTACATGGGCTTCATTCTAACACTGAATGAAGGTGTGAAAGGAAAGAAGCTCACATGTGAATATAAAGTGTCTGAGGTATGTTGTATCTTTTATCATGAGCTTTTAAAATCTTGTTTGGGGGTTTGAGGATAGCTTCATACATTCACAAATTTATATTGAAAATAGTGAAGGAAATCTTTCACTGTGAGAGTTGTTCTTTATTACTTACTCTGCATAATAAAAACAAGTTTGACATGAAGGGTACATGTAATGGACAGACATGTAAATGACAACAAAAACAATAAACAGTTATAGAGACGTACAAATTAAAATAATATTGTGTGTGTGTGTATGTATATGTGTGTGTGTATTTTTCAAAGGGTTTATATCTGGTGTAGTATTTGTGTATCTGATATTAATGATGCAATACAAATACAGTCCTAGGGAGACTGTAATAAAATATAAATATAATAATTGTAAACATGTTATATTATGGTAATGTCTTATAATTTAACGTCTGATTATACCTGCCCCTCAGCTACATGTGCTGCTTTGTTTTGTCTTTATTTCTCTTTATGCTCATCATAACTAACATGGTAGTTATGATGATGTTTATTTGTGTAAAGGTCAGTTACATGTTGCTACAGTCCCTGGTGTCTTGTGTGACAGACAGTGGAGAGGTTACTAGATCTCTTGGGGACTCTTGACCGATGGATAAATGAGACTCCTCCTGTTGATCAGCCGTCACGCTTTGGTAATAAGGCCTACAGAACCTGGTACGTCAAACTAGACCAGGTAAGTACACATGTTCACTTTCTCACACATTGTTCCTGTTCACTCCTGTGTTTAACATGCATGTTAGGTGATCTGATCACAAGTGGACAGCTCTTCAGTACTCTAAGCACAGGAAGTGCATCGCTGCCTTTCACCTGTTAAAAACAACAAGTTGTTTGGGCTTTGCAAATGGAAATTATGTATGTGTTTAAAGCAGGGAAGTGAGATCTGATCACAAGTGGTCACTCAAGACACGTGGAGGTAGATTTTAATACCAGGTGTGAACCACAACGTACTAAGAGCTGATCACCTGAGAGACATGTTAATGCAGGTGTGAACATGGCCAATCATGCATGCAACCACATGCTCTGTATGTAGAAAGTGATGTGCGTGTGCGTGTGTGTGTGTGAATAGGAAGCAGAGGCCTTGGTGTCAACAGTGGTCCCTGCTGACAAATGTGCAGCAGTTCCAGAGATAGCTGTCTATCTGAAAGAGTCTGTGGGGAACTCCACCAGGATAGACTATGGAACAGGTAACAGTGTTGTGTGTCCATGTTTTATTTCAGTCCATCTCTATAGTTTTATACAAAACACTCAGTTAAATCAGAAATTGGATCATTTGACTCTTTTACTTTTTTTGTTCTATGAAACCAAACACAAATCTTTGAACCTTTTTAAAAATGTATTTTAAACACTTGTGATATGTTTATCTTATTCTGCAAAGTAACTAGTAACTAAAGCTGTGGAATGACTGTAGTCAAGTAAGAAGTGCAACATGGAATGAAACGCAAAATATAAAATTGTACAAAATGGAAATGAACAAGTGAAGTCCCTCAAAATTCTTTGAGTTTGAGTTGATGGACCACTGAAAAATTTGGCTGTAAGCCTCTGTCAGGGATGGGGTTCAATAGCGGTTCCTCAAATCGGAATCCAGTTCCTGATCTACAGACACAAAACACAGATACTATGATATGTTTGACCACTGGGAGGTGCAGTAACACACTGCAACTTCAATATTTTAGTACAGAGTAGCTTCTTTCAGATCTTTACAAAGGCAACAGCTGAGGAAAAAGGCTTAACATCTACCTAAAAGACTTGGAGTGGAAATGATGTGCACACAGATTATGTTGATGTTTGAAGATGTTTTCTGTGTATTTGTCTTCTTAGGTCATGAAGCTGCTTTTGCTGCTTTCCTCTGCTGCCTCTGTAAGGTTGGAGCTCTCAGGGTAGACGATCAGCTGGCTATTGTATTCAAGGTTTTTAACAGGTGAGCTTTTGCTACTGTGGACTTGTTCATGGTAAGTAGCACTATACAGATAATGTGATTCGTGTTGATCGGTTGCTCCACCACTTTTGTGCGGACTTTTAATGTTATACCATCATTAGGTCAAAGGCTAAGTTTGTCCAATACTTTGGTTTTCTTTACAATCAGCGTTTCAGCCTCACAGCAGCAGACTCTTGGGCTGTGTGGAAATCATCATCATTACCCGCTGCCATGTATCTGAATTCTGAGTGGGAAATTTATCTACTACACAGAGTCCTCAAAAATGAGAACAATTTAAAGGAGCTATTTGTAAGTTTTTCTCTTGCTACATACCACTACCATTTCTAACTTCTGAATAGGTGAGCAGCCTAAAACCCTCCTCAAAAGGCACGCACTGCCCGCCCCCTGTTCTTGTCATTTTCAAGCACAAACACAGAGCTGTAAAGCAGACCCGTCCACTGCACGGGGTCTGTCAGAGCAGAGAGGGGTGTGGAACACCAAAATTCACCTGGTTTTGGTGCCATAAGGCATTAAATAAGCACAGTTTATATAAGTGCATTGTCATGTGATTATATATTTGGCTGTGGCGTAATGGGTAAGGCCTCTGCCTTTTGTGATGGTGGTTATTGGTTTATGGTCCACAATGAACAATGTGACAAAGATTAAAGAAGAAATTGTCACTCAATTGAGGGAATAATCTTTTCTGATTTAATGATGTTATAAATTTTACTGCACATTTTCTTTTAAACTTTTTTAGGAGTTTAAACTCTTAAGTGTGGGAGTTAAAACACTAATCCCATGTAGAATCAAATGAAACTCACCTTTAGTTAATCACTCTTTCATAGTGTTAATCGTCAACACTAAAACATACAGTATGTGTCATTTAATACTTACAGGGCCCTATCTTACACCCAGTTCAAAGCACAACACAAGTATCTTTGCCAGTTTCAGCAAATTCTGTATCTGTGATGAAGTTGTTTTTCAATCTCTCTGTGATCTAAGAGTCTGATGTGTTAACCTTCTGGTGATGTGGTCACTTCAGCTCTGTCTGATTGTGCTTCAGATACAACTGATCCAGTTTCTGTAGAGCGTTTTAGAGTCCATGCACTGCACCTTAGAAACCTTCAGTCTAGTCATGATCTGATGCTGAGAAAAAGCCTCTTTGCTTAGAATAACTATTTGACTTCTGACACTTTCACTTAGTTCTGATGCCATTTTTCTACTATTACAATTCGACTTAGCAATGATCTGCTGGAAACGTGAGGAACAGTCTTATTTATATCAGGTGAACTCTGGCTGCAAGTTGAGTTACTTCAACCAGCCTCTGATGAGTAGATAAGATCACCTGCCATTTAAATGTATGCTTCAATGGATGGGATATAACTTGAGGAAATCTGACCTTTGGTACAAAGGAGTTCAGTTGGTCAAAGCCCCAAAATTGCACAAATTTGATCACTGACATAGAAATAGAGCAGAGTCTTACGTGCGTGTGCGTGTGCGTGTGTGTGTCAGGTATCTCTCAGTGATGAGGAAGCTGCAGAGGACCTACAGAATGGAGCCAGCTGGAAGCCAAGGTGTGTGGGGACTGGATGACTTCCAGTTTCTGCCCTTCATATGGGGCAGCGCCCAGTTTATAGGTAAGAGCCTTGCTGCAGCAGGTCAGTAAAAATATGAAGCATGACAGAAGTGTCTGTATCTGTATAAGAGCCAGCAGAGTCTCAAACTGCAACAAGTGACAGTGACAGCGGGGATGGATTCATAGAAAACTGTCACCAGCAGATTTACTCAGCTGTAATGTAATCAGTTCTGTGAGTCAGCAAAACAAACTCATGGCTGTTGCCTGGTTAATGAGTTTGCTCAAAGATGGTTTTGTTAGGTGAGAAGCACCACTCCTAATCTTTTTCATGTATGAAAAAATAAAGAGTGATGACTCCTTTCCCACATAAACAATGTAAGTGATAGACTCACATCAGATTCACCATTTGTCATGATCATATCTGAGTATTATAACTTATGTAATATCATAATTAATGTAAGCTGAATTGATTTGTCTATGTTTTTATAGAAAACAAGGGAATGTGTCATGTCCGAGTTCTCTTTGAATGACTATATATTTTATATATATATATATATATATATAATGAATAAAAAAAGAAGTATGAGAGGTCAACTTCAAATAATTGCTTAATTTTTATTGGGTTATATTCATGTAGAAACAAAACAAAACCTTTACAGCACAAATACAGGTCTGTAGTTAAACTGTATGTTACTGTATGTAACTGGTCCTCATGATCATTATCATACTTTATAGAGTACAACAGTGAAGAACCGACAGACAAGATAGATTTTGTACCATAATATTTCAGGGACAGACACATGACTACTTTCGCTCACTTTTTATTGGGAAATTAAAATGGGCAGAGACAGAGTTAGTCGCCTCTGGTTTAACTCACTGCACTCGCAATGATGTACATATTTTATGTGTTACTATGGTTACCGAATGATCCTGCATAAATATAGGCTATACATTACTTACAACTCACAGATCAGGAGAACTTTGGTGATCCCTTAACTTTTCATCCAGTGTCATCATCAGGTCAGAATATCAATTTGTCCAATACATTGTTTTATCTACAACTATGACTTTAGGTTCACAGAATTATCAAAGCAGGACATTTTAAATGTTATATTTTCTGTTTGTTCTGTTAGTGAGAAGCAGAAGTAGCCATGAATAAGAACTAAAACATCTGTACTGTACTGATAACAGGACTCTGCTGTAGAACTGTAAACCTATACAGTGGTGAAAGGTTCAGATCTGAAACCATGTGACATGGAGAAATGTAAAAATCCCTGCATCTCTGCAGTGCTAGACTCAGTGAGTCTGAGCTCATGTATTGGGAAGGTGAATGGAGACACCTGGTGGTGAACATTTGCACTTACACCTTAATCTCCCTTCAGATCACCCAACACTGGAGCCTCGCCACTTCATCGATGAGAGGGTGGTGAATGAGCATCAACAAGACTATATGTTTCTGGAGTGCATCAAGTTCATTAATGAGGTGGGACAATGAAGCACAACTCACACATTTACACCCATCACTGTTTTTATATTTCTATCTGCTTTTGTGTTTCTTTAAACATCAGATTGTACACAACTATATGGGCTCAAATTAGGGTCAGAAAGATTTTGAGCTTGTAAAGTGATGTTCACAAATCATTCCAAAGTTTGTAGTTGTAAATAAACTTTTAAATAAATCTGCAGGAGAAATTCACGTTTGTACATGTGTAAAAAATGAGACTGTAAATAAAATCTGTGATATCAGTGGTGAGGCTGAAGAAAATGAAGATGGACAAAAGTTTGGGCTCTTCTGTGATGCAGGTGGGTTTGCATACTTAGACAGAACATTACATGTTTACCATCATTTTCTACAGCATCATCAAATATAATAAAACCCACCTGGATAACGGAAGAGCCCGCGCCGTCGACCATCTTGAAAATTTACAACACTGTGGAGATGAAGCTAATGGAAGCACCTGCCCTCTGATTGGACGCTACTTTGTGATTGGATTGTCATTGTCCAATCAGATTCAGGTGTAAAAACTGGGTCAAAATTTATACTTATAACTTCAGTGTCAGACACTGTGTGGGAGCTTTGAGTTTTACACACAGTTTTCTGCTTTGTATCAGTAGACAGATGATCACAAAGGACCTCATTCACCAACCATTCCTAAGAAGAAATTTCTTCATCAAACCCACTTTTTATGAAGATTCTGACATTCACCAATGTTTTCTTATTTGCAATTTGTTCTTAGGTGAGAACAGAATCTTCGCACACTCGAGTATTCTTATGCACATTTGAGTGCTGACATGTTTGGGCAAAATAAGTGGTTATTGCATTTTCTTCTGTTCTACATAATATTGTATTATTTAAATTACAATAATATTTTTGTCATTTATAATATTTTTTAAAAAATAACTTGTTATTTTACAAAGCATTATGGTCTTTAAAATAAATGAATGCTACATTAACACTAAACCCCTCGTTTGCATCTGACTTCCTGCAGCAGTCCCTCCACTTCAGAACTACTAGAGTTCCTTTTACGTTTTGATTCCGGTGCTTTGTCTTTGGATTTTCATTTTGGCATTTTCTCAACTTTCCCTTATGGTAACTCTTTATGACTTCTGTCTGTGTCTGCACACGACCCTTCAGTCTCACGCCCTTTTAAGGGCATTTTCGGGTGTTTACCTGGCGCACACTTTCAATTTACGATGAGAGTGGCATTCATCAATCTAAGAACACAGGTGTGCACAATTCTGTGGTTTAAGAACACGTTCATGAATCTGACGTAGAGTTTTCTTAAGGACTTTCTTAAGAACAACTTAAGAAAGAATTTAAGAAAATAAGAACTTAAGAAGATATTGGTGAATGAGGCCCATTGATTTTATAGTTGTTCTGAATTCAGGTTATTGATCCTGACCAGGATTTCCTATCACACTGGTTCAAACAAACAGAACCAAACAGGGTGTGAAAGCATCTTTAGAGGTGCCTCTCAAAGCATCGTGAAGTTAACTGAAGCTCTGCAGCGTGGCTGTAAAACAATAATGCTCAAAGGAGCTACAGTATTTGTACATTTTGCTATTGCTACATAGCTAACATTAGCATTAACAGCTGTTTACTTACCAGTGTAAAAGAAATGACTTAAGAAAGAACTTTGGAAAATACTTAAGAAGATATTGGTGAATGAGGCCCAGTGTCCTCCCACTGACATCATGTGATCACATCACACCCATCATTTTATTCACAGTCTTTTTTTATACAAATATAAACCATTGTGTCTACACATGAACAAACTGCAGATTTATTTTACAGGTTTACAGAGTTGATTTATTGAATTATTGTGAACATCACTTTACAAGCTAAAATCTTTTTGACCCTAATTTGAACCCATACATATTCACCTGTATCTGGTACATGTGCAATCTTTGTCTTATCATATGTCCAACATGGGCACTGCATATACACTTTACAAACCTGCTGGTAGTTACTATGCAGCATACTAACTGAAGGCACGGGGTCTAAACTGCTACAGTAATATTTCTCTGTTTTTTTTTTCCAATGTATTAGTAGTATTTATGAAGAAATCAGTTAAAACATTAAAAAAACACTTCCTTTTTTCTAATTCACAATACAACATTATCACTGGTTGTGCCTATTTTAGGTATTCCACTTGTATGGCTGCAGGGCAGAAAGCTTAAGAGGAACTTGTGAAAATAGATGTCTCATATAACAGAGAAATCATTCATACATGCAAAACAATATTAGAGCCAGAGGGATTGATCTAAATAAAAATATTAAATAGAGAACAAATCAGTGGTTTTGCTGCTTTCTTATTTTTTGAGTTAAGTATAGTTTTAATGTACTGTTTGGTCTTATTTAAAAAAAAAAAAAAAAACATAAATAAAGGCTTAGAATTGCTAAATTTAGATTTATGGATATGACATTTCTAATAATACATAATTTTTCAAGATTATTATAATGGTTATTGAAGGTACCAAACAGTATATTTACATATCGCACATGCACAAGCATCATGGTCATGAAATGTCTGACCCTGTTTACTGACGTCTTTCCCATTGGTCTAAATGCAGGTGTCACTTTAGTCACTGCCAGTTGAGCAGTCTTTGGCCATGTCCACACTACTACATTTTCATTTTAAACTGAAAGCTATCTCAGTCCAGACGACTGTTTTAGCTCCATAACAGATCTGACACCGTCCAGACTATAACACCTGAAAACATATATACATATCACATGACCACTCACGCACACAGAGCATGCGCGAGCTGGTGTTAACAGGAAGCAGACTATCTACTCTGCAGTTTGTTACTTGCTGAAAATAATATGAATGAGGAAAGCAACGCCATCGTTTCCAAAAGTCTCCATTTTTGTCTGTCCAGACTACAGCACAAGTTTAGGTTCCAAACTAAATCCAGCAACGATTCTGAAAGTCTCTGTTTTAGGTGCTCAAAAACTTCAGATTCACGTGGACACCAGGAGTAAGTGTAACAAAAGTGATGCATTTAAAAACTAAAACGTAGTAGTGTGGATGTAACCTTTGACTGAAGCTCCTGCTCTGTGCCCCAACAATAAACCCTGTTTTAGAGTCACTTGGATCTTTTCCTCTTGGTACAAAATGTGAATCAGCTGGGCCTGCTCAGTGTTTTATACCTATCACGGGGCATGATGGGATGTTAACTGCCTAATTGTACCATTCAGTGCCCCTGTGTGGAAGTATCTGCATTCGATATGTTTCTCCACTTATTTATTCAGTTTTTCCTTTAACATGTCACCGATCTCTTTATTTAACATATGTGTCATATACTGTTGGATTAAAGTGATGCATGAAAACTGAGAGGAGTTCTGTTCAGGAAAAGGAAGATGGGAAAGAGGAAGATGGATTCTGTGGGTATGAATGCCCAAGCAGGAACCCTGCACTTTGTTTTTGGTTATTGGCGGAAAAGGAGGGAAAGGAAGTGTGGGAGGGCTTTGGTGGAGCAGCTACATCCTTTTCCTCCTTCCCACTGAGACACACCACTACTTCCCTCTCTTTCCTCCTCCTCCTCTTCCTGATGCTTGACCTCTCCCTCCTCCTCGCACTCATGAAAGGATGCTGCTGTTGTGTCAAGAAGGGGGTCCATGGTTCTCCACAGCCGTTCCTCATGGTTTTTGTTTTTTGTGACGTTTCTCTGCCTTTTTTTTTTTTCTTCATCTTTGGTGTGACTGTTTTCAAGCTGCAGTGGTTAGTCAAGCGACAGGAAGTAAATCAGCAAATATTCTGATAATCAATTAGTCATTTAGGGTAATTTTTCCAACCAAACATTCTCTGGTTGCAGCTTCTCCAATGAGGATTTGCTTTTGTCTGTTTTATATTAAATTAAACAGAATAAATAACAAGATATTTGAAGATGTCATTCTGGGCTCTGGAAATTGACAGATTAATCGATAGTTAAAATAAAAAAATAAAGTCCAAGTGAAATGTAAGAATATTAATTGGAAACTTCTAAGTGTATCTAGGCCTAAATAAGCATTTTATGGGGGGCTGTCATTTATAGAAGACTACGTCCCATTAGGGTTTATATTTTTTCATGATTTCCCAATGTAAAAAAAATAATAATTAATGAGCAAAGACCTAATTATCTATGAACATTTCATTTTCCTGCTGATATGCATGTGTGACTCATGAAACTCAACCAGGCCCTTAACATTTCCTGCACTTCACTCCTGTTTGCCCAGTGCTGTTGTCATTTTTACACCGGCCTTGCTTTTCAGCACATTGCTGCTGCTTTGCCTGGCTGCTCATTCTCCTCATGCCTGTCCTTACTGTCTTCCTGATGCTAATTGTTCCTGTCTTCCACTCCACAACTACCTTGTCCTTATGGCTGCTGCTCTCACTGTCCTCACTTTCCTCAAGAACAGGCCCAGCTTTGTCTTCTCACCAAACTTACAAACACCAAATTGTCTGATCCTTTACATCACAATAATAGAGGTAGATGGTGTCATTATGAAAATAGTCATTATGAATAATGGGACTTTGTCAATTGTACATCAATAATTAGATGTATATTATTGATATAATTTTATCATGAAGTGTAAATGAAATGTGAGTTTGCATGTTCTTCCAGAAAACATTGTAGGCTTGCAGCCAATAGGAAGCAGTAACTTTGATATCAGCAGATATCAGTGTGGACACCATTACAGTACTGAGATAGCAGTTGCTTTCACTGTGATGTACAGTTACAGTGCTATTGTTGCATGGCACCTTTACTGAGTATAGCCATGCTGGAGTTCTTTAAATGTATATTATCATAGACTGTACATAAAAATGGACATAGACTCTGGCTCTGAAAAGTGAAGCCAACGGGGGAAGTGTCTTAAAGTGCAATACCACCAAGGGCCACTAGGGGCTGGCTCCAGAAAAATCTCTGACTCCAATAGACTCCTTTTCAAAAAACACCAACTTCTCTAATGAAATACTAAGTCAATTGTGTTTTTTCACATTCCACAACTCATTAAGGTGTTATTATCTGCTTGTAATGTCAAAATAATTCCATAATTAACAAATTTTAGGCCTCAGAGAGAGGTGTGTTTGGAGGTCTGGAGTGATTGACAACAAGCTGTTTGGACTGCCAGCTCCCTGGTATAAAGTCCATGTAATGTCCAAATGAGCCGATGTGTGAACAGAGCAAGTCATTGTCCAGAGAGTTCACAGCGAGCAAGTGGGCGTGTTGGGGCGTGTTGGTGATGTTTCTATCCTGCCTCCTGCTTGCTCCACTCAGTCACTACCCCTCGCCTAAACCAAAGTATGTCCAGTAGGTGAGAACACGTCTCACACAAACAATCTCCAGTTGTGGCTGCATGCGTGGTTCTCCAAACATTGTCTGGAGCTCATATGTGAACACGCTTAGGAGTGAGTTAATCGTTAGACTGAAGTAGATCATTTACCTGTAGCTTATAAACTGGTTTCAGGTTTAAATTCTCTGTTATAGTACTATATATATTTAACTCTCTTGTGATCTTAAGATACTTACACCAACAGATTGGAATGATTTCTCAGTCTACAGATGAGTCATTTGTACATGGACATTAGTAAACAATGGGGGATTCACCCTGAAAACACTGATCATGATCCAGCTAACTGTGAATAAGTCTATACCATTTGCAGGTTTTAGCTTAAGGATTTGTTGCTACGACAACAGCTCCAGGTAAATTTGAGTAAACTTACACTTCACTTTAATCTTCCTGACACAAACAGCTGACCTGCAGAGTAATACAATGTGTGTAAAGCAACACTTAATCTGATATTACTAATTATTTTTTTTAAGTGGCTCAAACAGATTTTTGTGGATGGCCCCTTCCACAGCAACACATCTCTCAGCGTCTGTGCCGGTGCTCCTGCTGCTTCTTTTAAACTGAGAGGGCACTGATACAGATCTTCTGCAGGTAGTACACTGATTATAGATTAGTGCCTCAAACAACCCCACATCATATAACCTGAAGTATCACTTTAATCCAGCTTTGAAGAACTGAAAAATCCAGACTCGTCAAATCGTAAAAAAAAATTAAATCAAGCTAACTCACTCACCCATTTTAAAGAACAAGGTGGTGTTGGGGTCAAACACATCCATCTGATGACACCGCTGACCAATAACAGATGGTGCTGTGTGGACATGTGAAAGTTGAGCTGGTTAATTTGTTCATTTTGTTCTAAAGAAAAGAAAAATGCTGTAGGTGGCAGCCTAGCTGCTAACTCAACAGTGCTAGTGAGTCATGACAGTGTCTGGAGATTCTCTCTGTTCATCTGAACTGTTGTGTTCACTGTGCCGCTCCCCGCTAAACATCATCGCTGCATACCATTTAGCTCAATAAAAAGTTCCTGGAGGGAACAAATAAAGTTCTCCGAACTCATGAGCATGCTAACGGTCATGTGACAAACTTGTCACCTCTCTCACTAACGAGACAATAAGTTCACAAAACTTAATCAAAAGGCATTGCTACCTTCAACTAATGTCTCTTAACTGCAAACTATTGGAATAGTTTTGACTTGAAAAGAGGAGGATTACATTAAAGTGAATGTTGCAGCACAGCTAATAAGCTACGATAGCTTCTTCTATTTTGGACTCTACAGCTTTTTGTCCTCTCAAAGGTTAACACTGTTCAGTGCAGAGGACTTCTGTGGGTCAGTGCACCGCAGATCCTCAGGGATCCTCTGATCATAGTGTTTCTATTGGAATGAATTGAAATCACCAGTTTTTCTGTTTTTAAAATGCTGCTGTGACCAGGCTTTAACCTGCACACTGACTCTAAACCGCTAATATATTTAAATAGACAACATGTCACAGCTTAGTCTTGGTCGGGTCAGAAACTTGTTGTGACCGGAAGCCTGTGTGTTGCTTTGCCTTTAAGCCTGTAAGCATGTACAGCCAAGTATTTTCCTCCCATTCACACACATGGATACTTCAAACTCATGTTCTTTTTTTATTCACACACAAGGCTCTAGTGTGCGTGTGTGTGTGTGTATGTGTGTGTGCGTCGTCTTAAACATGAGTCACTTCCTTCACCACATGCTGCTGTGAATCACTCCTTCCTCCAGGGAATACAGGCTGTCTCCACCCCCCTTTCCTCCCTCTTCCATGCCCTTCCCCCATGTGTTCTCATGTGAGGCCCTGGAAAGTGTCTGGAGCAGTGTGTGTGTGGGAGAGTGGGGGGTTTGGGGGGATGGGAGGGGGCTAGAGGGAGGGGGCTTAGGGGATGGGGGGATGGAAAAAGGAGAGGTTGTTAGATTGATGCCCCAGGGTCTGGGTTTGGGTTCCTCAGCCTCTTGGGAGAAAATGGTGGGAAAACAGTCTGAAGTCCTCACTTCATTCATACATTTATAAATCCATACATTTGTTTTTGTCAGTCAAACTTGTTACAGTACTTGTCTGCATATTGTTTTTCTGCATTGGTTTACTGTGAGTCGTCTGTCTGTATGTTAGAATGTATTATCGTTACTCAGGTGACTGCAGGAGCAACAATCAGCCTTTTGTTCTGCATGGTCTTTATTATAGTACTGTAAGTAATGTATTGTAATTAGTGTAAAAATGCAATCAGTCACTTTTCTGCATCTTGTAGACTACAAAACCAAAACAATGAGCTGAAAGATGCTATAAAAGCTTCATAGAGCTAAGACGTGACAATTCTCTGTGGGTTGATTATCGTTATTAATACAAAAATATTGATTATACCAGCTTTAAGGTCTCAGATCTCCACAAATCTCCCCAGAATTTCAAACATAGGCTACGTTTTCGTTATAAAACTCATCTCTTTTCCTACTTTACTCCTGCTGTCCACACTACTCCAGAGTTTTCAAGCACCGAAAACTGAGATTTTTGGAAACGCTGCTGACCCCATTTTACTTTGAAAACTCTGGGGTTGTGTTGTAGTCTGGATGGCCAAATATGGAGACATTTGGAAACCATGAAGTAGACACCCATGGTCGCTCATCCACCTCAACTACCAGTCGTGAATACAACATGATAATGAATTACAAGTGTTACTGACCTTGGTGTTCTTGCTAGCAGCTGTTGTTCCATTAAATTCTTTATTTTAATGCTAGTGTGGATGTAGCCTTACTCTCATCTGCCATGAAAATCGGTCATCATTGGAATCCATTGTAACTGAGAAAACTCAGGCCGGCCAAAGTTTCATCGATGAAGAAAATAAAAACTATTTAAAGCTACTTTTCAGGCCAGCTAGGGACTGATTTTGGATGTATCACTTAAATGATGGTTTCAAGATGACTAAAAATGTTAAAACTCATTTAAACTTGCAAGTTGAGACATTTTGTGACTTAAGGCTCACGTCACAAAATGATGCCTGCTGATAGGGAATTTCTCTTTCACCTTGGCTTCATTACTCTGTCTCTGTTCCGTAGATGAAGACGGGTCCGTTTGCTGAACACTCCAACCAGCTGTGGAACATCAGCGCTGTTCCTTCCTGGTCCAAAGTCAACCAGGGCCTGATCAGAATGTACAAGGCCGAGGTACGCCTTCTTCTTCCCCCTCTCTCATTCTCACCTATCAGTCCAGTTTTTCATTGATTAATCAGCCCATTAAATAGTTTGGTACATGCATGTTTTAAAGTATCAGTTTACCATAAACCGAAGATCATAAATTCTTCAGCTCAGATTGAAAAAGCACAAAATCTGAACTGCATACATACAAAGAAAAGAAATCTAAATCGTTTGTGCTCTCACTTGCTACTGCTTAATGGTGCAAATTTTTAAATCTACATCAAAGCACTGTCGTCATCGTCGTCGTCATCATCGTTGTCTCCTCCTCCCGCTCATCCGGATCCGGGTCGCGGGGGCAGCAGCCTCAGCAAAGAGGTCCAGACAGCCCTCTCCCCAGCTACTTCCACCAGCTCTTCCGGGAGAATCCCGAGGCGTTCCAAGGCCAGCCGAGAGATATAATCCCTCCAGCGTGTCCTTGGTCGGCCCCGAGGCCTCCTCCCGGTGGGACATGCCCGAAACACCTCCCCAGGGAGGCGTCCGGGAGGCATCCTCACCAGATGCCCGAACCACCTCAACTGGCTCCTCTTGACATGGAGGAGCAGCGGTTCTACTCCGAGTCCCTCCTGGATGACCGAGCTCCTCACCCTATCTCTAAGGCTGAGCCCGGCCACCCTGCGGAGGAAACTCATTTCGGCCGCTTGTATTCGTGATCTCGTTCTTTCGGTCATTACCCAAAGCTCATGACCATAGGTGAGGGTTGGAACGTAGATCAACCGGTAAATCGAGAGCTTCGCCTTCCAGCTTAGCTCCCTCTTCCCCACAACGGACTGATTCAACGCCCACATCACTGCTGACGCCGCCCCAATCCGCCTTTCGATCTCCCGTTCCATCCTACCCTCACTCGTGAACAGGATCCCAAGATACTTAAACTCCTCCACCTGAGGTAGGACCTCCCCCCGGACCCGGAGCGGGCAATCCACCCGTTTCCGGCTGAGAACCATGGCCTCAGACTCGGAGGTGCTGATCTTCATCCCAGCCGCTTCACACTCGGCTGAGAACCGCCCAAGCGAGAGCTGAAGGTCGATGCTCGATGAAGCTAAGAGGACCACATCATCCGCAAAAAGCAGAGACGAGATCCTCCCGCCACCAAACCCAAACCCCTCCACTCGGCTGCGCCTAGAAATTCTGTCCATAAAAGTTATGAACAGAACCGATGACAAAGGGCAGCCCTGACGGAGTCCAACCCTCACCGGGAACAGGTCCGACTTACTGCCGGCTACGCGAACCAGACTCACACTCCTTTGGTACAGGGACTTAATGGCCGCTAACAAGGGGCCATCCACCCCATACTCCCGGAGCACCCCCCACAGGGAGCCCCTGGGGACACGGTTGTAAGCCTTCTCCAAATCCACAAAACACATGTGGACTGGATTGGCAAACTCCCATGCTCACTCCAGCATCCTAGCGAGGGTAAAGAGCTGGTCAACAGTTCCACGCCCAGGACGAAAACCACATTGCTCCTCCTCGATCTGAGGTTCGACTACCGATCAGACCCTCTTTTCCAGTACCCTGGCATAGACCTTACCAGGGAGGCTGAGGAGTGTAATTCCCCGGTAGTTGGAACACACCCTCTGGTCACCCCTCTTAAAGATGGGGGCCACCACCCCGGTTTGCCACTCCAGAGGCACTGCCCCCGATGTCCACGCAATGTTGCAGAGGCGTGTCAACCAAGACAGCCCTACAACATCCAGAGCCTTGAGATACCCAGGGCGGATCTCATCAACCCCCGGGGCTCCGCCACCGCACAGTTGTTTCACTACCTCAGCGTCTTCTGCCCCGGAGATTAGACCATCCATCCCCAGTTCTCTTGACTCTGTTTCCTCCACGGAATACGTGTTGGTGAGATTGAGGAGCTCCTCAAAGTATTCCTTCCATCGTCTGACTATATCCTCAGTTGACGTCAGCAGCTCCCCGCCCCCACTGTAAACAGTGTGAGCAAGTTGCCGCCTTCCTCCCCTGAGGCGCCGGACGGTTGGCCAGAATCTTTTTGGAGCTGATCGATAGTCTTTCTCCATAGTCTCACTGAACTCCTCCCACGCCCGAGTTTTTGCCTCAGCAACTGCCGCGGCTGCGCTCCGCTTGGCCCGCCAGTACCAGTCAGCTGATTCTGGAGACCCACAGGCCAACCACACCGTGTAGGCCTCCTTCTTCAGTCTGACGGCTTCCCCCACCTCTGGTGTCCACCAGCTGGTACGGGGGTTACCGCCACGACTGGCCCCAGCTACCCTGCGGCCGCAGCTTGCAACAGTCACCTCAACAACGGCAGAGCGGAACAAGGCCCATTCGGACTCAATGTCCCCCACCGCCCTCGGGACGCGATCGAAACTCTGCTGGAGGCGTGCGTTGAAAATCATCTTGACGGGTTCTTCTGCCAGGCTTTCCCAGCAGACCCTCACAACCTGTTTGGGCCTGCCAGGTCTGCGCAGCTTCTTCCCCCGCCATCTGATCCAGCTCACCACCAGGTGGTGGTCAGTTGACAACTTTGCTCCTCTCTTCACCCGAGTGTCCAAAACATACGGCCGCAGGTCTGATGATACGACTACAAAGTCGATCATAGACCGGCGACCTAGGGTGTCCTGGTGCCATGTGGACCTATGGACGTCCTTATGTTTGAACATGGTGTTAGTTATGGCCAAACTGTGACTAGCACAGAAGTCCAATAACTGAACGCCGCTCGGGTTCAGATCGGACAGGCCGTTCCTCCTCACCACACCCCTCCAGGTCACTCTGTCATTGCCCACGTGAGCGTTGAAGTCTCCCAATAGGACAATGGGGTCCCCTTTCGGGGCACTTTCCAGCACCTGTCCCAAGGACTCCAAGAAGGGCGGGTAGTCTGAACTGCCGTTCGGTGCATAGGCACCGACAACAGTCAGAACCCGATCCCCGACCCGGAGGCACAGGGACGCAACCCTTTTGTCCACCGGGGTGAACCCCAACATACAGGCAGAGAGCCTGGGGGCCACCAAAAAGCCCACCCCGGCCCTCCGCCTCTCCCCCGGAGCAACTCCAGCAAAGAGGAAAGACCAGCCCCTCTCAAGGACTTGGGTTCCGGAGCCGACGCTATGTATTGAGGTGAGGCCGACTATATCTAGCCGGTACCGTTCAACCTCTTCCACAAGCTCCCGCTCCTTCCCCGCCAGAGAGGTGACGTTCCATGTTCCAAAAACCAGTTTCCATAACCGAGGATCGGACCGCCAAGGCCCCCGCCTTGGTCTGCTGCCCAATCCACATTGCCCGGACTCCGCTGACTCTTCCTGCAGGTGGTGGGCCCACTGGGAGACGAACCCATGTAGCCGGTTTGGGCTGGGCCCGGCCGGGCCCCATGGGCTAAGGCCCGGCCATCAAAGCACTGTTTGAATTTAAAGTCCCGCACACAAGCAAACCCACCGATCATAGCAGTTGTGTCAAAATAAGTGATTTCAGACTGAGGAATCACTGATGCACTATAACTTGTACCGGGCATTACTGGGAGGTGTTCCTAATATTTTGTCCCACCCCATGTATATGAATTAAGACTGACAGAGTATTAGGAACACCTCACAGAATCACCCAGTACAGTTCAACAAATCACAGCCTCCAAAATGACCATTAAAATAAATTGACTCCGTCTTAAAACAGATTCAGTAAAAAATTGAAGATAATAATCATGAAGGAGGAGTTAGTGCAGGCCTGTTCTATGATACCACATTAGTTTTATATAGGTTTACCTAATAAATAAATTGATTATTAAAATGATAACATAGCAGTGACATGGAAATTAGATAATTGAATAGAACATTAAAGTATTAATGAGAAAGCACTAAACTAGTGAGAGCAAAATGCTCTGACTCGCTCTTTGAGTTGTAGAGGAGAGAGTCAGGAAGGGGTTAAGAGAAGAAAGGAGAGAATGGAATTGTGTGTGTGTGTGTGTGTGTGTGTGCGTGTGTGTGTGTGTGTGTGTGTGTGCGTGTGTGTGTGTGTGTGTGTGTGTGCGTGTGTGTGTGTGTGTGTGTGTGTGCGTGTGTGTGTGTGTGTGTGTGTGTGTTTGAGTGAGAGCGGTTAGGGGTGGGGTTGGGGGGATGTCTAAGCCTGTTCTTTCCCCGCCTGCATGGCCACATCCTGTGTTTTCCAGAGCGGCCTGTGAGTCTTCCCAAAGAGCTGAGGGGCCAAGCTGTCTGCAACCCCCCCCCCCCCTCCCCCTCCCACACACACGCACACACTCCCTCCCCCTCACCCCCCTCCTCCTTTGCCATTCCCTTCATTAAATCCTCCCCTCTCTCTGTCCCGACCTTCCTCTGAGCCTGGAGCAACCATCAGCAGACTTGCATTCCTCTCTCCCTTTTCCTGGCCCCACACAGGGTTTGGGGCAGAGAGTTGTGTGAGACCTAGAGAGGAGAATCCACTGTTTGTCTGAGACAGAGTTGATTCTGGGGTCCGGTCGCCTGTGTGGAACTGAATGTGTGAAATGACAAACATGCTCAGTGAAACAATGGTAGCTAAATAGACTTGTTATGTATTGTACAGTCTATCTTCTCCATACTTTACATAAAGAGCAGCCCCCCCACCTCTCATCTACAATGTGAATCTTAAATTCTTCTACCACCATACTTTACAAACCTGGAGGTAGTATAAATAATAAGCACTCTAATAATAATTAAATGTTCTTTTCTCATTTCAAGGAAGATAAGAGCTATAATCAGTACAGAACAGAGCTTTTGAAAAATGAGCATCTTAAAGTAAAGTGCTTAATTTTAGCTTGAGTTTTCTTCTTTGTGAACTCCATTTATCATCTTAATCATTTTTATAATAAACAGTCTCAACACGTCTTAACAGTTGAACAGCTTTAACGCTTCCTGTTCTTTCCCTCTTCTCTCCCACTCCCCCACCTTCCCCACTGATTCCACTGACTATTGTTTCTCGTCTCATCATCCCTATGTGTCGGTGTATCTTACTCACTGACTCTAGTCACAGTGATTGGCTGAGTAGAATCATGTGACCAGTCAGTGCCGTTCAGGCTAGAAACACTCGGTCAAAATGTAATAGTTCTCAATAATTTATAGGTTATAGGTCCAGGTAGGATGGAGTCTCAGTCCAGACCCGGACCCCGGACCTGCGATAAATCTGACCCATATAATGTCCGTTTTGTCAGGACTGTGCCTGGTTTTCATTTTAAAACAAAGACAATCTAAATCCAAATGACGTTTTTGCTCCGTGTCAGACACGATCTGCGTCAGTACTATCATACCATGGTTTTCTACCTCATGTTTTCCAAAGGTCTTCATATTAGCCTGTCGAGCTACAACACAATCCCAGAGTTTTCAAACTAAAACGGGCAGCGTTCCAAAAGTCTCAATTTCGGGCGTTCAAAAACTCCAGAGTAGTGTGGACGGCAGGAGTAACCATAGAAAAACGTAGCAGTGTGGATGCAGCCTAAAGCTGTTGATTTTATTGTGTAATCTTGTAGGCCTCGTGGTAACATGGTACTAAACTGTGTTATACTCAGTCAGTCTTTATAATAAGCTGTGCAGTCCCTTTTTAAATCCATTTGTGAATAAAACGTTTGGAACCTGTCTGCATACAACACAAGCTAAAAACTCGACAGTCGGCTACAGGCCAACAGACTTTATTCAAGCCCAAAACCATCTTCTCCAGAATATGCTGTGCATTTTAATAATACAATAGACTACACTCAACAAAAACTAACTATCAAAGTTGTATTGCAGTTAGGTTGTTCATGTATTAGCATGTTTAATGCTCCAAAATAAACAAACTTAAATAAGAGGTTAGACAACTTAGCTAGCTGGGCTACTGACTTTCACGTAGCAATGTCCTGTTGTTGTGAAAGACTAATATAATTAATATGGCTTTAAAAGAAATATAACATTATTCAACATCTTAACATTAGATTACACAAGTTTCTGTGGTGTCTCTTCAGGTTTGTGGTTTTCACACTGGAATTTTCTCATTATATTTGAAGCGGGTCCAACACGTTTACTTCAGCCAAATCCTGCTGTTGCCGTCGTGTTCGCTTCCCGTCACCGTATGTATCCCACAGCCATAGTGTCAAAGGCACACAGAAGCCAGGTTCAAGCTGGCACTGTTGGCAAAGCGTTCATGGGTGACCTGCTGGTGTTCAGTCACCGGGAAGAAGATTCAGGCCGGCGGGAAGAGAAATGTGCAGCGCAGCCATCCAATGAAAGAAAGGCCTGTAATTACATCTCCCCTTTTCATCAACAAAAATATGGAGAGATTTCCTGACATGTTTTATTTTTAAACTCAGCTTCAGTGACCTCTTTTTTTCATCAGTGATATAGTATTGTCAGCTATTGTTTAATGTCCATTTCGTTTTGTCAATGTCTCCTATCTTTAGAAACGGCTCACAAAAATATAGTTTAATTTTTAAAAAGCCTTAATCACTTCCTAAAACAGCTGCTCACTGTAGTTTTCAGCAAACATCAGTCAGACAGGAGGAAATGGTGCATTTGTTGGGGACTATTTTCAGTGGTGGATTCATTCATATTTGGTGCTGTAGTACTTGGTGCAGCAGGACTGTGTATGTCGGACTACATCAAAAGGAACCACAATGTGTGTGTTCATGGTGTCGACAGAACAACAATTGAGCTCTATGAAATATACCAGTGTTTGGATACACACATAATACTTGTTCAGAGGATGTTTCCTTGGGATTTTTTGACAATAAGAAAAATACACACACGACAATATCAACAGACATACCATTTGAACAATGTGGTGTTCTTGAGAAATGGTGAACAGTAATTAAAAGCATATGTAACATAGTGAAGCCATTTATGGTAGGGAGCACAAAAGATTTAATAAATGGAGGTATAAACTTTATTCAGCACCATTAATTAATCTATGAATGATAAACTATAAAAGCTTTTAAATGCTTGTTTTTATGAGTTTATCTGTGATCACTAACCCTCTGATGGTTTCACAGATTTAACATTGATTAAATTTCAAAAGTTCTCAGACGTTCCTCCACCCCAGATCAGCCCAGACGAACATGACCAGTGTCACCACACACAGACTGTGCACAAGTGTTTAATTCCACGGTGTTCCTCCAACACAGTCTCCCAGCCCCCAACCCAGACACCCAAAACCCCCACCCCTGCTCCCCAAAACTGGGTCTGTGTCAGTACACACAAAGGGCCTTCTCTGGGCTGGACAACGGCCATCTTGAACATGTTCAAAGTGAAAGGCCAGTGGGATGAGTTAACTTCAACACTCAAGGTTAACGCTGTGGGTTTGGGCTTCATTGTAACTCGAGGTTCAAGGTGTTTTATTTTGGTCTGTGCTCTGTTTTGCTGTATGATCTGAATATGAAGAATTTGACAGTGAATAATCCAAATGGCCAAGAAACGCTGAAATAAAAAACATTCTTTAGTTAATGTCAGTTTAATACAACTTTGCTAACATTTCCTTCAATTATGATAACACAGTACGCACCAGAGTTAGTCCAGTGGGTCAAGAAACCCATTGGACTAACCCAGAGCTACCAGAAAATCAGGCAGTTGGGAAACAATCCAATGGCATATCTAGATAATCTAAACCATTTTATGTGGAGGTTAAACAGGAAGTGAGTAAACCTAAATGTCTCTAATGATGGTAAATGCTGTGGGTTGGTGTGATCAGTTCTGAGATTTAAGTCAGAATTTAGAGGGAAATCCTCAGACGCTGGGTTCAACTACAACTCAAAGCTAATTTTTGTCTTTCTTTAGTTTTATGAAATTAACCTCAGTATAGTTAATTTTACTTTTGCATGTCTTTGTTGACTCAATATGATTAATATATAAGGGGCGCACTTTTGGACAGTCACAATCACTCAAAAGCACTCATATTTTTGCATCTGGTTTTATACATAAAATGTGATGAAAATTGTTTCAATTGCCACATTCAATGGATGCGCTTGCACGGGTAAGATAAAGACAATGTGCATCTCAGAACACAGAGCCCGAGAGTGTGGAAAACAGGAAACTATCGTAGCTATTAGCTTGTTGTACCATCCACATTTATTTAACCTCCTCTGTCAGAGTATAAACTGTTCCACATAAGACAGGAGTCGATGGTACAAATACGTCTGTGAACTGTCCCATTAGTGACCAAGCCAAGGTGCCGGCCAGCTGACAGTTAGCAAGTCAATTGACAGTGAAACTCTTTAATTATCTACAATTACAACAGAAAAATCAAAAAGCACCTTAAACAGAAACTTTGCTGGACCCGATTCAGTTAGAAAACTCTAGGGTTGTGTTGTATCTGGACGACAGAAACCGAGGCCTTTGGAAACAGTGATGTAAACACCCATGGTCGCTCCTGATTGGCTCTCATCAGCCTCGACTACCAGTGGTGAATACAACATGGTAATGAATTGTTGTTGAATATTGTTACTGACCTTGTTATTTTTGCTAGCAGCTGTTGTTCACCTACATTTTGTATTTTTAATAATCCAACTGTCTTTGTTGTTCCTTATTTGTTGTATTTTCTGTAACTAATCAGCTGCAGAGTAGACAATCTGCTTCCCTTTTACACCGGCTCGCACATGCTCAGTGTACGTGAATGGTCATGTATGTGTGTGTTTTCAGATGTGTTAGTGTGGACAGAGATTATATCTGATATAGAGCTAAAACGCTTGTCTGGATGGAGATCTTTAGTAGTGTGGACGTAACCTTAGCGGTTAGCTTGCCCGCTACAATAGTTCACCAACTAGCTCTATGAGTAGAGCTTCTATAACCTGTATATGTTTTCTTAAGATGACATGATAAATTCAGCAAATTTTGAAACAAACAAAGGCCTCAGTCATCTTTCGAGTGTTTAGTAAAAAGTCCCTTCTTTTTTCTTGTCCCATTTCCAGTGTTTGGAGAAGTTCCCTGTGATCCAGCACTTCAGATTCGGTAGCCTGCTGTCCATCCAGCCAGTGAACCCCTGACTCTAATGGAGGAATGTCACACTCACAGTGGAAAGACCAAAATCCCAACAGTTGGAACCAACATTTCCCCCCTTTCTCTGGCATCTTCATGTGCAAACAAAACAGTAGCAAAAATCAACCACGTATAGTCTGACATGCATTCCCACATGTGCACGCGTGTGGTCGTGAAGGCTTTTAAGTCGTCCACAACAAAATGCAGAGCATGTTGTGGTTGTGATTTTGGAGCATCCTCTTGTAGAATTGTGCTCATTGATCCTTAAAGCTTGAATTTACCTGAGAGTTTGGATCCTCCTGAGCAGTAGGCTCATCCACCAAGTGAGGTGATACAAATAAGACTTTGTGTGAAGTGGAAAATCTTTCGTTTCCTGTTCAGTCTTAGTTGTATCCTTGGTTTTTGCCTTTAAGGTCAGATGTTTTAATGTATCCACATTTTAATAGCCCAGTTTGTTTTTATCACATCAGTTGTGATAAACACTGTAAATTGATAAAGTGTACTTGAATAAATTCTCGTGGTTGTGCTGTGCAGCTTTTTCTCCTCAAAAATTCTCAACCCAATTGGAAAATATTAGTTTATCACTCCAGGTTGAAAAGACTGTTAAATCCTGGATGTGTTTCTATTAGCACGCTTGAAAGATCACTTCATGTGTTTCTTAATTTAATCAAATAAAAGCTATTTTTGTGTTACTGAATTGACATCACTCAATGAATTTATGTTGTCTCATCTTTTATTTTGTTTCCTCACCATGTACATGTGGTTTGTTCTAAGTTCCTATGTTATATTAAAGCCACCATGTGTAAAATCTAAAAATTTCCCATTTTGCCACAGCCATTGTAGTGCAGCAGATAACTGTAATAGTCTTTCAGATGTGGATACAAGCACTAAAATTGGTATGTTTATCCTTCTGGGGCCATTAATTTGAATAATCCCAATAGCCAATTGAAATTTCAGGATGGCAGCCATTTCTGGCATAGGAAACATATATTTTACCCACAGGACAGATTTCGAAAATTTCAGATGTCAAATTCATAACTTAAATTCTGTCATAGCTTTATTTGTGCCATTCCTAACATGCTATGTAAAAAATTCTGTATAAAACACAATGAAATTGCAAACCTTTTGTTATGAATGATGAACCAAAAGTTGATAGTCTACTTGTTTACTTGTCTTAACATTAACTTGCTAGGCTAACTCGCTAGCTAATTTGCGAGCTTTTTTGAGTAATATTTTTTTTGTGTAATATTTTTGCTGAAATATACTTTCATTTCATTTTTTCTACAATAAGATCAAATTGTTACATTGTGTGATTTGACACCTAGATTATTTATATGAGAAAACAGTGGATGAACTTATTGCAAAAAATAAAGGAAATAGTAAATAAATAAATGACATTTTCTTGTGCGTATTTGCACATTGAAAGACTTCCCTGAAATATGCAGTTATCTGCTGCACTATTGGTGATATGATAAAAGACAGTGATGCTCACTCTTGATTCGAAAGATGCTATAGTTACATAACAATTCAACACATTGTGGCTTTAAGTGAGAAATTGTCTGTTTCATCTCTTCCCCCTCCTTCATTTCATAAAATTGCCATATAAAGCCACCTGTTCACGCTTTCACATTCATTCACAAAGAATGTTACAAAAGAGAAAAAGAATTACACACTGCAGATCTTCAAGTCCTGCAGTCTAGAAACCAGCAGACAGGAACATAAATTTAGCAGTGTAAGTAGACTCATAATGAAGCTGTCAGTGAGCTGTTATCAGAGCACAGCCATACTGTGTGTGAAATTAAGGGAATGGTTTAGATGATTAAAAATGTTTTTTAAAGCCAACAGTCCATGATTAATATGAGAGGTGATCACGTCACAGTCACTGAGATATTAGACAACAGAATATTACAACCTACAGCAGGTGATGTTGCGCTGCTGGTTCAATCAGTTGATCCTGGACAAGTCAGTTGCTGCCAGGGTGAGAGGAGCAACTCTTTTGCTTTGCTTTAATATACCAATAAAAATCATCAAATTCAAATGTTTTATGGTAGTTTATTTTAGTATCATGTTTAAACTCTAACTTCATTTAGATTAAGTTCTAAAGTAAAATAGTTTTCTGTACCATCTGTACATCATGACAGGTAACCTAATTCACCAGGCGTTTGTTACACAGAAACGTCTAGAAAGGCTTTGTTGGAAAAAAAAGTTTGTTTGTTTATCTCTGTCTTTCACCATCTATCGCAGGCAAAGTTCAACCAATCAGATTCTGCACGCTTCCCATTTTTTCACTACAAGCAGAGCCAGTAGGTGAATCTGTCTCTTGCAGAAATCAGGAGAAGAGTGAAAACATCTTTTCCATGGAGCCTTCAATGTGATTCTTTGCTCTTCTATCAATGACGAAATACTGACCAGTTCTAATATAACTGATGCTACAGCAGCATCTACGCTAAGAGCCACCATTGTTGTTAACAAACAGTAGCTTTTCACTGTCACTGTAATTGGTCTGAACCACTGTGATTAGGCCACAAGCGAATAGTTCAGAGCCCCTTGAAATGGAGTGTGGCTTGTGAGAAATGTAGCTGCCTTACAAAGTTATATGATCAAGACCATGTGTAAATTTAGTTTGAAGAGAAAAGTCTTGTGAATGACTTAGCTCATACATGCCACCGATAAACATACCTGTTGGTAGGAGTGATTCTTGGATGAGGCAAAACGTTTTATTGGAAACAGACTGTCTTTCTCTCTTGTGACCTAGAGATGAACCCAGCAGTGAGGCAGATGGATTCTGAGATGAGGATGAAAAAGTTTTGAATATTGCACAAGTCAGAATATTTAACACTAGTCCTTAATGTGAAGGATGGTTTTCTTAACAGATGTGATTCCATAACAATGTGCTTTTACTTTTTTTTTAGATTTACTAGCAGCAGTTGTAGGGACTGCAGTGGAATTCCCCTTACATACGCGATGTTGGATTGCAGAGCTGAGAGTGACGGAATAAAGCACAGCAGTCCAAAGGAGACTGAAGGACTCCGTATGAATGTTGCTCAACCAGAAGAGCAGCTGTGTCTCATTTCAGACGAAGCCTCTGCTGTACAATGTAGCCCATGAAGGTGTCTCCCTCAGAGGACTGAGACTTTGTACAGACAGATCAACATGGTATTATGAGCTGCTGAGAAAAGGCAATGGTGCATTCAGGTGATACTCTAAAACTTAACACCAAGTCTTGGTGCTCAGTCAGTGGTAAATATATATCAAATGAACTGGTCTACTGAAAAAGCCATCATGTTAAAAAAAAAACTGTAAGCCAGGCACACACTCCACTGTTGTTCCTTTTAACAGCCTGAACATGTTGCTCAACACAACATGTGGGCTGTTAGACTCTCAGTCTCCTCTCAGCAGCTTCAGCTGATCAATTTGACGTGTTCTCACAGGCACATCAGTGGATTTGATAACATAGTGATACACTGAGTTAGCTTTACAATCACATACACAAATTATGATACAGACATTTAAATTATACTGACAATTGTGAAATATCAAAACTAGTAAACTTAGGTTATCACACAGACAATCTACCTCAGAGATTTATCCCTTAGGCGTTTGTTGGTAAGCACATTTTCCTGGATTCTGAATGTGGAAAATGTTGATTTTATGAGTTGATACATGAGTGTACATGATGGATTTGGGGTACAAATCTGAGGGCGGCAAAAAGTCACAAATTTCTTGGCCCAACATTTAGAAGAATGTTTGGAATTGGGCAGCTGTGTCAACCTGTTCTGACACGTCTGGGCTTGAGAAGTGGACTTTCTGAAACAGGATGCAGCTACAGACTTAAGATAGTGGAAAAGAGTGGTGGAAAGTAACCAAGTACATTTACTTAGGTACAATGTGTGTGTATGTGTGTGTGTGTGTGTGTGTGTGTGTGTGTGTGTGTGTGTCAGTGTGTATCCAGTGCATCCGGAAAGTATTCACACCCCTTCCATTTCCCCAGATTTTGTTGTTACAGTCTTATTCCAAAATGGATTAAATTCCTTTTTTTCCTCATCACTTTACACACAATACCCCATAATGACAAAGCGAAAAAGGTTTTTTAGAAATTCTTGCAAATTTATTAAAAATAATAACTGAAATATCGCATGTACATAAGTACTCACACCCTTTGCTATGACACTCAATAGTGAGCTTAGGTGCATCCTGTTTCCACTGATCATCCTTGAGATGTTTCTACAACTTGATTGGAGTCCACCTGTAGTAAATTCAATTGATTGGACATGATTTGGAAAGGCACACACCTGTCTATATAAGGTTCCACTGTTGACAGTGCATGTCAGAGCAGAAACCAAGCCATGAAGTCAAAGGAATTGTCTATAGACCTCCGAGACAGGATTGTATCGAGGCACAGATCTGGGGAAGGGTACAAAAACATTTCTGCAGCATTGAAGGTCCCGAAGAGCACAGTGGTCTCCATCATTCGTAAATGAAAGAAGTTTGGAACCACCAGGACTCTTCCTAGAGCTGGCCGCCCAGCCAAACTGAGCAATCGGGGGAGAAGGGCTTTGGTCAGGGAGGTGACCAAGAACCTGATGGTCACTCTGACAGAGCTCCAGCGTTCCTCTGTGGAGATGGGAGAAACTTCCAGAAGGACAACCTTCTCTGCAGAACTCCACCAATCAAGCCTTTTTGGTAGAGTGGCCAGACGGAAGCCTCTACTCAGTAAAAGGGCCATGACAGCCTGCTTGGAGTTTACCAGAAGGCACCTAAAGGACTCTCAGACCATGAGAAACAAGATTCTCTGGTCTGATGAAACCAAGATTGAACTCTTTGGTCTGAATGCCAAGCGTCACGTCTGGAGGAAACCAGGCACCTCTCATCACCTGGCTAGTACCATCTCTACGGTGAAGCATGGTGGTGGCAGCATCATGCTGTGGGGATGTTTTTCAGCAGCAGGAACTGGAAGACTAGTCAGGATCGAGGGAAAGATGAGCAGAGCAAAGTACAGAGAGATCCTTGATGAAAACCTGCTCCAGAGCGCTCAGGACCTCAGACTCGGGCGAAGGTTTACCTTCCAACAGGACACGACCCTAAGCACACAGCCAAGACAACGAAGGTGTGGCTTCAGGACAAGTCTGTGAATGTCCTTGAGTGGCCCGGCCAGAGCCCAGACTTGAACCTGATTGAACATCTCTGGAAAGACCTGAAAATAGCTGTGCAGCGACGCTCCCCATCTAACCTGACAGAGCTTGAGAGGATCTGCAGAGAAGAATGGGAGAAATACCCCAAATACAGGTGTGCCAAGCCTTTAGCTTCATAGCCAAGAAGACTTGAGGCTGTAATCTCTGCCAAGGGTGCCTCAACAAAGTACTGAGTAAAGGCTGTGAATACTTATGTACATGCGATATTTTTATTATTTTTAATAAATTTGCAAAAATTTCTAAAAAACCCTTTTTCGCTTTGTCATTATGGGGTATTGTGTGTAGATTGATGAGAAAAAAAAAGGAATTCCTTAATCCATTTTGGAATAAGGCTGTAACATAACAAAATGAAGTGAAGGGGTGTGAATACTTTCCAGATATATATATATACGTATATATATATGCCATGTTATACCTCTACTTACCTGAAATCTGTAGTTGCTTTCCAGGTTAAGATTATACAAAAAATAAACAGTTTATAAAATACAGTACAATCCCTCTGAACCTTTGAAATGGTTCCATTTAAACCATTGGATTTAACTGTCTATGAAAACAGTTTGTAAAGTTAAAACTAGTCCCACATCAACCAACTACAACAGTAAAACAATATTTACCATACACATTAATGCATTACGAATAATCTAATAGTATAATATCTTATAACAAAACTATAAGAAGTACTTTTATTTTAATACTATTGGGTACATGTTAAATATCATTTTACACTGTCACTTAAGTAGGAAAAGACAGGCTTTTACTTCTAATGGAAATGGGACATCATACCTGTGAAGAAAGGGCAACCCTTTCTACCAACCAAACTGCAACTGTTCTACTTTGGTACAATGTTAATCCAAAGCAGCGATGGTTATTGCCCAAAGAGCTACAGTCAGTGTTAGTGTAACTCAGCACTGTCAACAAGTTCAAATTCAACACTTGACTGCAATGAGACCAAAGTATGACAGTCAGATTTTTTGGCTGAACTGCAACAACTTACACCATTGGTCAGTTGAATGCTGTGTGACTAAGTGATAAAGTTACAGCATTGGTTGGCCAGCCAAGTGTTGGAGTTTCCCCATCAGTTGTTGGTCTTTTAAAATAATTCAGCGTTAACAGGGCAGTGTTGCTAACTTGGTGCCTTTGTCGCTATGTTAACCCACTTTTCAGTCTCCTTTAGCAACTTGTTTTCAAAAAAAACCTATCAACAAATCTGGCGACCTTTTGGACAAACCCTAGCTACTTTCGATAGAACACATGCCCTGCATAAAGATAGCTGCAATGACAGCACAAGCTTTGTCTTTAACTGATGTGTTGAGATTTGATTTTGTCAGATGTCATGGTTATAAAACATGTCAATGAGAACATGTCAACTGTGAATTCAGCTGACTGAAAATATTGTATATGCGAGCACAGAGAGGAGAGGACAGATATGGAGATGAAACAAGCTGACATTTGACTGAAACCAGCTGATGCTAGACTAAAACCAGCTGATTCTAGACTGAAACCAGCATTCAAACAGGGGTGTGTCCTATTTCTTTAAATGTTAAACAGTTGCGTTTTTTTTGTGTGTGACAAGACATGTGGTCTATTTTTGCTTTTTAACTTATGCAAATAAACCTGTTACCATTTGGGAAATGCAAAGTATATGCAAATACTGTAATCCTATGCAAATGAGATGAGGGTGTGGCCCATTTTGTTATGCAAATGGTGGATGATGAGAGACTCAATTAAAGGAGATAGACTGTTGATATTTGAACTCAACAGCAAAACAAATATGCCACTCCCTTCCGTTCTCCTTCAGAAGCTCCGCCCCCAAATTCATGGATACACATCGCCAAGGCAATGACACAACATGACTTATAATATGAAACGTCATCAAACAAACTACATGCACACAAAAACAGAATCGTGAACACAATTGAGTAAAAACTACAGAGAGAGTTAGCTGTGTAGATTGTTTTCACACAACCGTTGGTTTGTAGCTAAAAATAAGGAAATAACATTATTGCATCGCATTTTGAATTACACATGAATCCAAATAATCCACTGTGCTGGCAAACTTGTGTTTTTAGGTCTTTCATTGTTATAAACCCCTTTTGCACGTTGTACAGACAAATATGATACAGAGCAAACAACAAGACAGCACAGTTTCTGCTGCTTAGCTAACATGCAGAGAGGATGTGACAGTTTCCCAGGTCCAGCTCACCAGCTGCAGACAGCGATACTCACAACTCTCCTGCTACTTCAGCTAACATCACACCAACAGCATATCTTGGCAAACTAGAGCAGTAAGCTAAATGTCTGTGGGCAAGTACCAGACACACAAATGTAACACCGGCTTTCTAACTAACCAGTTGAGGTTAGCTATCACAAACATGAGCAAAAGGGACAAAATAGTTTTTTGAACCTCATGGACTTAATGAAACACAAGATTTGAGTTACTGTCTGTTCACTCTTAAGATATCTTTATATCTATATCTATCTATATTTTATGAGGAAGTATTAAGGCCACATTAAGGAAAAAAAAATCTGCAAGAAGAGATGAATATATCAATATCAGCTGCTGTTTGTCTGTCTGACAATAGAATAGATTCAGTTTCTTTTCAGTGTCCTGATGCTGATGCTGATGCTGATGCTGATGATGACGATGACGATGACGATGAGCCAAAAGATAAAGTATTTCCTTATTAGTGAAACCTCTGCTAAAGTAGAACTTCACAGGATGCTCAATGTTCCTCATTTTAAAGCTTCTGATATTTCCCCTCTAAAACAACATGGAACCTAAAATGACAACTTTATTCTCAAAATATTATGACTTTATTCTTGTAATATTATGTCTATTCTCAAAATTTCAGATTTTTTTTCCTCGATGTGGCCCTAATACTCTGTCGTAATCTTTCTAAAGAAATGTACCCTTTGCAAAAAAAATGTTAAACCTTAAAAAATGACTGAATGAAGATGATAACTAGTCATGTGACCCATGTGTATTCATCACACCTGTGAACGCTCCAGTGATTATACTTAGTGAACCTGAAGAAGCTACTAACGAAACACATTGTTCACTCTTAATAAAACTCACTGAAGTCATTTCAGATTCACATTTTCACTAACGATGTTCCTGAATGCTGCACAGGCAGTTCTGTTCATTGTTAGCAGACAACCATGTTTGGATTAATTAAACTACGTCATCTTTAATATGGGACAAGGGGGCGTGGCATACTTTTCATTAAATATTCAGTTCCCTCATTTTCCTGAAATATGTAAATTAGGCAGAGGTCTGGATTTATTATTGCTGCCCGTACATTGTATGTACATGTTGTTAGAGTTCTCTGTTTCATTTTCCCTGTGTTGCATCATCAGCAGCTCATTGTGACTTTTTCCTCTCCTTGTATATTCCCAGAAGCAAGAGGACCGTGTTTACTACCATCTGTGGTCAACAGTGTAGCTGAAAACAAAAGTTTTGTCTGTATAAAAACACAACTGAAAATCAGTTTAACTGGCCGACACCTTCAATCATCCAGGTATGTTTCATACGGTGTGTGTCACTGTCTGGTTTTATGTAAGCAGTTATATCCATGCTGAGCCTGTCTGAAAATCCAGATTTTATTACGATATAATACTGATAATAATATTAATAGACAGCAATTTTCAAAACAGAAGTGCTTCAATACATAACACAATTGAGATAAAACAATGATTGACCTTATATGGTGACTTTTTTTTGTTCATTCATCTATCTATTTTCTAACATTACCCTGGTATAGATCCTGTGCTTTCTTGATGTTACACTTTTATGTCTTTTTGGCTTTTATTTTGACTTTTTTTACACTGAACTTCCCCTTCCTGTCCAACCCTATTCTACTGTTTTTGCCAAATGAGAAACGGAAGAATTCATTTGCAATGTGACTATGTAAGACTATGTTTACAGTCAAAATAAGTGAGTTCAGAAAATCACAGTCACAGAAACTTATCTTGAATTAAATCAAATTACAAAAACACTTTTTTTCTTATCCCTTGTGGTGCAGTACTGCACCTACACACACTACCTCACTGTAGACAGGTTTTATGCACACTTCTGTAGCTCCAGTGAAAAAGGTCATATTATCCAGAGTGACCTCAAGACTAGAAAGTCTTGAAATTACTTTGGCGATCCCCTAACTGTTCCTCTAGCACCAACAGCACGTCAGACATTTCACTGTTCAATATTTTTTGGTTTAAACCTGTAAACCATCGGCCTTTGCGTTACATTTTTGTCTGTTGTTTTGTTATTGTCAGCATGTTAGCATTTAGCTGAAGGTACTGCAGTGTCAAGGATAGAGCACAGTGCACGCAGAATGATTGTAAATTTGTTAAAATGTAATTTTTCAGTACAATGAGCAAAACCAAACAAAATATTCAGATTTAAATCCCAAACCTGAACAAATGAAACCAAAATATCTCCACCACTAAAGACAAACGTCATAGATGCAGAAAACACTGGGTTAGTTTGCATGGTCGACCAAAACCAGTGGACCTGGACTTGGTCTGCATCAGGTCCTGAAGACAGAAATCCCCCCCCCCCAGACCTCTATGCAACCTGGCTGACCTATGCAGTCACTGCTGCTGCCACAGTCTGCTTCCCCCTCCCAATAGACCTATTCCCTACAGTAAACCCACCCCCCCTGCACACCCCCTTCCCACACACACATGTCACATGTGGCCTCCTCCTTCCCCCTCTGCAAACCCCCCAACACATCAACCCCCTCTCCTGACAAAGCATGCTTCCCTGCCCCCCCTCCCCTGCTAACCCCCTCCAGAGTGCTCTTCTCCCTCTCCCTCTATTGTCTTCCCCTCCTCCTCCTCTCAGTACCCCTACACAACAACGCGAGTCACCCCGCCTTCCTCATGTCAACCCGGCCACCTGGTATTGTCCTTTAATGTGGATCAGGTGATCATCGGTTAAATAAATAAGTTCACTTTGGGCGATTGATACCTTTTATTTTATTTGTTGGTTTTTTATTTGAACATATTCTTTATTTTATTGTCCTCACATATTCACAGTACTGAATCATGTGTTCTTTGTCCTGTGTTGCGTTTTATGAATGAAACAAAGCAAAACAAAAGAAGATAAGTGCATATCTAAATGGCTTATTAAATGAAATAAATAAATAAATTAAGAGGGAATCAGATATATTTTGATTGTGTGTGCCCACATGGGTGTCAGTCTTTCCCAATCCAGATGGAGGAGCTGTGTAGACACTATGAAGCGAAACCATTGTCATTAGTCAGCAGCAGAGGGGCTACACCCTGGTTCGTTTCTGTCATTTCATGCTTTTGTTTTGCAGTCATTTTTATTTCCTAGCAAAGATTGTGTGTTTTAATGCAGCAAGCAGATGCCATCAGATATTAAATCCCCCTGCATCTCATTTCTGCATAATTACACAATGCATTGTTCACATTGCCTCATCATTTCCATTACGACCTACCTACTGCAAGTTATTATTGGTACCGGCAGCTGCAAACAGCCTGCAGAGCCGGAGCAGTGAGCGAGCAGCATGTGATGTGTTGGGGCAGAGCGATGTGAGGCAGCCAGGAGGAGGAGGAGGAAGAGGAGGAGGAGGAAGAGGAAGGAGGAGGAGGTTTGTGAGGAGAGAGAGCAGAGAGAGTTTGAGACAGGGTCTGCTTGATGTGGCTCTGCTCTGCATACACAGCTGATATCTTCATTCATTGATTTTAAAGAACACCACCAAGTGGCACAGAGCAGAGATAACAGGACTCAAAGTTTTGCTGGGGGAGGAAATCAGGTTGAGATGAGAAGTGCAGGCTGAGCCACACATAAATACCTAAACCTAAACTATATCTTTAGACCATCCAGTATTTGATGATTAATTATCTGTAACACTGGCTGATTGTGTAAAAGTCCACTTAGTGGATTTTTCCAGAGCTTTCGACCACATCTCATCTTGAAGTTTGCTAATGAAAAAAGCTCAACTGCCAACATGTGACACAGGTATGACGTTTAGTATAATACAATGATCTGAATAGATACAAAAAGTTAACTGAGGAAGACCATGAATTGAAAGCCCTGGAAAAAGCTAGTAAGTGTATGTGAAGTTTGTTTAGATCAGATATTGGACAGCATTATATTGCATTATACTATATAGTCATGTGGGTTTATATGTTGCAACTAATGCTTTATTAATGTTCACTAATTATTCACAAATTAGTTATAAGTCATGAATAGCAACAATGATTAAGTTGGTAGCCTGTAGAGAAAGAACCACTCTCATAAGGATCAAACAAACGAGATGTAACATGTTAATTAATGAGCTTCAGAGGCAGTGATGGACAGATTCTGTTACTGCCGGACAGAGCCAGGCTAGCTGCTTCTAAACCTTGTTTCCTGTCTTTGTGCTAAGCTAAGCTAACTGGCTGTGTGCATTCGTAGCTGACAACAAAGGTTTAACATCACTGTCTTTGATATGAACGTGATATTAATCTTCTAATCTCACTCTGCACCAGACAGCTGATACCCCTCTTTCCCAAAGCGTCAAACTACTTCTTAAACACATTTAGACCTGATGTATTATTAAAAAAAAAAACTTTATTGTTACCAAACAGAAAGGGAAGACACTGACTTAAGAAAGATGTACTTGGTAATTTCATAAAGCATTAGTAATGGATTTATTAACTACTAATAAAGCCATGATGTACACTTTAAAAGCCCTGTCTAAAGGGTCACTTGTTTGTCAGTCAGTAACTATAGGTCCATATCTGAGCTTATGTCAAAAGCTTCAGAACCACACAACATTAGCCTGTAACAAAAAACAGAATACAACAATTAAAAGTTTTAGTTTTTTATTAAGATTATAAATTTTTTACAAATATTTTCTGAAACAGTTTTACCCGGAAAGCTACAATTTATTAAACACAAAAATACAAGAATAACAACAAAATATGTAGAGAATGGCTGAATACTCTCTTTATTTTGGTACACATAGTGCTCATAAAGCTAATGCATGGATTCTCAGGTTATGGCTAAATCATGAGTTTGCCTTTTTAAAACAAAAGGACTAAGATCAGTCTTTTACAAAATAAAGTGAAACTCACAAACCCAAGACATATTGGAATTATGAATTGCTGTGAAGGCTTTGAGCAACAACTGTGATTAAAGAGACGTCAAACTGCCAAAAGAACCCAGACTGTGGAGGTGTAGTGATGACCACAGGAACAGCCCCAAAACATCAGACAATTAAAAGTGTTGGCACTCCATCAGGTGATATGAGCTGGTTAGGACCCATGTACCTCCCAGGTGAACACCTGGGAGGTACATGGGTCTTTAACATGTTTTTTCACGTGACAACAAACGGCTCTGAATGTGCAAGGTCCATATAAAAATGGAGGTGGAGGAGGAGACAGCAGAGACATTCAGTCACTTCCTATGTACTTTCACTTCGGACAGTAGCTAGCAGTAGTGCGCATCGGATTTAAGGCAACGACAGTCCATTTCATCAGATTTAAGTCACCAAAATGTATTTTCAGACATGTAGCCTCTCTCACATTGTGAAAACAGGAAAGCCTGCACGTGGTACATATGGCACAAACACTTTCCTCTCCCTGTCAAAACTATTGTCATTAAATTGCTCAATTTTAAATAGCTTTTCTTTTTCTTGCAAAAATAAAGTTGATTTATACATGATAGGGGAGACCGGTTTCAGCTGTAAACACCTGCTTTTCTTCCAATCAGAAGAAAGTGTGGGTGATGTCACCCAGCAAACACCAATGAACCACATGGTGTTGATGTTGAAGGTCAGGGTGCGTTCAGGTGTAATTCTTCACCATTTCAGCTCATGTACATTTTGAAAGTGTTTTTTGTTACAGTAGTGTGGAGGACTACAAGATACTAAGGTTGGCCAACGTCAGAGGTCTATAAAAAGTCCCTATCAATGTTTAATAATAAAGAACATTTGCAATGTTCAAAAATGCAGAGATTAGTAATTTGCCTGATTTCAACTTTTTTTTCCAGGTCCCTCAATTTTTATCACTTAACTTGTTCAGAGTGGACAGTTGAATGAGATCTGATATAGGTCACAAGAAAGCTGATTTTTTTTTGTGTTCGGCTGACCCCACACATGGGGCTGTGTTGGTAGCCATGCACTATTTATGGTTTCAACAAATACATATTCTGTAATACGTGAAAAAACTGTTGGTTTCCTCACTGTATATGTACCTTGGTCACATCTGGTGGAACCTTCCAGTAAAGTTTCTGGACGGTTTCAGACAGCTTTCTGTCATGTCACATGAATTCTGTCAGGAAACACTGACTAACTCCTTTAAAAAGTCTCCTCAGAACATTTGCTGAAACTTATTTGACCTTGTAACAACACGAAAAGTTCCAATGACGTGTTTCGTGGCAGAAACGTTGAGGATGTGTGAACAGTATGAGAACGTTTCTTTGTTAACATTCAGGAACATGCCTCTAAGCTCAGAACAATGTTCCTCAACAGGAACTGGCAGTAGCACACAGTTCTCCATTTGGTTTTGTTTACTAATACTTTATGGGATGAGGTTTTACAACCGGTCCCGGTCTCCCGTCAAATAGTGTTTGATTCAAAATGCCACAATCGCCCGGGTCCATGCTCCAAGACTGGCCAGGGCCTGTTTGCTACAGATCTGTTCCAAGTCCGCCTGTCTGCTCAGCAGCCCTGAAAACCCCGAGCCGAAGATGGAGATCAGGTTGGAGATATTGGAAGTGTCCGTGTAGTCCGGGTTGGAGTAGGAGCAGTCCTCGCGTTTCGCTCTTTTGCGAGCGGTTGTAAAATCACATACTTCCTCCGCGTCGGACACGCAACCGCCGAACTCAACCTTCCGTTTCTTGCCCGGCGATTGCGCGCCCTGGCCGCACTGGAGCGCGTCACAGCAGCAGTCCTGGTGGAGGTAGCCGTTCTCCACAGTGGTCACCACATGCGTGTCCAAATCCAGCACCGTGGTTTTGTTGCAGTGCCTGTTGTTGTCTGCAGAGAACTGGTCAAAGTGAGACACGGGGGAAGCCTCCATGCAGCAGCTCCGGTAGTCCGACGGCTCAATTTCTTTGCTGCCGTCCTCGAAAGGAGAGCAGCCGAGGAGAGTGCTCGCTGCCCGGACGTGCACCGCTGGTTGTGCCGCGCCTCTGTGGCACGCAGAGTCGCACAGACTCGTCTCTTCGCCGCAGCAAGCAGCCCGCGCCTGTTCCTCGTCGTCGGCGTCCTCTGCGTCCAGATCCAGCGGGTTGAGCTCCTGGATCTCGTTGCAGACCGTCCTCACCTCCTCGTACTGCTGCATCCTGTAGATCTCCGCGTATTTCTCCTTGATGTAGACCTGCCTGGCGTTCCTCAGCACATAGGAGACCAGCAGGTTCTTGTGCAGCTTGATTCCCCCTCTCTGCGTCCTGGAGTTGTGGATCTTCATTAAGGAAATTGAGATCAGGCTTTGCGCGTCCACTGCGCATTCCATGTTGGTGATCATTAATGTGTTCCCCAGGTCCACATCAGCTGCTGTCCGAGAGAGGAAGATCGCCTCTCGCTTGAATTGGTGGGAACCGTGTTGTTCGGAGAGAAAGGTTCCAGTCAGATCTGTGGAGAAACATTGGACACAATGATTCGCCTCCCTGTGAGAGCCAGCGATCATTTGCAGATGCCCTGAATCCAGAATATGTAGGATAGTGAAGACAGCGGGCCCGCCCTCTTTTGGACGAGCCAACCATCTGCCCGAGATCTGTTGAGTGACAAGCAGGCGTGCTGCAAATATTTCGTTCTGGACCAATCAGCGTTCGGCGGTTCCTCAGTTCTATTCAAATTCCACCCAGGCGATGGAACAGGAGGGTCCATATTTCAGCTGTCCTCCACAACACTCAGTTTCCCGGGCTTACATCTTACACTTGAGACTTTTTAAAATCCAACAAATAAAGTCATTACAGTTTATTTTTCACTTTAGTTTCCCAAGTGAAAAAAAATACATTTAACCTTTTCAACAATTGAAGCAACTGTGGAGTTAATTTAGTCCCAAAACTGTATCATCAAGCTACAGTACATGGCAAGAAATAAACACAGAAAAAGACATTGCAAATGTAAAAATATCTCCTGAGACAAAAGGAAGATTTGCATAAAACAATTGTCTTCATAAACAATAAATCAGTTTATTTTTGATGCAATACACTAAATGTGTCAGTACTTTGTTGCTGTTTTATTTCAGTGTTTAATACAACACATACTTATTAAAACTGTGAACTGTGATTGGTCTTTGAATGGGATTTGTGTATAAGCAAAATATATGGTAACAACAACATGATTCTCTAAAGAAAAGGTCAGCATCATCAAGTGGAGTTGTACTATTTCAATTAAAAAAAGATATTTTGAGAGTAAAATACTACTCATATATTAAGAATAGGAGACTGAAGCTGTGAGTCCGTGTACAAACAGCTGAGAGCTGGATATCAGTCACAGTAAGGGACATGAGGGATTGGTTGTTCTCTCAACTGTCTGCGACATTAGCTCCAAATTACAAGAGACTGTTACAAACTTTGTGTTTCCAGTAGAAAGAAGCACTAGGGTTTTTAAATAAAGCAGTTTATTTAAAGGTTTTCCAAATTACACAAAAAACGTACCTCACTTACCTCTAGTTGTATTTAGCCATGCTTCTTTGGTTTCATGTTTTAATATGTCCAGGTTTTGAGAGATTTTTTAGTCAGTGAGATTTCTGCCTCCACCCAAAGGTGAGTGGAATTTCATTTGTGGGGCTCACAACATTGAAAAATGACATTTAAAAAATCAAAAAGTGAAAGTGTTTCTCTGGATAATCCACATACTTCACTGTCATCAATTTCCATTGGAGCTACATTTTACCAAAGACAACGTTCCTATGAAATTGATTTTAAATTAAAAAACTTAAATTGAACTTAAATTAAAAACTGATTAGTTCACAGAGTTCAATTCATATTGAAATATCAGAGACATATCAAAACATGGACAAACAACGGCATCATTTTCATGACGGGAGAAGATGCAGTAAATGCAAAGGAGCAGACACCATCATGGCCGAACACTGATGCGGATACAGAGCCACTAGACACCAGATCCAAAATCATCTCCACCTGCAAAGCATCACACTCTAAACCTCTCTCCTGAAATCAACTATCAGGACGTCTGGTGTCGTGTGTCACTCGTACTGTAGGGGTCACTCTTAGTGAGCAGCCCGCAGAGAACTGTCACCACCTCTGCAGCTGCCCTCTGCTCTGTGGAGCCTCTCAGCATCTTTCAGCTGATTGTTTTGCTTTCACAGCCTCAAACTGTTCTTCCTCATTTCGTCACCACTGGAGAACTTTGCACTGTTTTACCTCACTCGTTATCCCCGAGTTTGGTACAGGCCTATTCAGTATCTGAATACCGCATGTCCCTATAAAGAAAACAGGACATGGCTTCATGATCCATGAGGAGTAACATTAGCTGTTGATGCTTCTGTCAATAACTGAACAATCAGCACACAAGTTATCCTCTTAAATAATCTGAAAGGTTTATGATTCAGATTTTATGACACAGTTGCAGGTTTTGAGGACAGATGTTATGCATCATTTTACAGGGTGATTCCCACATTTCTGTCAGACTGGTGGCTGGAGTCTGGAGGTAGCAGGAGAAGACTGACTGACATTTTTTATTATTTATTTTCAGAGTTTCATGAATGGTGAATTTGAGTTGTGTGGTGTGGAAGATGAATCTCTGACTCTTGTACCAGTTTTTCGATACGCATCAATTAGTATCATTATCACTGTATTAGTTTGAGCTTGAGAGAGACGTACACTTTGGAGACATTTGCATGATTGACAGGTGTGTCAGTCTATCGCAGACAGCCGAGGTGGTTTCCTCACGCTCACTGCACAGTCTCTGACCACATATGGTTTCCTGGTTTACTGGCTCCAGGTGGCAGTGAGCAGTAAACCTAAACCCCAGGCTTCAAAACAAGCCTTCACCACTAACCTGTGGCTGACACTGCGGACACTATGTCAGGGTTTGTTTTTTTTACAGAATAAATGGCAGCAGCTCCAGAGTGACGACTGGGTTTCCTGCATTAACACTGTCTGATATGACATCACAGTGGATGGACATGTCTGTGATAGTCTGAGTCATCCATGTCCTTGAATATTTATAACCCCTCATGTGAGGAAACAATAATTGATGAATAATACAATTTCCTCTCATTAACACGTCTGCGACATTATCTAACTGTAAAGACAGCTGAATACCTGGAATGAATAAAGGATGGCAGAGGATGAATGAGAGAAAACACATGTTGACCAGGTTATCTGTGTCTGAGCAACACCACACAAAACCCCACTTTGTCACACAGTGCAGGAAAGCAGCACTGCAGTGGCCTACACAAATTAATCACAGGTTCAAACGCCTGCCAAGTGAGTGCAATAACCTGTGTTGAACCTGTAGAGGCCAGTGCAGCACTAGTTTTCTGCCCTGTGTGATTAGTGTTTTGTTACTGTTTCCAAATTTTCCCTCTGAGGTGGGTCGGTACGTCTGCAGCCCACAGAGTGTAACAGCATCATTATTTTCATGCAGGAGGAACCAGAAGTCATGACAACAGGGAAGTCAGGATGAGACCAGGACCACAGTGAGGGGCGTCTGCAGGATGCCTGACGGTGTTGTGCTCCATGAATGATGAATGTATGATGCAGAGCAGGACACGGGCTTGTCTCTTCTTCCAGAGGGGGTAGCTGTTTGCAAAGAGGAGTGCACCACAGAGGGTCCCTGTGATGCAACAAGTTTCCTCTGACTTCATATGTGAAGATCACCGCTCACAATAGATGAAGGTTTGATAGAGCTGATGGAACTAAGACTCAATGAGCAGCCACACACAGTTCCCGCTTCAGTGACTGAAGGAACCTTTGGTTCTGGATAGTTCTTCAAGCATAAGATATTTTTAAATGATAGTACAGTGAATTAAAAAAAAACACAACTTTACATAATGCATTGTAATAATATATATGTAGCGACATTATGACAAAGAGTGCACTGGTGTGTACCACTGAACAGATTAAGAGAGGCATCTGGACCAACAGGGAACTTAATATTCTCTTAATCCAAGTAGAAGAGACAGTGTTGTAGTTTAGAATAGAGTCCATCAACATTACAACATACACAACATGTGTTCTCACTCACATCAGATGCAAAGAGCCATGCAGATAGTCTGAGATGTTTCTCTCTGAGATCTCCACCTCAACTCCAGCACAATGGAGGTGAATAGAAAAAAAATCAATAGCAACATGTAACACCAGAACCTGTCTCTGTTACTATAGATAAAGGAGAGTGAGGAAATATGTTAGGCTATTTGAATTTCTTGGGCTCATTCTTCATATGCTTTATGTTTAATAAACATTTTAAATCCATGTTGTTATAGACAGTAAATGAGTCAAACTTAAGTACAAGATTGAAATGAATAGTTCAACATTTTGGTAAATTAACTTATTTCTTTTCATTCCTTGAGTGAGATAATATGCTTGACACCAGCTCCCCGCCCACATTTCTTTTTTCTTGGTCCTGAAGTGCTGAGCCACTCCACACTGTCTGAGGTGAATTCTCTGCTTCTCTTTGTATGTAGTTGCACTGTATCTTAACTTTTGATCACACTGTTAAAGGACACTGAGGTGCTGGGTGTATTTTTGAACTTTGGACAGAGCCAGACTAGCAGTTCCCCACTTCCTCCAGTCTTTATGCTAAGCTAAGTTAACCACATCTTGAGCCCCACCTGTATTAATGCAGGTATGAGAATATATATATATATATATACATGTGTATATGCATTGCATTTGGAAAATATTCAGACCCCTTAAATTTTTCACATTTTGTTATGTTGCAGCCTGATGCTACACTCAATACCTCATGATGACAATGCAAAAGCTGAATTTTAATATTTACAAATTTATTAAAGTAAAAACTATATATAAATATCACATTGACATAGGTATTCAGACACTTGGCTCTGACTCTTGAAGTTTAGCTCAGGTTCCTCCATTTCTCTGGATCATCTCAGATGTTTCTCCACCTTGGTTGGAGTCCACCTGTGGTAAACTCAGCTGATTGGACATGATGTGTAAAGACACACACCTGTCTGTATCAGGTCTCACAGCTGACAAACAGATCAGAGCAGAAACCACGAGGAGGAAGGAGCTGCTGCAGAGCTCAGAGACAGGACTGTGTCCAGGCTCAGAAACATTTCTGCTGCATTGAAGGTTCCTGAGAAGAACAGTGGTCTCCATCATTCTGACATGAAGAAGTCTGGAACTACCAGGACTCTTCTAGAGCTGGACCTGGACTGAGACATCAGGGAGAGGAGAGGAGACCAAGAACCTGATGGTCACGCTGAGCTCCAGAGATCCTGTGTGGACATGGAGAAACTTCCTTCTTTTTTATTTCAGCATGAGGCTGCAACATAACAAAATATTACATCCTCTTATGTCATAAAAAAAGCAAATAAGGATTTTTTCCAAAATATTCCACTATTCAGTTAATATAAAACAGTATGATTTAAAATAACTAACTTTATTCTTAGTTAGAGATTATCAGAAGAAAAAGGAATACTTTTAACTAGGATAATTCACCTGTATGTTTACTCTGACTTACTGTATTTAATCATACCTCTGTATACATATCAGTATATACAGTTAATACTGTCAATCCCCCAAAAAGTAGATTCTCAAGTCAACATTACACTTATATGTTTTGTATTAGAATAGAATAGAAAGCCTTCATTGTCATTGCACACTGTTGTATAATGAAATTTGCTGTGCAGCTCCTGAAGACATTTAACACATTAATTACTCCATAAACATACCTGCCCATGCAGGTGGACACCAACAACACAGACAAAAGCAGATAAAAAATTATGATAATAAGAAAAATGAAACATAATATATATTATTGTCTGAGGTTGTATATTAGTTGTTATTGCATCTAAGATTTTACTATTCATTTTCACTCCAGCACTACGCACTCCTTCCCTCCTCATATGCTCCCATTACATTGCAGTCACTATCTTCAGTCTCTCCACATTGTATCTACACTCCCCTGTTCAATGCCGTCCTCCCACCCTCACCCGTCTGCTCTGTTTTCCCCTCATCTATTCAGCCTCGCTGCTCGATAGGCTCTGTCTCGTTTTACCACTCCTCTGCTTACTCTACTGACATCCTCTTATTTTTCACCCCAGTGTTTCTTCTTAAGCATGTTTATTTCTCTCTCTGCGTCTCGGGCACAGAGTGCAGCATTGCAGCACAGTTGCAGGTGTCAGCAAAGCAGATGCTGTTTTCTCTCGGCTTCCTTTGCGTGCACGGTCAGCACTGGAGAGAGGTATCTGTCTGTGCTGCTACCACAGCCCTGCATCCATACCCACAGTTACTACACCCTCTACTTTGTCTGAATTTGCAGAAGAGCTTTCAGAACCAATCACATTACAATGTATTCCAAAGGAGAAGGCAATGAACTGTAAAAATTGGGAGTATGATGATTTATTGACAAAGACTTGAGTCAGTTTCTCCCACAGTGAAGCTTAAGAGGGACCATGACACCTGATCTCTCCACCGCTCTATGTCTTTCACACAAAGTATATCAGATTCTGTTGATTGGATTTTTAATGAAGGTTTGTGGAGTAATGCCTGTGAGTGATTGGCCTAAGGTTTGGCTGATGCATACAAGATTGGGCAACATATGTATATTGCTTATAAGCAGCTGCCAATTACAGTAAAATCAATATTTAAATCAATATAAATACTTAAAGGCTTAGTTCACCCAAATTACAAATGCATCTCTAGCCACAAATCATTCGCAAAACACTACATTTTTGATGAAAAGATGTAATTATAGGAAAATAAAATAAAATAAAAATAATGTTTTTAAATGTTAGATGTTCTTGTCACACAAAATGATCTTTAAGACAATAGGGTCTTGTATGTTGGTACCAGCCAGACCACTTTGCCACCACACCACATTGTATACTTGTTTTAGTTCAGTCCTGAATGTTTGATTTTTACCATTAAAAAGAGAACGCATCTTCTGACTTCCACATTGTTATATGGTTGGATGTGGTCCACCAGAGTTTTTTAAATTTTCAAGTGGGCCATGAGTGGGAAAAGGTTGGGAACTGCTGCCAAATGTTATTTGGGTAAACTGAGCCTTTGCTCTATAAATGACCCAAGATATTTCAATGACAACTAAGTATTCAAAAGAGCAAGCAAAGACAGTGAAGTTGTTACTCCTGATTACATAAACAATTTCGGTTACAATAGCACCTGACTTTTTCTATTTTGGTGTTAACACATTATTGGACTATAATTTTGTTGATATAGCCAACATTTTAACACACAACTGCCTATTTACACATGCTGGCGACCCAACGACGCCCAGTATTCACTCTCCTTGTAGCATATTTTTGTTTATTCAGCTCCTCTGTGTGGTCAGGAGCAATAGTATACAGTGAGTTATTCAGAGCTTGTACAATTGACAGCCGCCTGCTTCTCCTGAAAATGAGGCTGATGAGGGCAGAGCAGTAAAGCTGTAAGCTGTAAAACCAAAACAATGCACTGAAAGATGCTAAAATGCTCTGAAGAGCTGAGGGGAACTGCAAAGTCAGGTGATATGTACTTCAGTGTTCATCACTACAGGATATGCCTCTCAAATTAAATACAGTTATTTGATCCATTATTAATATAAAATTATTGATGGGTGATGCTTAATATCTTCCATATGGTGAAAATTCAATATATGCAGTATATATATATATTTTTTAGGAATTTATTATTTTCAATAATATATCCAGCAACAACCCTGGGGGACAGTGTGTTACCAACTAATATTAACAATTTTATTGACCACCACATTGACCATTGACACCACAGTCATGATGCAGCACGACACAGGCTGAAAGTGAGGCTGCAGTATCAGCAGATGGAATTTTAATGATGGCAAGTTCAGTAATGACCAATCACATCAGCTCCTGTAAGCCCCTTTGAAAGAGTAACTACACCCAGCCTGAAAAACCTGTTCAAGCAGTTTCTGCTTCCTCTTCGACATTCTAACTACAATTCATCACAGAGCACGGTCACAGCTGGGTGTAGCATTCACACCTGACCACACCCACCTGTGGTGCTGGGTGTGGTCAGGTGTGAATCAGGTGTAGTTACAGTAAGATTTCACATGGGCTACCTCACCTGTGGCTCTTAGCTCTAAGCCACTGAAAAAAAGGCTCACAAATAGTTTATTTAAAAAAAAAAATTTAAATCATTTCCAGCTGGTCACTCTTGTTTTTTAGCAACTTTTACTGAAACAGGATGACATGGTGCATTTGTTGGGGACTATTTTGAGCAGTGTATTAATCCACACTTGGTGCTCAAGTGAGTATTTGAGACAACAAGGGTCTGTACCACAAAGAAGGATTAGTGGGTTATCAAGCTATCTTTGGGTTTAACTAAGGTTTTCTGGTATCATGAGACTCGCTCACTTTTAACTGAGGTAGATCACCATGGTAACCTGCACTGCACAGCTTCCTGTCAAGAGCCTGACCAGCTTTTCCATGTTTAGCTCCAGTTTTAAATCAGAGCTTCTAACAAAAGGGAGGGAGAGTTACCTCTCTAACAAACGTTTACCTCACTGCTAACTACATGATGTTGATTATAGATGCATTCTAATTGGACAAAGACTCTTTCATTCCCAGCAGGATTCCTGACAGAGTCGATGCTTCACACTCCTCCTGCATCACTGCAGCTCAGAATAACATGAGGCCACTTTGCGATGATAGTTGGGAAAAAAGATGAAACCCTGTTATTTTATGTTATAAAAAAAAAAACACACACACACACACACACACACACACACACACACACACACACACACACACACACACACACACACACAAAATATTCCCCATGATTATGATTGCAACATGCCAGTCAGAATGACCTTATCAGACTTTAACTTCTCTTATCCCCCTCTCTGCTTCGGCAGCATTCCATGCAACGCTTTACTTGTTAAAACAAGAAATACTCACTCTAGTCTAGATCCTTATGAGAAGGCCTGCACTTACTAACAGTATATCCTTAGCCTTACTTTAGATTTAGAAATTATTTGTAGTCTTTTTATATCTTATTCTATTATAGTTATGAGATTATATTTGCATTTCACTCAAATGTCACTTTCTGACTTTCACAACTCGGTTTTTCATCTTACATCATATCCAGTACTTGGGGAGATTCCCACACTGATGCCACCAAAGGGAAGGCATCGCTTAGTCCAGGAAGAGGTGAAAGCAGCAGTTGAGGAGATCTAGCAGGATGGTGGGAATGAAGCAACAGGGGGCATGGACAAGATGGGAGAACGCGTTCAAGAGGGCCGAGCTGTGGAAAACTGAGCCACTGGATCAAGTTTCTTATCCAGGCCATGTATGATGTGCTTCCGAGCCCATCCAATCTACATGTGCGGGGCAAGTAGAGTCACCAGTATGTCCACTGTGCTCCAAGCATGGGACACTGGAGCACATTCTGGACAGCTGCTCGAAAGCACTGGGTGAGGGACGGTACAGATGGAGGCATGACCAGGTGCTTAAGGCCATTGCTGAAACCATCAGTGCAGGACTTGAAAGGGCCAAGTGTTCCCGCTCCCCCCCAAGCAAGCCATCACCTGCATGAGAGCTGGGGAGCAGCCAAGAACCACTGCAAAACCATATGCAGGTATCCTGCCTCTGTGAGGGACTGGCAGCTGTTGGTGGACCTTAAGTGAGGTTCCCCAACCATGTCATGACCACCACCTTGAAACCAGACATCATTCTCTTGTCTGAACTCACCAAACAAGTGTTAGATCTTACAGTACCTTGTGAAAACAGCTTGGAAGAGGCCTTTGAAAGGAAGCTTTCCAAATACAAGGGACTGATCAGCGAGTGTCAACAAATCAGATTGAAAGCAACTTGTCTCCCAGTAGGGGATGGATTCAGAGGTTTTGTAGCCTGATCCCTGCCCAGAGCCTTCAGTTCATCGGGAATTGAAGGAGTGACGAAGAGAAAAACAAACCAAAGCAACCGAAGTGGAAGAGAGAGCCTCAATATTTCTGTGGCTTAAAAGAGGAGAACCATCGGGAGTAAAGTAGCCAGCTCGCATCTGGACACAAGCTGGGGCCTGATCAGCCTCAGTTGGGTCACTTTCAGCAGGTTGTGTAATGTTGACCTGAAAAACCCTCCTCTCCAAATCACTGGAGACTAGGGAATTCTGCAGTTGAGCACACGGAACGGGAGCATCTTGCAGAACTAGATCAACTTCCTGGGGAGTGTAAGAAGACAACACCGAGGCTAAAGCCACAGGTAACACAACTGAAATGGATGCATCAGAAAAGGACTGGACTGACAACGTGAGGCTTCAGCAGTTCAGATGGCACACATGAGTCTTACATCTTCTATCTAGGCGATTCACTCAGTTTTTTCAAAACCATCTTGAGTCTGCAACTGTACCTGCTCTGTCTTGCTTCCAAGCAGTTTAACCTCACTTCAGACTACGCTCCCTGGGCAGTACTTCCTGCTTAACAAATGTAGTGGCTTTTTTAGTTCAAAGTTGCTTTCTTTCAAGAAGTCGGAGCCACGTGCAAGCGCGCTTGGCTTCTAAAGGGAATGGGGAATGGCACTCTGATTAGTTTATTGCGTGTTATGGCCAAAATACTCAAATAAAGAGACAAAGTACAATCCTGTTGAACCATGTGGCTAGTGCAGCAACTGTTTTTCAGTGCTAAAATAGCAAAAGTGGGTAAGGACACACCCTAAATGCACTTTCACCATGTGCTTTGGACTGTTTGGACCCTTGTGTTTTTAGTAGAAAATTTTGGTGGCCTACACACACGGCAGTGTGGAGATACAATTGAGATTATTTTAGAACTTTTCTTTTGATAGATGTCATCAGGTGTTTATCTGAGAACTTTAGAGTTATACGGGCTATAGACTGAGCTACAACTGATAGTCTGCCATCTGAGGGTTTATCGGTTACTGGTTGGACATATTACTAAGCTAGTGGACTCCAAAACCACACTGGCCATAAATCCAGCAGGTTCTCTTATCTGCACCCTGCCAAACACTAAGTCCTTAATATCAGACCTAATTTAAACAACTGTCTTTATTTCTAGATAAAATATCAGTGCCTATTCCAGTAGGATAAAGGGCCAACCCTAGAAAGAAGGTCGGTTATCAACACTAAATCCCTGCTCACTTCAGGGACAAACCAGCCAGTAGTTGCTCCATGCAGGTAAGGGACCAGAAGCAATTAACTGATGCTGACAAATCTTTCTTGCAAACTCCAATGGCCTGGCTAAGCTTTGTCTTCTGATCTCAGACTGCTTCATCCTCACCTTATTGGTGCCAACATGGGTTACAATGTTGCTTTGGAGTATGCCTGTTTCTGCCTACTTGATGCCATCACAAAGTCTTTAATGAATCTCCAATAAAAATTGTCAAATCCCAAAAACCTCTAACTGCTTTCTGTTAATTGGTTGAGGCCACTGCCCGAACCTTCTCTGGATCTGCCTTCACCTGTCCTTACTATAAACACCCAAGAAACTTTGTTGGAATGAAATTCACATTTCTCTGCTTTCACAGGTAGATTGTTTTCCAGTAGTCTTTGGAGTACTAGGCACACATGTTCCTGGTGTTCCTGCAGGTCCTTGGAAAAGATCAGAATGTCATCCAGGTAAACAAAACAATTCAAGAAGGTAAAAAGTACATCATTGATGAGTGCCTGGAGGACAGCAGGTGCATTAGTTAAACCAAAAGGCATCACTAAATATTTGAAGTGACCCAATCGTGTTGAAAGTCATCTTCCATTCATCCCCCTCATGGATTTGTACCAAATGGTACACATTTCTCAGGTCCAGCTTAGAGAAGACAGTAGCTCTTCGAAGTGGGGTGAAAGCTGAGTCAATCAGAGGTGGGGGTGGGGGGTGGGGGGTGGGGGGTTAAGACCCTCTAAAGTCAATGCAGAGACCTATCCTTCTTACTCACGAAGAAGCCTGCACCCAAAAGGTGAAGATGGATGGATTGTACCTGCTGCTAAGGAGTCCTGGATGCATTTCCATTGCTTCTCATTCAGGTTTAGAAAATTTATAGAGGCAACTAGTAGGAAATGGCACACCTGGCAGAAGGTCGTTTGCAAGGTGGGGAGGTAGAGAAAGGGCTCAGCTTTTACTGAAAACTTCTCCCAGATCATGATACACTTTTGGGACAGAAGACAGGTCAGGAACTTCCGGTGTAGACTCAGAAAGCTCCCTCTGTAGGTGACAAGGCAGACTGCAGACAATGAGCGTGGCAAAAACTACTCCATCCAGAAATCCTTCCCTTTGAGCAGTCAATGATTGGATTGTGTTTAACTAGCCACGGAATGCCTAAAATCAGTGGATTTGTAGGAACACACACGTGATTCAGGGATGTGTGTTACCCTTGCCAGTAATCTGTCATCAAGAGCCACTGCAGTCTGAGGTTCCTCCAAAAGCTCCAGCACAATCCTTGCCTTCTCTGCCACTCGTAGATCTAAAAAAGAAGGAAAAAAATAAATAAAAATTCCCCTCAGTTCCAGAGTCTGAGAGATTGTATTGTAAGGACAAGGTTTTGTAAGCAAGGGTCGCTGATATTTGCAGTCTAGCTTTCTGATTTGGGTACTTGGTTTGGCTCACCAGCACCCCCACACATACTAATGAGCCTGATATTTTGGGTGCACTGGACAGCCAACTAGAAAATGCCCTTTTAATCCACAATACAAACACTCACCTGCCAGGTGGCGGAATTGGCATTCCTCTGGGGTAAGGTGTGCTCGACCTAGTAGTATGGGTTCCTCTGAGGCAGGTGGAGCAGCAGGTGACGGAGTGGGGCCGGGCAAGGTGGATGTGGGATCGGATGAGGAGCTGAGGTAGAAGCTGATGACAGAGCTGGTCCTTAAGCCAGGCAGGAGCAGAGAGCTGGAGCTGGATGGAGGTCTGGATCCACTTACTGAGGCGCAGTGAACTGGAACCGTAGATGGAGGACCTGAAGATAGAGAGCAGTGTTAACCAGAACAAAGAGCACAAAAGTAACAAGACTAAACTTGAATTCAAAAGCTGAGCAAAACAGAATACCACGAGCGTACACAGATGATCTGGTGGAGAGCGGAGGAATGAAACGGTCCTTTTATCTGGCAGCAGTGTAGGTGGGCTGTTGACTGTTGATTGTCTGCAGGTGTGTGATGAAGGTGGCATCAGAACAGCAGACTCTCCACCCAGCCCCAGACACGCAACACAGAGAGACACAGAAAGACACATCCACATACAGGACACAGACACAGGAGAAATGAGGCAAAAAAGAGGAAACAATAGGAGGGAAACTAAGACCCTGACACTTTAATATATATGCATACTGCTTTCTCTCTACTATCTTTGTTTTTATACTTTTTACCATCTGTTCATTTGTTGCTACAACAGTTGCAAAGCAAGACATCTTGAAACTGATGCAATGAAGGTGTGGATGTTCAAGGTCTTCAGAAGATGAATCCAAGTGATAATTCCTGTAACACTACCATCAGTCCAAAATGTACTCTTTTTATCCAATAAATATCCATATCTCAAACAATTATTCATTTCAATTCATTGAGCGCATCCTGTTCCCCGGGGGATGAACCCTGGCCTTTCCTCACCACTCTCTGGATAAAACTTTTGTTTACATAAAGTTTTTGTATACAGCAAGCTCCGTTGTCATTATGAGAGAGTCTTCACCAAGAGAGCTATGCTATATCCCCCAAAAAAGAAAAGAAAAAACAAAAACCCCACAAAAATAAAAAAAGACCAAAAACTCAGTGAAGAATTCCTTGGTTCTAGATAAAAATCAATAAAAGCTTCCCCTTTCTCCTGATTTCTTCTGCACATATTATTTACCCAAGCACTCTCAATCCAATCTCAATACACTTAAACTGGGCCAAATGTTCCAGAAACACAAAACAAACATTGTTATCTTTAACCAATGTTAATTGGTTAAATTTAACTTTAAGCTTTTTTATTGGGCTTTGGCTGAACACCCCCACAGTCTATACTTAACACAGGTTACCAGCCTAATGGAGGCAGGTATCATTATAGCATTATAACACATAACATACAAAAATATAACAGACATGGCAAAGAGTATCAAGAATCAGTTACCAACAGGAATAATTAAAAGGAAAGAGTCAAAAGACAGCTGGTGAATTGACAAGTGATCTACCCCCTGTCAAACGGAGAGGAAGAATTGAGCTACATGTTTGCCCTGTTTTCACTTCAGTCCTGAATGTTCCAATCACTTTCACTAAAATAAAAAGTGCTCTGAGAACACATTATTTGGCCTGTGTATTGTTACGCATTCGGATGTGGGCCGCCAATATTTTTGGGATTTAAAAGTGGGCCACGAGTTGGAAAAGGTTGGGAACTGCTGCTCTATCCTCTATCCCTGACTGTCAGGTCAGCGTTTGTTGCGATATTGTTTACAGATTTGTCTATGCATCACAGATCTCAAAACATAACATGCAAATTTTAATAGGGAATTGGAGACTTTTTATTTTACACATTTACACATCTGATCATGCACACACACAGATTCTGAATACACATTTGCAGATTCCTGTCCACATTCACAAATCTCAGAACGCATTTCAAGACACACATCTGATTACACACACATAGATCCAGATACAGTTACACAACTCTCCACTCACATTTGTAAATAGTTTTGCTACATTAAAGCATCCATAAAGTAGGCCATCTGACAAGCAGTGTCAATGTTTCTTGATTGCCTTGTGTCAGTCAAGCTGTTGGTCTGAATTTCACCAGGGTACTTGGAGCCTGTTATACTAATTATCATTATAGCACCAAATTGTGATGTGCATCTAGTATCTAGTCAAACATCAAAATGTGCAGTTCAATGAGGAGATTGTTGCATCATTTTACAATGTATGTCTTTGAGAGGAAGGATTCAACTCAGTTCAGACCCACTCAACTTGCAAAGCCTACTGCGTGTGTCTAGTGATCTAGACACATGCCCTGTGACAGCAGAATCACTAGTTTGATCCAGCTAGGAAAACTTGCTGTGTGCATTTTGTTTTCCACTCTTTGTTGTGAACCATGTTCTCACACATGTTGACACTTTGTATAATGCATTTATTCAGACAATGTTCTTGGACCCTGCTAATTGCCATTCGCAGCTATATTCTTAAACTTGTGCTCTCCATGTGCCTACTTTTTAGAGCAAGTTCTGTTCGTTATATAAAAACATAAAAGGTTCTTTCCCTGCTGCTAGTAGAAAGAAAATCTATTTTCTTTCTTTCTGTCTGGGTCCCTATTGCTTTGCTCTGCTGCTCACCACCCCTCCCTCTTTCCCTTCCTCCCTCCCTTCCTCTGCTTTTGCTGGCTCTGCTTTCATTCCAGCCTCCTCCCCCCTCAGCTCTTCCAACCCTCCGTCTTTCCTCTGGAGAATAGGGGTCACTGCACAAATGATTACTCAGACCCTGGTCGCCATGGCAATGCTGCCGTGTAACAGGCGACAGGCATGGATCGAGCACAGCAAAGACGCCGATTAGTAAGCAGGCAATGGAGAAAGCAAGCGCTGCCTTTGTGTAGCTCCGTTTTGCCTCCATTTTTTTCCCAAACAGCCTCTGTTTTTCTGTGTCTCCAGCTAACTGGGGTGGAGGGAATGAGGGAGGGGAGCAGTGGAACAGAAGTAAAGCTTGCAAACATTCTGCTCACAGCCCTCACAGCTTTGTCTCCTTTTTTGCACGTCTTCTGTTTGAATGAGGACTGCTGTTGGTTTATTTCAGCTCCTGTTTACAGGCAGTTCTAACGGTTTTATTAGCATTTATGAAATCTATTCTGGAGGTGGAAAAAACATGTAGCCTACATGTAGGATTATTTCAAACTAATTGTTAGGGTTTTCTTTCTTTTTTCACAATAAATGAAATAATTCCAATTTACGAGTTCCCCTGGCTCCTTATTATTTTGTAATCTTGCCTTCTTTAGGCTCTTCGTGCTTTTACTGCAATGAGACTATTGACACCCATAGAACCAGTCTATTTTTAAAGGGCAGTGTAACGAATGACCAATGTGCAGCTGGTATCAAGTGATGGAGGCTGAGGCAGAGTATGGTGCAGACCAACCATTTGGTGATTTATTCACTCCAAACACTTTAAAAGTACATAGTGAGAAAACATGGAGTTGTTGTGAAGCATGTGTGGCCAACACCAGCGGCAGCACAAGAGTGGGAAACAGACAGCATTTTTTTTCTGTGCTGCTGAAGAGCCGAAATAACTGCAACTACTGCTAGCCCAACAAAGATGTTTCTACTTTTACAAATGGCTTTTAAACCATGTAATATTTCTCCATGTTTCAAATATACAATTAAAATTCATACAAACAAAATTAATTCACATTAATACCAGTTAAAACCCCAACCAAACACCTAAATACCCACAAACAATTCCCCCATGCTATCTAATCTTGTAGTTCTTTCAGGAACCTTTGAATAGGTCTACAGACCCCCGAGGGCACAAGAAAAGACATGTGAGTGCTCCACCAATACATTACGTACACAATTGCATTTCTGTTGCATTGTAACATATACTAATTACAGAATACATTTTCAAATTTGTCAACCAAATAGTGACTTCAATGTCTGGCAGACACAGAACCACATGCAAAATGTTAAAATATTCAATAAATACTCATTAAATAATTAAGACATTCCGTGAGCAACTGTCTGTTTCTTAATGTGCAACTCTATCTTTTAGGGCAGAGTGCTAGCTCAAGTGCAAAAGTGACCTAAAACCGAGTGGAATTTATATTTTTCTGGTAACTAAGTACCTCTTTGTAACATTTCCACCCCCTCTCGTGTAGGAGCATTGCACCTCACTCCTTCAATACTCTGGACAATCAGCCACCACATTAGACTTCCCTGGCCTAGTGGATGGTGAAGTCATATGGCTGCAAGAAGAGGTGCAAGTGTTGGTGTCTCTCATGCAATTCAGCCACTAGATGCATGATGGTCAGTCTCTAGGAAAGAGTGCTGCCCCAGCAGAAAATATCAGAGGGATTCAATGTCTCACTTCACTGCCAAATATTCTTTTTCCAATATTGAGTATCTCTCTGTCCAACAGCTTTCGGCCCAGAAGCCCCTCTTGTCTCCTCTCTTCATTTGTCTCTTGTAGGAGGGACACTCCAAGGCCCATACCTGAGGCATCTGTCTGCAGGATGAACAGCTTATTGAGATCTTGGCTGTGGAGAACAGGCTGGGTGCAGATGGCTTCCTTAAGGTTTTTGAACGCTTCTGTCACACTCCTCTATCCAGTGCACCTTGTTGGGGGCAGAGTCCTTGATAAAGTCATTCAGCATTATGGTTCTCTGTGCAAAATGGGGGACACATTTTCTGTACCGCCCTACCAATCCCACATAGCTTTTCACCTTCCTCTTAGTGATGAGGACAGGATAGGACCGGATAACCTCCATCTTCCCAACTTGTGGCTTGATCTTGCCAAACCCAATGACAAAACACAGGTATTCCAGTTCTCTGTGGGCTGCAGTGCAACTGCAAGGGTTGATGGTCAGCCCAGCAGCTCTGAGATAGATAGATAGATAGATAGATAGATAGATAGATAGATAGATAGATAGATAGATAGATAGATAGATAGATAGATAGATACTTTATTTAGAGAACTCTGACACATCCAAGCATAATGGTCCATCAACCTTGAAACTTGGCTGGTGCCCCCTGGAGGCCAAATGGCATAACTTTTAACTGGTTCTTACCAAACAGTATTTTGTACACTGTGAGCTCCCTTGCATCTGCTGACAAAACCAGCTGCCATTAACTTTCATGCAGGTCCAGTGTGTGATGTACTCTGCCCCTACTATTCACTTGAACAGGTCATCAACTCTTTCCCAGCTCCAACATCAGCTGAATCTTTCTTCAGCACTTGTACCAACCACTCTTGAATCCTGTTACTCCTCTGTTGAACAGGATCAAACTCCTTAACCTGTGTCTTGGGCTGGACTAGAGACATGAGGCCAGGGGTCTCCCAAAAGTGTTCTGAGTCCACGAAGGGTTTTTTGGCTTTCTGCTGGGGACGGGACAAATGAGTCACATCAACTGAGGCACGCTCTGCTGTGCTGGTATAGAAGAAGTCACCTCCTCATCCTTTTTTGTATGTACAAGCAACTGCAGATGTGGCTCATGATAAGTTTGAAACTCTTTTAATAAGTTCACATGAATGATGTGCTGATTTTTGAGTCTGTTTGGCACATATTATATGTGACCTTACCCACTAGTCTGGTGATTTCATGGGTCGATGCCAATTGGTCAGCAACTTGTAGGAAGCAGCAACAATACCTTCTGGCTCAGACAGTAGACTCCTTAGCCCTCTGATCATATTAGATCTTTTGGTGTTTAAGGTCCCAGTCTCGGTTCAGGAGGCTGACACCCCCTCTACAGTTAACATTAGGCTTAAAACTTTCCTCTTTGATAAAGCTTGTAGTTAGGGTGGGCTCATTCACTTTCTCTTAATTGGGCTCAAATAGAATGATCACAGAGAGGAATGTGCCAGAAACTATATCAGTTTTATGACCTAACATACTTATGACTTCATATGCTTTTACGTTCCCCATGAGAGTCCAGGGGTTGGGGAAAGGTAACAATAAAGGAAATAGTAAACCAGGCCAAACAAAACAGATACAGGGAACCAGATTCAGCAAATAATAAGGGATTTTTATTCACAATAAACTACAGCAGAAAACCGACATTGGAACAATTAACACTAAATGGAATCACTATAGCTCCACTGAGCTATCTCCAAGATTACACACAGACAGCTCGACTGTTGCCGAAAGACTCTCTGGCACTGGCCAAGCCTTCATGCTGCGGCTCCTGATTGCGAATAGTGATCAGCCATGCCGAAAAGGGGAGGGCAGAGGGCAGACCAACACATACACACAATACCATGGCGTGTAACAATGCTTACAGGTAAATGGATGCAGACAGCAGTGAAGACAAAGGCATTAACACCTGAACTCAATTGGTTACTGGAATTCAGACAAAACTAACTCTACTAAACAGTGTCTTCATGCACTATATTTGAGAGAAGGAACATACCACTCTGAGAGGGGTGGTATGTTTCTTCTTGGTACTGGCATCACTATCCCTACCCTGGAGAAAAGTTGCAGACAGTTGGTAACCTGTTGGGCCTTAATTCACTTGAAGGCCTCCGGGTAGCACTGTCACCTATAACAATTCTCTTCTCTAGGGGGCTCACAATGTCCATGCCTATTCTTTCAAACAGTGTCCCATTGATTGTCAAAGGCTACAGCTGAGCACATGCTACTCTCTTCCTTGAAGTCAGCTGACATTTCTCACAGGAACTTGGGAAAACTGGGAAACCTACATTTTTAGCCACACAAAATGATTCCTTATCCTGCTCAGGGTCTTCTGGAAAGCCACGTGACTTGTCCACAGAACTGAAAAGCTTAGTTCCATGACTTTGGGTCTAAACTGCAGCAGTAGTGCAAAGGCTTCACTCTTGCCCTCTTTCTGGTAAAGAATTCCCCCTTTAACCACATAAATAGCTTCCTCAAGGAAGCGTACTTCCCTGTCTGACTCCTTCAATCTCTGTCACCCTCTCAAGCTTATGCTTGCGAGTAGGGTTGTATCTCTGCAGTGCACCTACACCTGGTGGGATGTCAAAGTCTAACAGGCTAGTTTGTTCAGAAAGCTCAGCTGTCCCTTTTTCCTTAGGCCTTGTGAACCTTTTCTGGGCTTTAGATGTCTTAGGTTTCCATGGCTGTGCCTCCAACTCCTCCCAATGACTGTATATGTAGATGGACAACATTGCAGCTCTCAAAACTTGAAGTCAAAACATTTCAATCACAACTAGTGGATTGCTGCAGTGTGGTCCATAAACCCTTCCATATTAGCTGATGGAACATGGGCCAAATTAATAAATCAAAGGACACGTTAAATACATTTTTTCCATAGACTTTTTCTGTCATTTTAGGTAGTTCTTATCATGCTGATGTATGCTCAAGTGTTCATTTTTCTGATAAGTTTGGTTTTAATTAGTTATTTAGTAGAACATCATGATTGATGGCTGTGATTGATTCGTGATTAGGTTGAGCAGGTGGAGACCTTGATACCGTGGCTCCACTCCCTGATCAGACTCTCGTTCAAATGACCAGTGCAAGATGGCAGCATTCATATCCAGAATATTTTGGCTTAATTTTCATACAGTCGGAGGAAGTACACATGCGTCATCAATCTTTATATACACTCATTGACTCCTCCCCAAAGAAAGGCAACTCCCTTGACACTGAGCTCGAATGACCATATGACAGGGTTTAACTGGTTCTGTCTCAACTTCCTGATCTGGTGGCTCCCTGGGTTCCTCAACTGAGCCCTGATGTTCACTGTCATGGACTACTATGTCAGGCTGGTTACACCCTGCCTGGTGGACAAGGTCAAGAAGACTGGGGATGTCATTATCTATAATTGCTGGGTAAAGTTGGTGCTAAAGCTACAGGCAATAGGTAAGTCCCTGGAACCCTGGAAACAAACCAGTCTGCACTACAGAATGAAAACCTCCTGTGTCAAGGAAAGCTTCCTCCAGATGACCATTAATGAGAACAAGCACAGTAAAACCTTTCTCCTTTATAGTCTGCACAGTAGCTGACCTTGGGACTGAACAAGAGAATGTTGACAAAAGTGTGGCCTGTACCATTAAAGTGGTAACATCTTAAATCCTGCATTGAAGATCTAGATGATGACTTTTTAACATGATCATGAGTTGTGGGAAGTGAGCAGCCAATTACTGGAAAAATTTCTACCATGAGATTGATGACAGCTCTGTTCAGCCTCAGTGGATTTACTTGGCTGGGCATTGCGGGTCTCCCGGCCAAAGTGGGTACTCTTGCTCCCCTTCCTAGGACTTATTCATGATCAGCTTCTTCCTCCACTGTCTTGGAGTCATGTGTGTAAACCCAAATTTCCAGCTCTGAATGAGGCATTCCCAAGAACTGCTCAAGAATAGTCTGCTACATCTACTACAGAGAGAACACATATACATATACACATTGTCAACACCAATAATTTTTTTTTTACAGGCAGCTGTCAAAAAACTGCAGAGTGCAAGCTCAAGTGCAAATGTGCCTAGGTAAAGTGCCCTAGTGCAATTTACAGTATACTTTGCTGTTAATGACATAATGAAACTTACCGTTGGTGGTGTCTGGCCATGGAGATATATGGATTTGGGTTTTATTTGTCCAGGTTTTGAGATGGTTTTAACAGCAAAAGCTCTGTCCCCTTTAGTCTTACATCTCAACATAGGAACTACCAACAAGTTCTTGTCTGTGGACCTCAGACTATGTGCAGGTTGATAAGGGGCAATTCATTTAGAAATTCAGTCTGGGACTAGGTCATGAAGTGCTTTCAAAGTCACATGTAGAATCTTAAAATCAATTCTCTAATGGACTGGTAGCCGCTGTAAAGACTTTAAGAGGGGAGTAATATGATCTCTTTTCTTAGTTTTTTGAGTAGTCTGGCAGCTGCATAAATTGTTTTCTGATTGGAAGGAAATGGAAATGAAAGCATGTGTGATGGTTTCTGTGTCTCTGATCAAAAAGTGGGAGAACCATGTGCATCTGAATTACAAACAGGAAGACAATGTAAGAGTTCTAGGCATTCATTCTTCAGGGACTGCAGAACTTGAACTTGGAGGCTGTGAAAGGCCTCCTTCTAGAGCAGGGCACACTGGCAATAAGCAGTACCATCTCAGCAGCATTTAAAATCACCTGTTAAACCTGTTTAGTTTGATTGACAGTGCACCCTCCCACCCTCCCACCTGTGCATGGCTGCTGTCCTGGCCATATTTCTCACAGCAGCACAAGGTTCATATGTGGTAGTTGATGGCAGCACTGCTAGCTAAGAAAGCTAAGTTTAGGGCATTCCAGCCCTCATGGACACAATAGTTCGCTTTTGTTTTTCAAAAGGACTGTGCTGTGTGCACTTTATGTTTTGAAAATGTTATCTGCCAAATGTCAAGTGTTAAGCGCCATTTTGAGACAAAGCACGAGAAGACTTTCAAAGAACAGGCAGATAAGGCAGAGAAGACGCATCAATGAAATGGCAGAAAATGTCAGAGGGCAGCAAACAGCTGGGTTAAAAGATGCAGTCATATTTAGCATTGCCCTTGACGAGAGCGTGGACATGAATGACATCCCATTTTTGGCAGTCATGGCAAGACACTGTGATTCAACTGTAAGAGAGGAACTCTGCTGCTTAAAGCCAATGTATGACACAGCAAAAGGTGAAAACATAGCCAAGGTGTTTATGGAACATTTTGAGGAACGAGGGATTGACATCAGGAAAATCTTTGCAGGGACAACAGATGGCACCCCTGCTATGGTCGGGAGACAAAGGGGAGCTGTCTGATTGATTAAAGAAAAAGTCGGCCACCTGATCATGAAACTCCACTGCATAATACACCAAGAAAACCTCTGTGCAAAGATGTCCAATTCAGATCTTAATGAAGTTATGGCTACGGTGGCAAAGGTTATTAAGTTCATAGTTAAGCGATCTGCGCTGACACACCGACAGTTCCAGTCCCTGCTTGAAGAGGTGGACTGTGCATACGAAGATCTCCCTCTCCACTCAGCACTTATGTGGCTAAGCTGTGGAAAACTTTTGGAGTGGTTTGTCAGCTGCTTTGATCAAGGCCTTTCATGCTAAAAAAGGCCAGAACTATTCAGAACTGGAGGACGAGAAGTGGATTGTGAAACTTATGTTTCTCACAGACAATACTGGACACCTCAATGAGCTCAATCTCCGATTGCAAAGTGCAGGGCAAACTGTTTTGGACATGTTTGACTCATGGACAGCTTTTGTCAGCGAGCTAGCAATATTCTCAAGTGATATTGCTACCTCCACTTTCCGCTACCTCAGACACTTCGGAGAGCTGTCCTCTCAGGGCAACATCAGCACAGCTGAAACAGCCGCATTTCGGAGTTCACAACGCCATTTGGGGCCTTTAAGAGGTACGGACCCATGTTATCTTTCTTGATCAAGTCTGACAGCTTTGATGGACATGACTTGGATTTATCTTTGATAGACTGGTTGGATACACGGGACATGAAAATGCAGCTGATTGAGCTGAAGAGCTCAACACTGTGGGTGACTATGTTTGCAGAGCTACATAAACAACTAGAAACTACAGCAGTGCAAGATCACAGAGCCTGCATCTTCACCTGCTGGACATCTGCACTGGAGAAGTTCAGCTGTCTCTGGAACGTTGCACTGGCTCTACTGTCAGTCTTCGGGTAAACATACCTCTGTGAGCAGATATTCTCACACATGAAAAACATGCTCAGCCCCTCCAGCAGTCGTTTTACGACAGACCACTCTGAGGCATGTTTGCAACTTAAAGTGACTAACTACAACCCCCAAATAAAGAAGCTCAGCCAAGCACAGCAGGGCCAGGGATCACACTGACCGGTAGGCATCTGTTTATTTGTGGTAGCCTAGGTCTACACATGGTTTTAGTCTGAACACGTAGTTTGAGAGAACACTCTCTCAGTAGGGACAGAGGTAGCAGAAACAGCCAGGTAGTGCTTTGCTAACATGGCAACATGAGGATATTTGTGCTCATTGGTACTCCACCATGCAAGGGGCTTGGAATCCAGTGAGGTGGAGTCTGCTCCAATGTATGAGGTTACCTCTTCATTCACCAGCTGCAAAGTAGGCCTGTTTCCCACCTCAGTCGGGAAGAGCTCACCAAACAGCTCAGCCATGGCTGATTTCTTGACAGGAGGAGATAATGTAGATTTCCCTGAATATGCGCTCCCTGTAGATGATGAGGCTTCTGTTTTCTCTGTGGCCTCACCCTGCAGATTTAAATGACAAAAATATTATATTTTAAAAAAGAGTGCAATTAAAAGATTGCATTAGCAAAAATATTTAAAATTATAAAAAAGCAATAATGCCATTTATCCACAATTAAAAAAAAGTATAAAATAAGTTAAGCACCTGTTCTTTAGTGGTCACAATCTCTGTGGGGAGACTGTTGTAGATCCTTTCACAGTAGGTGTTCTCCACATGAGGGAAGGGCCTTGAACCTCGGGTCTAAAGCTATGCATTTATGAAGGAAGTCCTGAAGAGCAGCGTCAGTATATCTGTCCATCAGGCTCCCTCTGATGGCAGCTTTGACTTCTTTCACAGTTGGACGGTCTTCCTTATTTTTTTCCATTGCCTTTAGAAACATAGTTTTGAGAAGCAGTATCATTGAAACTGATGGTTTTCAGTGCATATCAGTGTTGTGACAGATTTTAGGGGTTTAAGGACCTCAATGACTCTGCCATTCTCATATCCTGGTCAGACAAAGTAGTTATGTCTTTATGCTTCTTGAGGGTTTTTTTCTGTCAATGCTGAGTAAACAGCATTTTGGAACTTGCTGCTCCAGGTCCCACTCCACCATATCATAACTGGAGTTCCAGCTAGTGGGGACGTCATGAATAAGTTTGTGTTTTGGCATATTAAGTATCTCTTGTTTGCTCTGCAATATATTTGCAGCTGTTATGCTACGGTGGAAGAAAGACACAACACTTGTGACTCTGCCTAGTAGCCTGGACACCTGGTTGATGGCTGTTGCTTTTTGTGCTGCTAAATTAATTGTATAAGCAAAGCATCCAATTTGGGGGCCCAGTGGAATTGTGCTTCCTGGCCTCTCCAACTTCCACTCTGACGCTGCCAGTTGCTCTGCCAGATTTGAGCTTGTGTGCTGCTCATAAATGGCCCGAGTTTGCAGAACGTGGCTTTCCATGTTCCAGTTGGATGTGATGTAGTGTGCCGTTACTGTCAGGTAACTCTCAGTAGCCATCCCTCGTGAGAGCAACAGCAGATGCCTTGGATAAGTTGTGGACAACTGTAGTGTTTGTCTGTTTATAAAGAGCTGGTATGACTTGCTGGCTGAAATGCAGATGAGATGGAACTTCATAACAGGGCTCAATTACTTTCAACATGTGTTTGAACCCTGTGTTCTCAACAACAGAGAACTGTCGCATATCTGCAGCTATAGAAACACCTAAGGTGCTTGTTATTACTTTGGCACGGTCTAATAAGCGACTGCTCAAATGCCATGGGGAGCTGGGTTTGCACTGTACTTGTTTTCTTCCTCGTCCCACTAATCTTAACACTTGGGTGAGTTTGCAAGTTCGATGTGCTACCAGCTACATACCCGATTGCAGTTGCACAATGTCGGCATACAGCTTTGGTACAATCCACTTTTCTTTGTCCATTGACATTATAGTTGACTGTGAAACCGAAGTGTTCCCACACAACAGACTTAATTGATGAGGGAGGGTCTTCAAACTTCTATTTGTCTGCTGTTGCCATGACAATGAGCCTACTCCACTGACTGAGCTGATAATATCCACCTTCGCTAAAGTTGTCCCTGGGAATTTATGTACCCAGATATGTTCTGCATGTGCACTGGCTGCATTCATTCGGTACATGTGCACGCCGAACCGAGAGGCCCGTACCAAAACTTTTCAATCCAGATACATGTACCGTTATACCCCCAGGATCTATGCATAATTTGTAAGCCCATGTTGTGAATAACAGAGAAAAATCCCAGATGCATACAGTATAAACCTCAAAGCTAGTATGGGGATGTAGAAGTGTCCATGCGTTGCTGGACATTGATTGTGAACTCAGTTAAATGTGCGCTGAGACATTTGCAGAGGTTTCCTGAGCAATGCTCTCCCTCAGTAAGCCACTGCAGACAGAACCCTGTGATGTGAGTCTTGTCAGCTACACACAAAACTGGACCCAATTACAAAACACAGTTGGCTTGATCATTTTCCAAGAGATGACACAGAGTCACTTCTTATCAACCATGACCTGCTGGACTGGGCCCAGGTCAGAACAACAAATGTGGTAGGCCGTCAGGTTTCAGACGACAGAGTCACTTGCATCCAAGATTTAGGAGAAGTCACTCATGACACTGTCCTTAAGTTAGCGCACTTTCACCTCTCAGAAAGCCAATCCAGCCCCGACTCTGGGCCCTTTGAGTCATTTGTGACTCCCAAAACCACAGCACACCCTGTGCTGTACAGTCCAGAGATGCTCACAAGCTCATTTTTTGCAAGTCCAAGTCAAGTCTCAAGTGTCTTATGGTTGTAATGAGCATTCTATCATCTCCTGCATGCCATACGGTCTGCTTAGAACACTGCACTGCATTGCTATGAAGTTATGCATGATAATAAGGGAGGGAATGACATTCAGGTTGTCAGACATTTCCTAAATGTGAATATGCCAAAAACATAAAAAAATAGAAAATGCAAAAGAGATGATGGACACACAGACCAATAGTGGGCCTACTTCACTGGACTGATCATCACAACACAGCGCTATAAATTGCTTTCCCTCTTCCCTCTGTTTCAGTCCCTCCCTCGCCCTTGGCCCAACAACCAGCACAGCCCACAAGGATTCTTCCCATGCCTCCTGATTAGCCACTCCATGCCTGACATACATCAGACTTGATAGAAAAACATTCAAAGTCATAGTAAATGATCCAGATCTGCCCCAAAATCTGCTGGGTTCTTCCTTGGCCAATACCCCAAGCCTCCATCAAGTTTGGTGCAAATCAGTTAAGTACTTTCTTGCACAATCCTGGATCCAGGATAAGCCTCAAGTTGCTGTGTGTGTGACGAAAAGTGTGACACACTCAAGTCCCCATATCTAGTACAGCCCCTGAATAGCCAGAGTCGTGCATACTAACAGTATTTCACTCCTTAATGTGCACCATGTTCCTCTGTTCAGACTCCCACAGAGGCCCCTCAAAGCCAATGGGATTTGTGCTCTCTCCATACAGATCAGAAACCACTTCATGGTTGGGTTTCTCAGTTTGACCCCTCACTCCTCATGGGGGCTGATATCCTTGTTAGACTAGGCACCTGGTTGGACACAGTCAACCAGGCTCTTTCCTCTCAGGCAAGTACTGAAAACCATCCTTTGATTGATGATCTGGAATGCATGCAGTCAGGTCCAGGTCCAGAACCTGTGAATGTTCCAACTGTTGTGACGTTGTGGTGCAGCACAAGGTTGAGTACATGGGCTTGTCTGTGGGTTCCAATGGTGTTGAACACCAGACAGGGAGAATTCAAGCTATCAAAAACATTGAGGCCCTGACTGCCGTGTAAGAACTCAGGAGTTTCCTGGGCATCTGCATCCACTCCAGATAGTTGATAGAGGACTATACAGATATAGCCAGCCCCTTACAGAGCTCCTCCAAAAAGACAAATACTTTAAATAGGGAGAGTCTCAAGGGCAGGTTTTCCAAGAACTGAAGCAAAAACAGCACATTGCCTTGCCTACCCAGACAAAAATAAGGAATTCCACTTGGAGGCAAGCTTCTCCTCCCACTGCCTCAGCATCTAGTGCAGAGGAATGACAAAGGGAACCAGTAACGTAAGTGTAGAGCAGAAGTTCTCTGTCTGTCAGTAAAGTCCTAGCCACAGCCCAGGCTGTGGAACTTCTTAAATCTGCATTAGGGTTCAGAAACTTATCATTAAAACTTGCTACAAACCTGTTTCTTTGCTCAATAACCAGCAGTTAAGAGAGCGACAAGTGTCCAACAGTTCCAATGCATCTTGGATGATGGCACTGCATGGTTATGACATAGAAGTCACGGACACTCAGAACTGCAAGATGGTCAGGGATTGGCTGAACATCAATACTGTGACTGTAAGGGACAAATGGGTCCCCAGTCCCTTCTGGTTACCACTCCTTCACTTCCCTCCAATCATCATTACTATGCTGACAATGTCTGCCAAAACATCCCAATGGTCTGCATAGACGGCTGCTCGTTTCATTATGACAGCCAGGTCTGGGCAGGGGTGGGTATCACCTGGGTCAACAATGCTGTTGGTGCACAAAACACATACCAACTCAATGCAACTAGCCAGAGCTTGGAGATTGCGTTGTACTCATCATGCTGCAACATGTTGCCACTATGTCAGCTATTGTGGAACTGGTGTTCTTTTCTGACTCCAACTAAACTCACCATAGATTCATCTCACACTTCCCCATGTGGAAGGTAAATGGCATCAGGAATGGACCTGATAAAGAGGGCAATAATGAAGCTGACCACCTAGCTAATGTAGGTGCGGTAGAGGGCTCAACATGGAAACAAGGAGGAGTGGCCCCCAAAACTACCAGTCTGCTCAGTGAATGCCATCACCTATAGATAGGCAAGACAGAAACTAATCCCCAAACCTGCATGCAGACTGTGATCCTGGGTCTTCAACTGGATGATGTTTTATTATCATGCAGGAACGGGATCTGGCGATCCAGACAATCTGACAGCTGATAATGAACACATACTCTCATGTAGTTATTTAGTTATTTTAATTGATAATCAAATTACATACACCTATTTTAAGCCATTGATGAGTCTACTAGATCAACCTATTGTTTTTCCTATGTTGAAAGGGGTGGTGCCTCAAGGAAATTAAATATTAATTAAAAATATTATTTAATAATTATATTTTGTTAATTTCTGATAGCCAAAATTGATCTAAATAACTATTGCTTCTACACATTGCCAACATTGATCTAAATAACTATTGCTTCTACACATTGCACCTTAGAGCTGGTGCAAAGGGGAAGAAGATAAATATGAAAAAGGCAGTTGGGAATATTTTGGGGTTATTGTTGAGGAAGTGCTGACCTGGGGATACTTTTCAAGGCAACATGGAGATAATCCATCCACTGAGAGTGAATTTAGAAAATTTGTTGTATTTGGAGAGGTGAAGCGATATCATGGCTGCTCTGGTCCAGGATAGCAATTGATGTGACTAAAAGAACCATTCCTTTTGCTACTGTTGTATCATCAGAGCAATGGGGGCATTGAGCTGGGCCAGGGCAGAGAAAATATTCCATTATGATACAAGAGTGGCTAGCCACAGTGTGTGCGCTTTCCTGCCAATCAGATGTGGAGGTCATCAGACAAGAAAGAAGACGTCCATCAGCTGTCTGTCTCCAAGGACATTCAAGTCCCTACACAGAATAAGACCCTTAAGGAAAAGAGAATACAGAGGCAGAATTATTCTGTTATAGTGAAACTGCCAGGAATGTAGGGAATGTAGTATTAAAACCCAGACACAAAGGTGAGGAAGTAGTAGGAAAAAGTACATTCCTATAAAGTTGAGTGACTCACAAGGGACAGATTTTAAAGATAAATTGAATTCAATGAATAAATAAATACATTAGTATTAAAAATGTACAAAAAAAACAAATGTAGGCCTACAGTTTTGAACTAAACCTGCTCTACTTAGGCTTCTGGACCTCAGTTAAAATTAGAAATTAACTGTCCCTGATCACAAGATAGATTTTGCTCAGTTGTAATTGAATTGTAATTGTTTAAATTTAAATTTCCTTCTAATATAGATTTTTCATCCATGTTGACTTATAATCTATTGATCTGAGCTATCTAAAATCATGTGATATGACTGAATGCCCCAGAATGACTGCTAAATGGACCTTGTGATTAGACTGTTTTCTAAGGCCAAGAGTGAACTCAGGCCAAGCCTCTGAATCAGACACTCTGATTGGCTGTGACCTCACCCACTGGATCCAATAGGAATGTCTGATTCAGTCACGAGACGCTAAACGTCACTAGCAAAGAATGCAGATCAGAATCAACCAATAAACACACAGACAGAAAGCAGCAACGTGCCAGAGAAAACAGTAAAGCTACTCCAAATATTTAGAAACTCAATGTTAACGTCTCAATCTAAGTCAGTGATGACACATGGATGATCAGAGGCTTGATTGAAAGTGCTGATCGTCTAGAGAAAAAAACAGCGCATCTCTAGCGCAAACGGTCACAGAGCAATGATGGTCTACAGACAACGCATAATTTGGAAGCAAATACGCTCCCACGGGCTTAAGAGCGGTAAAACAAATAAATATGACAAAGTGTGCACTGGAGTGAAGTCCTGTCAGGTTGTGTGGCTTCTGTTTTGCAGAGGAGGCCCCTGATTTCACCTTTGTTCTTCTTACAGAGTTAACTGTTCCATGCTAACTCTGCTGTGGGTCCAGGTGCTCAGGAAAATCAGCTGGCAGACTTTGTGTCATAGCCACTGAAATAAACTTGTTCACTCGCATAGCTGTTGTTGAAGAGCAAAGTGAGAGTGCTGCAGTCTGCTGTGGGCAGGCCGGCAAGAGAGCTGTTGTCTCAGGTAGCAGTGCTGACCTGGTCTGGGAGCCTTGTTGCTCCTTGAAGAGCCTTGAAGGAAGAGAGGAGTTGCTGCTCCTGGGCAAGCAAGGTAGAAAAAGAGAGGCAGAACAAAGAAAGGGATCTGGTTTTGTTGTCTGACCCACTTGGGGGTAACATATTACACACTGACCAATACTCACTGGGCAGTAAGGAACCTGGGGGAGAGTACTGCCCAGGTGTGAAAAATTAGGGACTTGTGGGGATGTGAGTTCTTTTATCTGTGGAACAAAAGAAGATGTGGTCTCCACCACCTTAAATGGCTGCGTCCCAACATTTCAATTACTTTTTCTTTCCACTGTAAATATACACTGCTCAAAAAAATGAAGGGAACACTTGCATCACAAATTGGATCTTGATGAACGAATTATTCAAGTTGAAAATCTTCACTCATGTACATTGTGTAATTTGTTGAGAACAAAATGACTGAACAATGGTCAATGGAAACATAAATCATCAACCAATTGAGGGCTGGATTCACAATCGCAGGCTGGTCCCACTTGCGTGAATTTCATCACAGCAACTCATAATGCGTGCCTGTATGCACTCTCGACCAGGTCTGGGCATGCTCTGGATGAGTCAGCGGAGGGTGTCCATGGGGATCTCCTCCCAGACCTGGATCAGGGCATCAGTTAGCTCCTGAACAGTCTGTGGCGGTACTTGAAGCGTCAGATGCACTGATACATAACGTCCCATAGGTGCTCAATTGGATTTAGGTCAGGAACGTGAGGGCCAGTCAATGGCATCAATGCCTTCATCATCCAGGAACTGCCTACACACTCTGGCAACATCAGGCCGAGCATTGTCCTGCACCAGGAGGAACCCAGGGCCCACTGCCCCAGCATCATGTCTGACAATCACTCTGAGGATTTCATCCCCGCACCCGGTACCGCTGGCTGTGACATGGTGGTCTGTGCGACCCTTCAAGGATATGCCTCCCCAGACCATCACTGACTCACCACCAAACCAGTCATGCTGGATGATGTTATAGGCAGCATAAAGTGTGAACCTGCTCTCATCTGTAAAGAGAACATCGCGCCAATGACGGACCTGCCAATTCTGGTGAATGCCAGTTGAGCTGCACGGTGCTGGGCTGTGAGAACAGGTCCCACTAGAGGACGTCGGGCCCTCATGGAGTCTGCTTCTGACAGTGTGGTCAGAAACATGCACACCAGTAGCCTGCTGGAGTTCATTTTGTAGGGCTGTGGCAGTGCTACTCCTGTTCCTCCTCGCACAAATGAGCAGGTACTGGAAGCTGGAGGCACTGGAGGAGCTGGAATACCTGTACAACCTGATTAGGCTGCAGGTACCACTTTGTGATACCAGTAGTGACAAAGACAATAGCAAAACACAAAACTAGAGAAGAATCAGTCCAGAAGGATAAGGAGAGAGTAATTGTCTGTGGCCACCACATGCAAAACCATTCCCTTTTTGGAGGTTGTCTTGCTTCTGCATCGCAATTGCAACTGTTGTCACTTTCATTTGCACCGAAGCAGGTGAAATTGATTCACAGTCACTTGTGCTTCGTAAAATGGACAGATTGATGTCCCTGTTTAACTGACTTGGTGTTATACTGTGATGATTCACTTAATTCTTTGAGCAGTGTGTTTATGTTTAAGTTACAGTCCTCTAGCAGCTGTGGTAATTATGATGGGAACAACAGAAGTAGTGAGGTGGCTTTATTATAGAGCAACAAAATCCACATAGGGAGCGCAGGTTGGACGGATGGGTCACTATACTATATTTATACTAAAAATAGGGGACTGCTGTTCATTTCCCATTTCTAACCAAGAATCAGGGTTTAAACCTTCCCTAACCATGTGATGACCTTGATGATGACGGTCCCAAACCAAAATCTTTCCCTAAACCAAACCAAGTCTATTAGAAAGCTAATGTCTTCTGAGGCTCTGGAAGAGCTTTATCAAGTCTGAGAAAACAACCTACATTCAAGGCGTTTACAAGACATGGAGACAGTCACAAAAATATTCTATGAAGTTGCATCATGGATAAGTGGGATGCAATCTTTTTGGAACTTGACTCACACTTGGGACTAAAAATCAGAATATCCTGACCTCTGCTGCTTCAATTTTGATCATTTCATGATCATCTCCATTTCCCTCAGGTCCCCCACTTTAGTGACATGCAATATTTCCCTTCAACTGCATGATTGAAGTGATAAAAAACACCCTCTCTCTACCACTGAAATCAAGGATAATACAAAAAGTGATAGAAAGAGTAGAAAAGAGAGTGCAGATGATGCTCAGTGTTCCTGCAAGAATCCAAATGCACAGCCAGCTTTTTCACATTTGGTGCTTAGTTCAGCTTGGTGTATTTGTCTGTGTGTGGTTCTGTCAGCTTTGTCCCTCAAAGAGTTTTTTTTCCCTCTTCTTTTTTCCCCCTCGCTTTTCTTTTCCTAAAAAGAGAGAGAGTGGGGGGGGGGGGGGGGGGGGGGGGCTGGAGCCAGCAGTCTGGAACAAGCATGACAGAATTTGAATTATAGAGGAAGCACAGCAAAGAGGATAGGGTGCAGGGGAGGAAGAGGAGGGTGTGTTTCAGTGTGTGTGTGCACGTTTCTGTGTGTGCATCTGTTTCTGTGTGGCAGGGAAACAGAGAGAGACAATTATTTTAGCAGTGGAAGCTGTTATTTCAAAGGCATTGTTGAAAAGCAGGTTTGGAACTGTCTTCTTCTCACCCCATCATAACAACGAGGAAAATGTATAAGACCTAAATGTGTTCAGTGCAATATACAGTACAACACTGATTATGAAAACACTGAAGATGTAGTGAAACAAATCTAAATATACATGGTCCAAACAGCGAAAACCCCTTGTGCTTGTTTGTCAGCTAGTGATTGGCCTAGTCACTATCTATTTTAGAATGTTAACATCTGTCAAACTGCAGTAAATACAACTTGCAATTGAGGCTAAGGGTGATGTCATTATGTTTGCAGGTATTTGGTCATAAACCACAAGATGAGGAGCAGTTTTGAAGCTCAGAGTGAGCTGCCCCACTGTCGCCATCTTGGCAGTGCCTGACTCCATCATTTTTATATGCGTTCCATCTCTGGCACTGATCACAATGGGTAGACCGACCATGAAGCTGCTTCATTTCTCTGAAGTTGAACATCTAAAAGAAATCGTATGAATTGTCCAATAATGTTGTGTCAGAGCGCATTTACTGTTTGAGTCAACTGTTCAGTCAACTTTTCTCTGTTGCCAAGTAACGCAGCATTGCCAAGCACTCAAGTTCCGCACTGATTGGGTTGTTTCAGTTGGTAGATATTGTTGCACCTTCACAAACTCCACAATGATCATTATTGCCTCGTGATTGAGACGTATTGTTTAACGTTTCCAAAACACTGCAACTTGGAATTACAGCAGCCCTTTAAGATTCTTTATCATTTTGTCTTAGTGAGTGAGTCCTCTCGACTACTTCTAACTTCTCCCAGACTTAGGTGCTACTTTTATCACTAAGTAGCTTTGTGAATCACTCTTAGTCAGAAAAATTAGGGGTCCTAAAGTTAGGACTGACACATCCATTATTTTTAAGTTTCTCCTAAATGGGCAAGTTAGGAGCTACTTTTAGCCTTAAGATGCTTTGTGAATACGGGCCCTGGTAGCTATTCTTACCAGCTCTCTAATCCACATCAGTTAGTAGGTTAGTGGTCTATACTGAAGCCTTTCCTTTTACTCTGATGATGCACATCTAGGGCTGCACCTAACGATTTAATCAATTAATCTATCGATTATTTTTTCGATTCATCTATTTTTTTTATTGCTCGATAAATATAACAACGAATTTACCCAAAATAAATGACAAAAGCAAGTGGCAACCCACCGTGACGTCACCCATTGGTTTGTGAACTGTCGTTTTGCTGCCAGGAGTTTGCGTTTTGGCCATTGCCATTTTGTTTTTTTGAAACAGGAAGAAACCATATTTGGAGGAAAGGGTGGAGCTGGAGAGGAGTGAGGGGTGGATCTGACCCGATGTGACCCCAAGAACAGAGGACACTCTGCATGCCCACCTGCTCCGGCTACCTGACCACAGCAGGCTCCTGGATGTGCAGTACAAAGTTGCCATTCATAATTCGAAGTAAACTTTATAGTTTAGTGTTAAAATAATCTTAGTAGCTAATTGCGTTTATTACAACTAAGCTGAGGGAATTATGTATTTTCAAATATATGTGATGAACTAATCAGAGTGCTGTTTCTTTTGTCTTTTTCTCTAAACTCCACAATATAATATTGATATGATTTCTCTCTTATAATGTTTTTTCCATCCAGCCAAGGTCTGGATCTTTGGGGACACCTACAACCTCTTGCAGCAATGATGGAGGCCCTGCACCACCTCCACCTGCAGTGTCCACACATGAAGATCTTCTCTTCCCAAACATACACACAGTGTCTTATATGATAATATAGTATTTTTTAATGTAACATGACTATGCTATTTATAACACAGAGCTTTTTATGTGTTTGGTCATTTTGCGCCTGTAACCCACTAGGGCCTACAGAGTATTAAAATATAAGGACCAGAGACTATGTTCGTAGGAAGGTTTGAAATAGAAAGCAACAGACACAATAAACAAGGGAGCAACAGGGTGCCTTTAACTAAAAACAACGGCCACCATGTATGTGGCTGCCTGCCCTGTGTGCTCCAGGAACAAGACTTCTCCCCACCACCCCCCCGGGTCATTGATGGTGGACCGGTTTACACTGTAAAGATATTCATGGAGGTGCAGCGCTGGGGCAGCGGTTATCAATACCTGGTGGACTAGGAGGGCTACGGACCTGAAGAAAGGTCGTGGGTCTCTGCCAGCAACATCATGGACCCGAACCTAATCATGGGGGGGGGGGGGGGTAACTGTTCATATGACTTGGGTTCATGGTTCCTTGTCTTTAATGTTTCCCTGTGCTTCCTGATTTATTTTGGTAACCATTGTCTTGTCTCTCGTTTCAGATCCCACGTTCTGTCAAGTTTCCCTCCTGTGTGATTACCTGCCCTAATGTGTTTCACCTGTGTCTCATTGTCTCCCCTGCGTTCGAGTATTTTAGTCCTTGTCTTCCCCTCATTAGTTGCCAGATCATCTTTACCCCCGTGTGAGCTTTCCAGCATTCTCTCATGTGGTCCCTAATGTTTATGTGGTTTTGCCTGCTTTTTGACCATCGGTTTTTGCCTGACGATTTTGATATTTCTGCCAGATTGACTGGTCACCTGTGTACCGATTTTGGACTCATTAAAACTCTGAACCTGACCCTCATCTGAGTCCGCTTTGTGGCTTCACATTCAGTGTGTGTCTGACACTGGACAACATGTCTTCTTGTTCTGTTTCTATTTTGGTAGCTTTTGAGCTTTTAGTGAAAAAATCTGATATTCTTTTCTGCACCATTGATTAGCTCTCCTCCTCACCTTTGGCTGATCCTGACGCTTAGACTTTCACCTTACACTTTGAATTGAATTAATTAAATCTGTGCATTTAGAATTTTTTTAATAATATACTGTAAACCACAGTGAGGCAATGGGGGGGGGGGCAAATCATTTAAAACTTATAAACACATTGTTTTGCATTCATAATTTTCACAAGCACTTTAAGTACATATTAATGTATTACTTAAATTTACATAGTTAGATTTACAATGACATAGTGAGAGGGACAATCCTCTGGAAAGGGGCACATGTCCCCCTTGTGATTTCCACCTATGGTTGTATACTGACACTCTGAAAACCATTCATTTAGTTTAGGGAAAATGTAAGAATATTCAAAACTTCTCTCTCTGCTGATAATTCCCTCAGGACCATCCTTTCCTTTCTTCTCTTACAGCACCTCCATCCATAATATCGGGTAACTGGACAGCAACTGTGCACTCCGAAGTAACACCTGGAGCGCCACATCTTCATACCAGGATCATGTTTAGGTCGGAAATTAAGCAGACAACTATTTCAAGATTGTCAGCAATCATTTTCTCATGTAAAACACGCAAATGTAGACTAAATTAAAGATAAAAAATCATTGTGGAAATGAAGAACTACAGCATAAAAGAACCACATTTTAAGTTCTATGTTCACTGCACATATGAAACTAAACGTTAAACAAATTGGTTGTGGATCATTGGATGATAAACAATATGGTGCACAATGATGCACAAAAAACACGATGATCATAAGATCTTCAACATGTCCAAAGTGATTTAAAAAGTGAATTCAGTTTAAAGTTATAATCTGTAACTCTTCTACATTTAAATGTCTAAAAACAACCAGACCTATGTCCTATGTACATTTCATTGGTCGCCTGTCAATGACATCATATCCTCTATGATTGTGTGTCAGTGTGTTTGTCTGACAGAAGCTCAAGATTGGCTTTTATCTAGTTTTAAGTCACATACACTTTTTACACCTTGGTGGTTTTCAGCTCTATATTTGAACCAGATGAAGGATTTTAGTTGTCGGACGTCTGGATCTAAATGCTTGTGTGGTGTTCATCTTTTTGTTTCTCAGCCAATTTATGTAAAATTACTTTTACTTTATCCCAGTTACAAGCAATATAGAAAGCATATATGGTTAATATTTGCGATTTACCCCTGTTAGATTACATTTATGAATAAAAACATGCTATTCATTTCTTGTGATAAAATGTAATAAAAAATAACTATTGACTCTCATCAAGATATGGGTGGAAAAAACTAATATAAATGAAACAAGGTTTTTCATCACAAGTGATGTTTATTTCTTTGAACTTAATTAAAAATTGAACAAATTCATGTAAGTCTACACAAGCCCCATTGAACACATAGTCAATTCGTGCCAGCCAACACATGAGGGGCAGAGTTTTACTGTGTGTTTACAGCCAGTCAAGGAAGGAGAGTCACACATATACTGTATATGCAACAGCATCACACACTTACTTCAGGATCTGCAGATGGTGGTTCTGTGGGTCTGGCGGATGGGGCACCTGCATCCTCCACTTGAATCCTCCACACAATGGCTGCAGAAGCTGAGGATCTTGGGATATGTTGACTTCTCTGAATATGAAGTCTCACCAATGCCTTGCCCAGCTCCTTGAGAAAGAGCCATCTCCTCTGGAGCTTCCCCCTGTTCCAGTCTTTTTTTTCTGGGTTCACGCCTCTGGATGGCATTGAATGTGATTGGCCATGATTGTCACAACCTCTAATACACCCTCCCACAATATAACTCTATGATGATGAGTGTTTACATCAGTTGTTTTTTCAAATGCTTACCATTGTCCCAACAAGTGTACTCTTGGTCGTGCTAATAAACACATTTCTCTCTCAGAAGTAAAGGCACAGGCAATGGGATGTTGTTACAGCACTGCTGCTTTTAGCTTGGGATAGATAGTTTGGTACAGTAGCAGAGTGGTAATAGGGAGGGTCATAAGAATTCCCAGTGGGCCATGGGACTGGTTATTGTGTAGGCTAAGGATTCTGCATTATATAAAAGTAAGCTACCTTGCTGCCATCCGGCCAGCCCCTTGTCTCTGCCTGCACACAAGATCCAATTAAGTCTCTTTACAGTAGGGCGGTAAGGGAGTGGCTGATCATCAAGTATTACAACAATAGAAATAAAACAACCAATTTATGGAATTAAGATTTTACTTGATATAAAAAGACTGTATGAGCACACATAAAATTGCATGCAATTCAAATGTCCATATAAATTTTATATGCATTCATAATGCACTATCCATCAGATCCGGTTGGGTTGAGAGGAGAAAGAGGGGGAGAGAAAAGAGAGAGGGGGGAGAGAGAGAGAGAGAAGAGAGAGAGACCATACTGTTATACTCTTGAATTCAAGCACTGTCAGACTGGATGTATAATAACAAAAGTGATATGTATAGGTGTAATAATGTCATTAACAGCAACAATGATTATGAGGGGTGGAAGAAACAACCATTAATTGATCAAAATGGAGGTGATGAAAATTTAATTGAAAAATGTTTGAGTTGGAATGCAATAATAAAGCTGCTAGCAGAATAATAAAGATTTGGATCAATCAAAACTATAAGGTGCATTTTCATAGCAAATGTGTGTTATTGCTGCTGCTGCTGCTGCTGCAAGAAGACAGTGAACTTCAGAAGCAGCTGCAGCACCTTTTCTTTCAGCTATTAAATCTGAAGCACATAGAATCCACAGGTGAAGGATTTTCTTCTTGTTCACCTCAATGACATTGCACCACGACAGTAGGTATGGTAGGTCAAAACTAAAGCATTGGGTCTGGAACCTCTCAGTTTTTCATTATCAAGGTGGATCATCAATGGCTGAAATATGCAGAGCAACAGAAAAATGTAAACAGACTACAGCATAAGTGCAAATGTGCCTCTAGAGAAAATGTACCATCCAGTTCTTTTAATACAGTTGTGACAGTGGATTTATCAGACCTATTCACATCAGCGGCAGCCATCTTTTTGTTGTTGTTGCTGACTGACATAGTCATCATATCAAACCTACCCCATGTTAAATAAGCAGTTATGATTGGCCGGATCAGTTTCTGGACAGATCTGTTTGACCGGGGGGGGGCAGACTGGTCTGGTGTCCAAGCTAGAAGCAGGGAGTGGGTCTGTAAACTGTGACTAATGTTTACAACAGACCTTAGTTTTCTCTTCCAAATAAGTTTGGTTTGAGGGTAGGATGGAGTGGTGCAGTGTCAGCAGTGAAGAGGGAGCTGAGCCAGAAAGCAAAGCTCTTGATTTACTAGTTGATCATCGTTCCAACCCTCACCTGTGGTCATGAGTTGGGTTAGTAACTGAAAGAATAAGATTGCAGATAAAATCTGATATGAGTTTCCTCTGGAGGGTGGCTGGGCTCAGCCTTAGAGACAGGGTAAGGACCTTTGTGGAGGAGAGCCGCTGCTCCTTCGCATTGAAGTGAGCCAGTTGAGGTGGTTCCGGCATCTCTTCGGGTCTCTTGGGCGCCTTCCATTGGAGCTCTTCCAGCCACGTCCAACTGATAGAGACCCCAGGGGAGACCCGGAACACGCTGGAGGACATGTAACAGGTTTTCCCCGGCAGCCGAATTATCTGCAAAGAGCCATCCTCTCCACAACCAACAGACCAGGGGATTAAAACCGGTAAATGAATAAAGCAGGTTCACTTTTCACTTTTTTCAAAAATCAGGGATTTGCCAACGTGCTTCAGCAGACACAGGACAGGACATCTCCCACGGCTGGAAGCTGAGCTTGCCTAACATTTGCTTGGCTTTCTTCTCCGATAACTTCAGTTCAATCGATGCTAACAAGCCCACTGTCAACTGTTAAACAGCTAGCCCAGCTCGCTAACTGGAGCTAGCAACAGCAATCCTTGTTGTACTCTGCAGCCTTGGTGAGTTTGGTGTTGCTCCACATGAACCAGGTCTCGCCTGAGCAGAACAAGAACCACTTTGACCAGCTGCAGTCCAAGACGCTGGAGTTACAGTCCACCCGCAGGATAAGAGAGGGAAATGTGAAGCGGGATTAGCTGGGGCTAGCTGGTCAGCTGCGACTGAACATTCAAATCAAAACACTTACAAATAGCACCTCATTAATAGATAAAAGCGCTGTCCAAATGAATACTCCATATGAACTAAGCAAAAAGTGAGATAGGTTGTGACACGATTTATAAATTGAAGACAGCATTGTGGGTGAAGAATAGTTGCAAGCAGTCAAACATTCACAAAAAGCGCCAAAGCTGCAGAAACATATTAATCACAACTTCCGTTCAGGACTTTCACAATTAAATCAGAGCATGTACTCATGACATACTCATAGTCTTTCTCCTCAGAGACAGATGTGGCTGAAGGTAAACAACTGCATTTTCTCCCCCTCAGTCTCTTTGCGCCATTGTTTAACTTCCCCTCTGTCTCACACTGCTGATCCACATTCAGTCAGCCCTGACAGCACAGCAGGACAGAGTATACAGTTGTTCTGTGGTAGATATTTGTTGGGGTATAATCGGCAGCAGCAACGCCCCCCATACACACACACACACACACACATACACACACACACACACACACATATATACACAAAGTAGGAACTACTATGATTCAACGAGCTCCCCCATCCCAAATCCATCAGTTCACAGAGCACTGTCACATACACAGAGAGTGTGTGTCTGTTGTGACAGTTTGACTTCCTGTGTTGTGTTTTCTTAAGTTTCATGATTTTGTTGCAGGTGCCAGCCAGGTCTCTCTCCTGGCATTTAAGATTAGTCAGGATGTGTGTGTGTGTGTGTGTGTGTGTGTGTGTGTGTGTGTGTGTGTGTGTGTGTGTGTGTGTGTGTGTGTGTGTGTGTGTGTGTGTGTGTGTGTGTGTGTGTGCTGGAGGGAGGGAACATTCCAGAGATGGTAGACGAAGAGAGAAGCAGAGAGAGACAGACATCATTGTAATGATACTCTTGCATAGTGAATATTCCCCCAGAGGACTTTTTCCATTACCCCAGAACAGTGGAGTCATTTAGCTGATCCAAGCCAGCTCTTTTTCTTTCTTTCTTTCTTTCTTTCTTTCTTTCTTTCTTTCTTTCTTTCTTTCTTTCCTTCTTTCTTTCTTTTCCTCCTTCCCTTCCTCTTTTTTGCTGTTTTTTCACCGACACATTGTGCAAATGTAACCTTTTGCAAGCCCCAACCCCAGCTACCCCACCCCCACTTCCCTTCCCCAGGAAGTTGGTTAGCCACTTTACTGCCAAGAAATATGAAAAACTGGCAGGCTGCCTGTTTCATCTGCAAACACACAACAAAAAAGAGAGGATGGAAGCAGCAGGAGATGGAGGGAGGCAGCGAGGGAGGGAGGGAGTGGAGGTGACACAGAGGAGAAGGAAATGCTGCTGCTGTGCTTGCCACGAGGAAGAAAAAGAGAATCAAAAGCAGAGCAGAGAGAAAGAGAGCTGCACTGAGATAAGGATGAATTTTTCTTGCATGAAAAGAAGCCACATTACTGACTGAAGATAAATAATATGTGGACATTTTCTTAGCAGCAGCAAACAACACACAGCTACTGATGAGCACTGAGCTGGGCTCACACAAGAACACACACGACACGACACACACACACACACACACACACACGCACACAAACCAACCTCAACTCTACACGCCATGTGTATGTAGTCGAGACACATGCACACATAAATACCAGAATTATTATTATTATTATTGTTATTATTATCATCATTTTCATTATTATTATTATTATTATTATTATTGTTTTTATTATTATTATTGTTGTATGTTGTCTATGCAAGCAACTTATTGTGACCCACAATTCAGTTTTATTGTTATCTCTAGTTGCTGTCGTAATTATGACAGGAGCAAAGGAGGAAGTCAGGTGACATAGACTGACAGAGAGTCCATGTGAGGAGGTCGGGTGGATGGATGGGTCAACAAAACGAAGGACCTTAACACAGGTATGTCACTTCTGTCTCTAGGGGTCTCAATCGAAACAATAAGAAAATACGATGTTGTTGTCTTCACCACCATTACTGTAAGCTCCTCCCAGTTTGGATTCGTTCAGTGTCAGTGGTTCAGGAAATCAAACAGACACTGAATAAACAGTCTCGACAGGGCTTAAAACAAGGAAAACTTCTGTGCCTGAAATGTGTTTGGGGGTAATGAAATGCAGAAATGCAGAGTTGTGAAACAACTACAGTAAAGTAGCGAGGGCTACCCAAACATCCTACAGCTCTCCAGATAAATTATAAATTATTCCAAACACTTTTCTCCAAATCCAACTGAAAGCAAACTTAGAAATTAGCCTAATGTTATTGTAGCTAATTGCATTGGGATCCACTTCTGGATCTTCATATACTGTGCAATACACGTTTATTAGTTTGTTATTTGAAACAAACTAATAAAGGAAAAAGATAAGGACCTCAGCAGTATTAACTAATTATCATCAGAGGGGGGACTCTGGTGGAGATAGGTCCTCCATCTTGTATTAACCTAAGATTCTCTGAGAGTCATTGCTAACTATGCTTGGTAAGAGTAGCTGATGCAAAAGTGACGGTTGGGGATGTATTAACCCCACACAATGGCACATACTATGTTACCAAGTCTCCATACCTGTCCTGATTTGGTTCCCACTCCTCACATTTTGAAATATTCTGGCTGGGAGGAGCCCGGCAAAAAAAAAAATCAAGGTCATATAAAGGTTACCAGCTGCAGCCAGCGACCCCCGTGTGATTAACCCTGTTTCCTGTTGACTCCTATGCAATGTAGGCTTCATGGGCCCCTCTTTGGGACTGGCTGCTGTTACTGGAGGGGGCATGTCCACTGTCTACGTCATTGGAGCGCCTGACGTCATCACCACCGCCGAAGCAGCTGAAGCCACTCAAGAGTGCAGAAAGGTTTTTCTCATTCTCATTTTATTTTTAGCTTAGAGTGTAAAATTGCCAACTCATGTTTAATTTTAGTCCTCTTTTTAGTCCTCTTTTTTGTGGTTGTGTTTTTTCATTTAAGTAGCATCTTCTTGCCCTGTTACCCTATTTTAGTTATCCCCTCACTTTGATTACTTTGTTTACCCTCCTTACTACCCAATTTAGCTTTACCAATTCCAACTGGTTATGTTGCTTCCCCTCTTCTCCAACTGTGAGCCAGGTTATAACAGTATCATTGCAAAAGTGTCATGTAAATCATGACTAAATATAGTGAACTCCACACTTCAGAAACATGAGGCAGTCTGACTAAAAAAAATTTTCATACATAAATGTAGCAGAGAGGAGAAAATATTTTGCTCATGCTGCTTGTACAGGACATAGTAATAGGAGTACCATATTATTCAGAAGGGAGAATAATAATAAATTATTTCCTATATTCCTTTTTCTAAGTAACTTTCCCAAAAACAGTAAGAGTAGGTCTATTCTCCAAATAAAACAGCTAAACAATACGAAATTATAACATAGTTGCTTTAGCTTGCACATTTCAGCAATCAAGTAGACTTGGCCAGGTGTGGACATAGTATGACATTAGTATGGATCCAGTTCACTTGGTGACTGTAGTGCCGCTATGAGTACAACAGTTCATCTTCCAGTCTGTCACTGTACAGATGTGGACAGTTTGGTGGTGACTGTCAGACTAACTACTGCATCTCGTTTGCATACTGTATGTAGAGTAGACCGCAGATACGAGATGGTGCTGCAGTCTGTTCTGTGTCAGAGCCCGTATCAAAGTTCTGGTAGCTGTCCATAAAGTTATCCTGTTCAGACCTCAGCAGATAAAACAATGCACTGGATACACTCCTACTGTCACCTCAGCAGCTCTGTAGCCCACAGGTGTCTTCGTGGTGCAATTACCTGTAATTGATGCAATGTTAACAGATGAGTCCTTCATTTCATAATCACTGACCCAGAAAATCTGTCCTGTAAGTTCCCACAAATGTAAATTAACAATGAAAGAAAATTCAGGATTTTGTTCATTTGAAGCAAAGTAATATGTTAATTTGTTAATATGTTAAAAATTTGACTTTAAAGATTATTTTTTGATTGTATCGAGAGGATGATAGGAAACATGGAGAGAGAGGATGGGGAGTGTGGGGTATAACCATTCATTCAAACTTTTATTCACACAGGGATAGCCACTGACAACATGCTGTCTTTCTCAAGGACATCCTGAATACAACCCAAAGATACAAACACAATTTAGGACATATTAAGTCGATAAAAACAATATATGCAAGAGTTAAAACTCAATTAAAACACACATGTTCACACTGCCCCGGATCAGCTAAAAGAGATTAAAAGGCATTAGCTCATCTAATTTATGGTGTGCACCTTAACCATTAGGCTACCAGGGCACCCCTCAGTCCTCTTTTTTGGCCATGGAAATATCCTTTATGGTAGATTTTGCAGTCCCACGATTCCTTGAACTATACACTCTCAGCCCACTGTCTGTCCAGTGAATGATGTATTTTACGCAGAGAATTGAACACCTCATGCGCCCTAGGACCTCTAGGAATATGTACGCTTACTGTCATGGTTTGCCATGGTGGACATTTTATGTTTGAGTTTATGTTTGGATTTTGTCACTTCCTGTTTTATTTTGTAGTTAGTTTCCTTTTGTGTCTCAATGTTTTTACTTCCTGTCTTGGTCTGGTTTCTCTGTGTGGTGATTGTCTGCCCCGTCCTAATGTGTTTCACCTGTGTTCAATCACCCTGGCCTCCCTTACAACTATATAGTCTCTGTGCTCCCGTTTGTCTGTTCGTGTCTGGTTTGTCCTCGGTCTGTTCATGTTGCCTGTTTTTATCCCGTGTCCCTGGTTGTTGTTCCTTGTGCACCCTCATGCTTCGGTTTCCTGTTCTGTTGGTTCACCAGTTTTCGTAAGTCTTCCGTTAATAAACATTTTTGCACTTCATCCCCATGTGTTGGCTGCATTTGGGTCCTTACTCTCACTGTGACACTTACAGTATTTGGACAGTTACACATGTTTTGTTTTTCAGCACATTCAATTTAAAATAAAAAAAATAAATAAAAATAAAAAAAATGGAGGGTCTCACTTTTAATTTGAGTCAGTTAAGATCATAATTGAAAGAAATGTGAAAGAGATGGTACCCAAGAGCTCAGATGTAACTTCACAATTGGCTACTAATTTTTTCTTGGTCAGCTGTTCGTATTTCAAAAGTAGTAAAAGTTTCAAAACCTGCTGCCTTAAAAATGGGACTTAACTGAACTCAGGTTAAATTGTTAATTCAATGTAATCAGTTTAAAAACTGAAATTGAGTTAATGGAACTGAATCTGAGAAAAACAGGTTAAATGAAATTAAATAAGTTGAATCTGTCACAGCTCACGTTTAGGAGGACTCAACTGCTATGAGACACAGGTAACAATTCACCTGTATTAAGGCTCAACAGGCAGAAGCAGGCAAGGGCAAACAGTATGTGAAATCAGTGTGTGGGCAGCGGTTGGTAACAGGTAGGAAGATAAACCATTCATAAGGCAAAGCACAAAAACAGACAGATGGTAAAAACAGGGCCTGGGCAGGGAAGGAGTGGAAATGGGCCTGCATAAATTCTAAGAGATGATGAGTATTAGGAGCAGGTGAGGAGGTGGGCAGAGAAGACTCAGGTGGCTGAAAGGCGGGAAAGCAGGGATTACTGCAGGACAGGAGGGTGTGGCAGGATCTGAAATGGTAGGAGAGTAAGTGATTACAAACAGCTTTGATTTCCTTCCACTGTTTCTCATTCAATTTGTACCAGAGTCAGTACAAAGACATGTTAGATGGACTTTATCAAGTGTATGATGTCAGGACTGAATTCATTTATTACCATGAAAAGAAACAACCATGATTTATTTCAACATATGTTAAAGACACAGAACAAGTTTCCATTATAGGTTCTTCAAGCTACAAAGAGAAGAGGCTCTGGGGAGTTTTAACTCTCAAACAATGCATGTTGGGAAGTCTTTTATGCTAGTTTTGTTTCTTTAACAACTTAATTTAATGGGTTGAGTGAACTCTGAGCAGTTCATTCAACTCGTGTGTGTGTAGTGAGTGAGTAAGAGTAGCAGACAGCTGCCGTTTGATATGTGGTTCTAGTACAGTATTTCACAATACACAGGTTAAGTGACTTGAAAAAAACTGAACTTGGTTTCTATTTATTTAATGCTCCCCAACATCCACTCATTCAGGGGTACCCTCGGTTTAGACTCCAACCCTCAGACAGACTGGTCCTCAGGAAGAGTCACAGCTTAGAGCAAAGATTGTTCAAGAAACTGTTTTCCCTCAAAGTCTCCTTCACCTGCGGCCTTAGCCACCTCTAATCCTCAGACTGCAACCAAGGTCCCCAGATGCCTGGTACTTCCCCACCTAACTTCCTGTGTAGCGAACCCTGAGCTGAAGTTTGCGTCCACTGTTTGTGCCAAGCCTGATACTTTGAGCAGACAGACCAGTGGCCAAACCAGCTTACATGTTCTGCATTTAACCATGTACTGCCAGAGATATTACTCTGCATGTAACTTACGCTTTTTTTGCAGCCCTTTGCACAGTCAGACCAACACTCTGGGAGCTGCTGTTTTCTCCGGTATCTGTGTTCTGTAGAGAGCCATCATGTTCACCCCCCTCCATGTTGCTGTGCTCGTCATCAGAAGAACATTATGGAAAAAGAAAAAGCCGTTACTTGGCATTACCTTTGTAAGACTATAAAAACAGTATATGCCCAATACTTTAACACAACTTGCAGAGGTAGATCAGTGACCAAGAAATTTTGGTATTAGTTTGACTAACATTATTTAGGGAAATTATCGGATCGGGCGTCCAATTCAAATATCTTATGATTGGGTGCAAAACTCAGATTGGACAAGTCAAATATATCTCTTTGAGGACCTGCCTGGGGTCTTAAAAATCCGGGAAAAGGCTCTACAAAAAAACCCAGATATTCCAAGGACTGACTTGGTCAAGAAATAGGAGCTCTGGCCCCTACTTTGGTGCAATGCGTCCCCTACCACCAGATGGCTAGCTCTCTGTTATTACCATTGGACAAGGTGTCAAATTGCAATAAAACAATGACTTGGGACTCCCATTCCCATCCCATCCTGCGCCATGGCAAGGTATTGCCATTGTATGCCGATGGCTCTTTAATACAAGGTATTGGCATTTGGACAGAGGGATGCATGGACAAGGTATTGCCACTGTGTACCATGGTGTCACAGTCTGAAAGGTATTGCTGTACACTGGTGTCTGTTCACTGTGCAAAGTCTGTCCACTTACCATACCTTACTGCAGGGTATAGGTTATTCCAAGTGGACAGAGGTCATATCTCCACAATGCCTTGGGCCAGGAGGCAGAAATTTACAGAGCAGGTTCCTGGACCCCTAAGGACCAACATATTCAAATTCCACCTCTAAAATCATTGCTTGTTGGGAGATAAGACATTTGTACATCTGGCATAACCTAGGCTCTGCATTCAGGTACATGTATTGGACAAAATCTGTGTCATGGGTGTATATTCTGAGCAATGACTGTTCAGAGGTTATGGATGTGAGCAGCATCTAAAAAGGGGCTGATGTCATGGGAGTGTATATTTACGACATTCACTACAGCACTACAGCAGCGAGCCGTAAGTCAGATTGATACAGGTGCATTGAATGTATGGAAAAAAAACAATTAAAGTCAGAACTCTTACAGAGATTGAACACATGTCCAATTGGGTCCAGTTCATTATAATCTATACACTGAGACCCCCTCCACCAACCTCTCCATGCCCCAGGACAGGCCCTCGTTCCCAGGGACCTATCCAGGGGGCAAGACCTGTCCTCCACGGTCTGCAGTCTGAATTAGGTAGAAAGTCGACACACTACTGCCACCAAATGGTAGTGTACACACACACACCCAGGTTGCAGCCCTGGGTTAGTAGGGTTAGATCCAACTTTGTAAAGCTTTGTAATAGGCGGCCTTCAAAGTTTTCCAGCGATTTTTAATTTGTTCAACACATCATCTACCTCAGCTTTGTTCATGTTTTGTTCATGTTTTCTTGATTATTATATATTTTCCTATTGTCAAGGCTTTCAAATATGTTCAGTTCTTTAAGAACATTTCCGCAGAGGACCGGTGAGAAGCTGCCATTTTTGGGAAATGGAGAAACATACATAGAGCAGCTAGAAAGTAAACAGGTTAAATCATTTACACGGTACAATTTTTATTTTGATCAGTTTATGAAAAGGTTTATACCACCCCTCTGCAACTGATTGCCATTTCGGTCTGTCTGGCCCTGTTTATTCTGACTGAGGCTGATGGAGCATTTTCATCCTGCAACCATAATTGGAATATTAATAATAATAATTCAGATTTTTATAGCGCCTTTCAAGATACCAGAGGCCACAATATTAATATTAGGCTCCATCTAAATGTACCTATAGATTATATAGATTATAGATTTTCCGCAACATATAAAATATGATGATTTTGTTTGACATTATGTGTATCTGTCCAAATACTTTTGACTCTTTAAGTTTTGGTGGCTGTGTTGAAAGGCCTATATCTTCCAGTCACATGCTTATATTGATCTAAATCTACTCAAATCAGATCTTTATTTATTATTTAAGACTCTTATTTTATCTCAAATTCAATGTGCTGAAGCTCAGAGTCTAAAGAACAAGAAATGTGTAACTTCTAAAAATATGTTTTTACTCATTATAGTTACATTTGTTACACGTTTTTCTCCTTTACATTTTCCATCAGGGATCAGAGGTAAGAAAAGGAAAGAGAAGGTCTTTTTAAACCAAACAGAAAGAGCCCGGTTCTTTCATGGAACATCTACATGATGTGTCTATCTGCAAGCCCTTCCTGTGGTTTTGACGTCTCCAAGTGATGCTGTTCCTGTCTGTTGCCTGGCAACAGAAGGGGAAAAATAGTTGAGGTGATGAGTGAAGGTGAGCCCGAGGGAAATAGGAGAAGAGGAAAGAGAAAGGGAAGAGATGGGAGGGGAGTAAAGCGCTGGTTGTTTTTTTCTTCTCAGCAAGCTTTCGCATATTGTACCATTTCTGTTCTGCAAAATTCGGTTTAAAGCAAATAACAAGAAGTGATGCCGATTGCAAGATGATGATGGTGAATGTACGTCTGAATGTGGATTTCATGTCACACTTGTAGCGTAGAAGCTGCATCTCCTGAAAGAATAAGGTTCCCTACTTCCTACTTACTATCCTGCCCTGCTACACACTTAAGCTACAATAACAATAACATTTCCTCAGTAATTAATGAAATAAGGTTTTATCAATATCAATTATATTACATTGTGTTGTTTTTGTATATTTTGTCTTTCTTCAATTGACAGATTCTCTAGTCAAAAAGTACCTACGAACTTTTACCTTTTGCAATCTTTTTTTTTTTTATTCCTCTAAGTTTCTAAACATAGACCTATGTTACCTGTTTTTTCCTATTTGATCTTGCATATATTTCAGATATCTTAAAGACTTTTTTTTCATCTTTGCAAGAATGACCAATATTCTCTACCCATCCATATTATTGAAAATATGAGTATTGAACAACTTGGGCATAGCTCTTTGGAAAATAATCTACAGTATGTTTAGGATTCCACTACACCACATATGTGTGAAGCTTAAACCCTTAAACACTGTGCCTGCTATATTCTTCGATGACCCATGTAAATTGTGCCAGGTAAGGACAGGGGGCAGGTGGGGCTGAATCCAGAATTTTGTAACCGTATGGAAAAATCTGGCATTGCACCGTTCTCTTCCAGCGGTTTACAACCAATCCCAGGATCATGTCACTTTTCCTTCCACCTTACTCGCCATTCCTCAGCCCCATTGATGGATTCTTTTCTTAATAGAGGTGGACAGTTTGTGATCAGTCATTTTTCACTCTGTGTTCTTCCCTGTATTGTGTTCTTGTGAAACATCCTCAGTCACAGCCCAAGTACTGTTCCAATTCAAAGTCGGACAAAGTAGACTTGAGACAGCTAAGTATCCTAGAATGCATTTCCCACAAAATGGCAACAGCAGCAGATATTCTAAGCCAGGCTGAAACGATTTTCATCCTAAGACTGTTACTATATCACTGCATTAAGTTTTGATGTTTTTTCTGTTTGGAAATTTGCTCTGGCGTGTTCGGAGATGTGACATAAGCAGCCCGCTACCCAGCTCCTGAGATGACCGGCCGGTCAGTGTGCACCGTTATCTATGCAGCTGTTTGGTCATTTGCTGGTGGCTCTGTTATCTGTATTGATATATGATAAAATTCCTTTTGGAAGATGAAATTTGATCCAAGTTTAAATATAATATTTGTTGCTGCTGGTTAGTCTGAGGAGATGAAGATAAAAATACGTGATTTCTTGGGCATTTTAACAACGGCTCTGCCTCTGTGAGCTTCTGTGTGTAAATATACCACCACATGGCTATAAAAAATAAATATATACTGTATATAAATGAAAACGAACAGAGGCAGTGGTCTTCATATTAAATTTTGTTAGATTTTGAATATATGTTACAGATTGGATATGAAGTACAAGCCTATATCTTATTACACTCTGTCAATTTAGTTTTTCCATCTGTTTGTGGAGATCTGAGTTTAGATGAATTTATCACAGTTAAGTCAGGTACAGGTGTGTTGAAGTGTAAACTGTGCCGAGCTGAGCTGCTGATATTGGGAAGAAGGCTGCTGGATCAAATGCAAATAGTCCTTCTGTCCTCGGGAGTCTGGACTTCTGAGTTGAACTTGTGAAAAACTCCCAAGTACAGGAGTCTGAGCTTGACGTACTCTCTATTAAGATACAGTCCAGATGTCTCTCTGAGACATAGTGAATGCTGGATGTCAGGAGGTTGCCAGGGATGGATCAGACATGCAAAAAGATTCTTTTCCAGGTGGACTACATGAGAGTAAAGTAAAGTATTCAACACTCACTCTGACACATCTCCCTTCAGTAGTTCACTAGTTGGGTGGTCTATTAGTGCACTGTATAATAATGGTTCAGTTTAGAGGATGCTCAGTCAGTTCAAACCTGAGGCAAAGACACATAATGACCAGAACATTCCAAAGTAAAAGTTTCAGTCATAGCGAAGCAGATATGAATCGAGCAGAAACGTACAAAATTTTATTTCAGTCTCTGAACCACATGGGAACAGACCACAATCACATCAAGCAGTCCAGTGAACTATATGTTCACTTTCTCACCTGGTTCTTCCTGCTGTTATAGAGTTCTGCAGTAATGAGCCTAAAACCAGGGAAAGTATTGTTTTAGCTCCTCTGGTCCCCCTGTCCTGGAGTCTCTGGTTTGTTGAATGTGTTTTTAGGTAAGATGACTGAAATAAAGTCTGTGGTTAACACAAGTTAAAGATATTTTAAGTTTGATTCTACAACATAAAAATCGTTAAACATCATCACGTTGAACATGAAAACTGATCTACTCTCCAGTCCACCTTTACAGCCTGGTTGTGTTTATACAAACTGTCTCTAACTCCATCAGAGGAAAGGCTTTGGAAGAAGAGGTCAGAGCTGAATCAAACTACAAGCTGAAGTTTAGTGGTGGTGAGGCTGAAGTCATGTGACCGTGGTGTTGAAGTCATGTGACCGTGGTGTAGTTGGTTTATAGTCTAACATTAGCTCTTTACTTCTGCTGATTGTATTGAGGCTTCAAACATCATGAAGTGGAGTTCATTAGTGAAGATGATCCTGCTGAACTAAACCTGTCAGGATCATTAACTCTTGTTTATTTTCCAAGAGACAATGTTAAAATCCCATTGGCTGTTAGTGGAGGGAACCAGGGGGACGGTAACTTCAGGGTTATACAACAAAAATACATCATCCCTGCACCTCTCTGCAGCCTGGCTCCTAGTAGTTTATTTACAATGAAATGATGACAACAAACACAAAGAACTAAATGGGAAGAATCTGTAAAGTCAGTAGTGCAGTGGTGTTGTGTTGTAAAAACAAATGAAATTAAACATAACCCATAATGCACAATTGTGTTGGGTGAGGAGATTTGCCCAATCATAAACTGATGCCCTGCTCAGGCTTATATGCATGGGGCCAGAAAACACAGCAACAGCACAGTAAACCAAACAGAGGGGGCTTCATACTGCTCTTTCTCTCTATCTCTCTGTCCTCTCTCTCTCCACCCCCCTCTGTCTCTCTCTTGCATAATCACACACAAACATATTCAACTAGAATATGACATAATCTGATTATAAATAAAGCAAACAAACTGTATGTGTGATGTACAAGGAGGTATGGGAGAATCCAAATGTGATGACAGTGTATCACACTGCTTAGTTATGTGAAATCATTGCAATGACTGTGGGTAAAACAGAGGCTGCCTTGGCATTATAATTACAATATGCTCCACCCTGCTTTCTCTTCACTGCTGTCAACCATAAGGCCAACATAAAAACCAATCAGAATTTATAATCTAATGAGGTCTAAATTGGTATAGGTCTAAATTGATGTATACCCATTTATAACATCATTCCAATTGTGACTACTTTAAAATAATAAAGTGCATCAGTTAGCTCTTTAGCAAGCAGACTCAGAGAACTAACGTTAGCCAACATTCTCTGTCAGAACATCCAGCTATTTTATTTTCTAACCTTTCAATTTACTTATATTTTTAATCTGCACCATTAAATCCACCAGTCTTACCTTCTTCTTCTTCTTCTTCTTCTCCTCTGGTTTCCCTGACACAGCAGACTTACAGCGTTAAAGCTGCATGCTGCCACCTACTGTGTAACTTCTTGACTTAAAATAAAGTTAAAACAAAACATATAAAGAACACTGGATATTAACATGTACATGTTTAAATAAAGCCATTTGAACCATAGACTAATAGACATGGGTATGAAAAGTGAAGCCAATGCGGTAGTGCCTTAGAGCTGCATTCTTTCTAATGACCAGCAGGGGGCAACTCCACTGGTTGAAAAAATAAGTTCACTTGAATAAAAGTCTATGGGATGACCCTACTTTTTTCACTTTTTGTGAAAAAATGTTACATGTTGTCTAGGTTGCTAAGGAGCAGGAGCCGCGCAAGCCACACCTTCGTAGGCCGAACGATGCAGCCCCTGAATTTGGACACAGCTGTAGTAACCATGGCATAAAGGTAGGTACACTGTTCTCAGTACCGTCTGTGTGTTTATCGTTGTAACCATGACAATCAATATCCGGTCTAGTCGTATCAGAGGGTTGAAAAAAACAACCTTTATGGTTGTTTAGGTTGGAAGAGTTGTTGAAAAAGTGACACGAGTTTTTTGTCAAAATAATATTTCCAAGATTAAGAATTATTTTCCACTATAATATTTTATGTTTACATACTGAATCTCATGTTCCGTGGTAGGAAATGGATAAAAACACAATGTTTTACAGAAGATCTAAGAATGTCCCACTCAGGACAGATGTGTTGTGTGTGTGGCTTCATCCAATCTCACATCTCATTCTTAAATTTCTCCTGATGTCCTGTGTGGGAAGATGCAAACCAAGGATGCATAAATGACAATAATCCCAATTGAAAAGAATCCCAAGAGTGGCAGAGAGAAAGAAGAAGAAGAGAAGTACTAAATGAAAGAGAAGGGATCACCAGAAGGGAATATATGCAGTCCCATAGCTAGGGAGGGAGAGATGAAAAGAGGGGGGAGGCAGGGGAGGAGATGGAAGGATCAATATCTAATTTCAGTGCTGAGCTCACTGTGGACGGTTTCCCAATAAGGCTGGGAGACAACACCAAAGTTTAAATAGCTGTGTGTCTCTGTCTGCCTCGCTGTGCATCTCTCCTCTGCCTGTCTCCCTCTCTGTAGACTCATGGGTGGACCACACCTCCATCTGTCCCTCTGTCCACTGCTAATGATGTGGAGGCTTGGTTTGACTTATACCAGCTATGAGGGTCAGTGTTGTGCGAGTTCACACCTCGCAAGAGCCAGCTCAGAGTTCAGCTCACACAGATTCAAATGAACTGGTTCATGATCATAGTTCACAATTTTTCATTAAGTTCACATTTTTTTAATGAGCTGCTTTGAGCTTTTCTTTTTAGGTACAACCTCCTCCGACCATCCATCCAATCACTGCCACTTCCTGAACCAAATGCATTACTGTATACTTCGACAGAGTCACAGACAGAGATGACTTTTAAAAGCAAAGAAAAACGATGTGAGTCAATGTTTTACCACTTAAACAATGTGTCATAAAACAGGACAACTCGAAACAGATTGGCTTGCCGATGTAATTCAGCTCTGTATGGGCCTATATTATAGATATATAGAGGTGTAGTAAAAGTATCCTGTAGATGCAAAGGAAATTTGATTTAGCTGCATGAACCAAATGATGCAGCAGTTCAAAAGCATAAAATAGATCATAGGCTGGTCCAGGCTCCACTACTGGCTTCATTACATTCACTAGCTGAAAGATGCTATCATGCCAGGTGCTGTAGAACACAGTTCTTTCAATGTTTTTTAGCAGTTGGCAAACAGCTTGTTGAATCTACCATTTCTGTCATTTTCATAGGCGTAGCCAAAGGCTGGGGCTTGTCGAGCAGAGGGGGAAGCAGCATTGACGAATGAATCCTGTGATCTTTGACGGGTGACTGGCTTTAGCCGAAGTGTGCTTGTCAAGTTGCCCTTGACTCAGCTTCCACCGTTCTGAGATTAGTCATGATGCATTATTTTACACATGTAGCGACCATAGACTGTAAATAAAGATGGACGTAGCCTCTGTGACATCACCCACAGGTTTCTGAAGCTCAGAGTGAGCTGCTCCACCATCTCAGCAGTGCGTGACTCCGCCTCTAACTCCCAGCATATTCAAATGTGGTCAAAGAGGAGGGGTGTGAGTGGAGCTGCGACTTTGATGCGTGCATATGCTCACCCACCTATCACTCAAAGAGGCCACGCCCTCAATTGTTCATGACTGCATTCGTCTTTTCTTCCTCAGCGTTAAGAGGCAGCAGTAGCAAGTAAATGAGAAAATTACACTGTGAAAAACTGCTGTCAAGTATGACAATAAGATAATAAGATGTAGTGTAATTCACTCATTTACTTAACTGCAGTTGCCTTTTAACCCACAGGATGAAAGGACTCTATTTCCTCCTCACAATTATAAGATAACCTGGTATCTAGATTTAATTATACTACCTTGGTGTTTCATATTTATTCAATATACATATTTACAGTTAACCAGATAACATAATACCTTATTAATTTTGTCTGTTCTGTTTTTTAATTTTCATATTAATATCTTTTCCTTTCTGGTAATGAAGCTGTAGGGTTCGATGTGCAGGACCTGCAGTAAGTCCATGCATACAATGTGTTTAATGTCATTTCAAAGGAATACGTTCTTTGGCTCTACCTTCCTATGTCTGTAAAAGTCACTGCACATCACTGTATCCTATTAATAAGTAGCCTGATGTTTTTCTTTCTCTGTGCCATAGAGCTCCATTATACAGGTGTTCAGTACATATACAAGCTTTATCAAAGAACCGACTACAATAAATCACCACTGTCACTGATCAAAACAGAAGCTTTTAGCAGTGGAGGTCCACTTACTGCTGACAGAGAGCGCTGATGTCAACTCAGCTATGTTACTTTCTTGTTAAAAGCCTATTAAAAAAACCACATAAGCCACAGAAAGGATTGTGATCACTTGTCAAACTCACTTGTAAATAGGCCGCTGAGCTGTGTGCAGCACCTGCTAGTTTTTGTACTGAACTGAACATAGTGTGAACTAGCAACCGACGTACTACTGAGCAAAGCTAGAGTCAGTTTTGAACATCTGGCAATGTGAACAGTGATGCGTTCACTTAGCTCAGGAAAACAGTGAACATATTACATAGTCAATGAGTATGAGTCTTTGGGCCATACTGAATAAAGTGATTGGATCCAGTGATGATGATGATGATGATGATTCTCAGCATTGACCCATACTGTAGCACGAGGTATCAACAACCTTCATTACACACACTCTGTAGGTCATTTTGACTCAACTTCACAGCAGAAATAAACATGTTCACAGCCTGGTACAAAAACAGTTTTGGTCTCTAGAGCTCATTTCCTCCTTCATGACAACTGTTTATATAACTCACCTGTTTACATTTTATTAAGGACTGAAGTTGGCACCAAAGTCTCAGCTCCACACGATTAGCAGAGTTAGGGGTGGAGTCAGACACTGCCAAGATGGTGATGAGCTCCTTTCAAAGTTTTTGTCTTCAGGAAGAGGTAAGTAGAGCGCCATAGACAGGGAAGGAAAGTGAGAAAGTATCGACATTGTTGATTTTGGCCCTTTAATGTGATTTGTTGACAATAGTGAGAAATATAAACTAACAACAGCCTTGTCCTTTAAAGCCGACTGAACACCCTATAAGTACAACCAGCAGTGTTGGTTCCCCCACACCCCCCTGAATTCGTTCTCTCTGCCACGAAGAGTGGAAAAGATGAAAAAGCTAGTGATTTTCCACTCTTCCACAGAAGCTGTTGTTTTTTGTAAATCATATCAGAGCTGTGGTAATGGTGAGGTCAATTTATTTTCTTTGTCTCTCTGCAGTTGAGATCACAGCAGTGAGTGCAGGATGGAGGTGTTGAGTGGGAGTTTACCTCCCTGAAATATTTATGAGAAAATGCACCAATCCAACTGTGCAACAGCCCCAACAGCGGGGCTGTAGTTCTCTCTTTCCTTATCTCCTCTCTTCACAAATTGTGTTTCTCAACACTCTCTCTTTCTGTTGTTACAAAGGTTTAGATATTTTGTTTGTTTTTTTTTTTGTTTGTTTTTATTTTCAAAATACTTGCTCCTCAGGCTTCTCCCTCCATGTTTTTGTACATTGTGTATTTTTTCACCCAACTGAGAAAAAACAGGGATGAGATCACTTCTTTAACCAACAGTTCTGGTCTCACTTCACTGAGTCATCAGTCACATTGGTCTCAGACAGTGTCCCTTCATGATGTGAGAGTTTTGATGTTCCCTTAGCAGCTGTATTGTATGTGTACTAGTAGTTGTTGTTTATTATCTGTGTTCAGACCATACGGACAGGAACTTCACTTATTTGAAAAAGGACATCACAACATTTTGTGTTTTATTTATTAATTTAACTGTTAAATGATATTCTCTGTAACTTTATACAGTTTCTACACGTTGGTCTAAATGATTTTTGAACGCCTTCTCCAAACTGCCAGGGAGAACTACTAACACTACTTTACCATATTTTAATTTAACATTGAACATTTCAATTAACAATGAAAGATTCTTGGGTTAAATGGTCTCAGAATCAGCCGTCAAAACCAAGTCCTCCAACCTGAACCAGCAGCTCAGTTTTACAGCTCAGTCTCCTCAAAACCCAGTCCTGCTCTGGTCAGTAAAACCCTGAACTTCCCAGTACAAAGGACATGACCTCAGTGCAGACCTGTCGTCAGGTCTATTCCAAAAACCAGAATGTCTGTATTTGGTGGCTCTTTGAATTTAACATCACACATTATATTTTCCCATCTTACTATAAATAATACATGATTAGGACAAGTCATCGTGCCAAGGCTAAAAGAACCAGACAGACATCCATCTTTTAAAGTTGCTGATGTGCTGCAGTAAGCATATTGGGTTAATTGTGTTATTTTAGCTATTTTTTCATTACAACAGCTAATTACCAGTTCTACATTTAAGTGTACGCCAGTTTTGCCAAAGCACTCGTGGCTCTCTGCTTCTTTTAGCGACTTTCTCGCGAGGCTCAGTGAATCGGAAACATGGAAACCACATCATTATGTGCTATAGTTAGCCAGTCCCCAGTAGCTGGTGTGGGCCGATCCAGTGTAGCTACAGTTCTCCCTCCAGCAGCTCCTGTGCAGCCATGAGGCCAGGGCGGCTGGGTGACTGTTCATAACAACAAGAAGCATAATCCAAAGCAAAAGCCCATGGTTCACCACCAAACCTGTGATCAGCAACCAGCAGGTTTAAGGCTCGACAAAACCGAGCAAAGACACTTCAGGTAGTTTAATAATGTTTAAGGAGCGCAACCAAGCTCACACTGGTTTGTTCATTACAAAGTCTGAAGTGTTTCAGTGATTGATTTCACTGCAATTTGTCCGCCCTTCATCAAATGGGAACAAAAGTCAGTGTGTAGGTCCAGACAGCGCAGGAAGTATCCAGTGATTTTAGTCAGGACTGCTCAAAGTCAGCTTGAGTTGTCATAGGCCATGACCACTTATACCAATGAATATGGCACTTCAGATTTTGATTCTGTCCACCAGTTTTTCAGATACATGTTTGTGGCGCCGCCTATTGGTTGGGCTTATTCCCCACAGGGTTAGAACCATAATAATAAAGATAATAAAAATAATAATGAGAGTGGAGTCGTAGTGGCAGATCTGGATCATTCAGCTCCAGAGTCAGAGAAACCAGAATGAGGACAGAGAGAGAGAGAGAGGGACAGAGAGAGAGAGAGAGAGAGAGAGAGAGGGAGACAGGGGGGAAGTATGAACTACAGGAGAGAGAAAACACAAAGTTAATGACATGCAGTAGTGTGAATGCATGGAGAGAGAGAAGAGGTTTGCATCCATGGTAAGTTAACTGGTAAAGCATTGTGAAACATCAGTATTGTTGCTATGGTTACATATGGAATAAAATACCATATTCACTGACTTGGAGAACGCACAAACGAGCAAGTCTACCACATTGACCCACAGGAGTGGACCGGCGGTTAATGGTACCGTCTCTGCTTGATTAGATTTAGACAGAAAAACTACTTGGTTGAGTTCAGCAAAACATAATAAATACTTTCCTACAGTTAGAGGTCTCTCATCATCATGGTTACAAGAATAGCCACATAGTTAGGGTTGTGGAACAGTCATTCATAGGAGAGACAACGGTGAATAAAGGTTTGTCACAGGAAACGAGCAGCAGTCTGCTGTGTGAACGTCGTGTGTTCTGCTGATCCATCCACCCATCCTGACCTCTTCCTAACGAGAACATCCGCAATTTTTGTACTACATCACCTGACTTCCTCCTTTGCTCCTGTCATACTTACCACAGCTGCCAGAGGTTACCTAACAATAAACCATAACTATGGGTCATAACCATAGACTGTATAAAGATGGACGTAGCTTCTGTGACATCACCCACAGGTGTCTGAAGAGCAGCTTTGAAGCTCAGAGTGAGCAGCTCTACTGTAGCCATCTTGGCAGTGTCTGACTCCACCCCCAGCTCCCTGCTAAGCCAAAAATGGCCAGAGGTGGTGCATGTGGAGCCGAGACTTTGGTGCATACCAGTTTGTGGCAAGCAGTCACCCACCTGCCACTCAAAGAGGCCATGCCCTCAATTCTACATAACTCTAAGCCTTAATAAAATGTAAACAGGTGAGTTATATAAACAGTTGGCATGAAGGAGGATATTAGCTCTAGAGACCAAAACTGTTTGTTGTACCAGGCTGTAAACATGTTTATTTCTGCTGTAAAGTTGGACATTTTAACATGGGAGTCTATGGGGACTGACTCACTGTTGGAGCCAGACTCTGGTGGTCATTAGAGGAACTGCAGGTCTTGGTTCTTCTCTTTGTCGGATTTGTTGTAACAAGCTACTATGAGGTTGTTTTATTGTGTTGAATCATTACCCGTTGTAGTACCAGTAGAAGTGAGTTGATCTCTTGTATACTAACTTACATTCAAACTGTATAAGTATGTAATATAGCAGTGGGACATAGCTATATAAACCTGTGTCACATTCGTCTTCCACCTGAATGTCAATCCCCTCTTCTGTTATTATGCACAACGAGTCTTTTATCTTTATCTGTCATTTTGATGTACTGTGTGTGTGTGTCTCTCTCTCTTTCATGAGCCCACAAAGACCTTCATTTATATACTGCATATATAAAGATGCATAATATTCTCATATAGCCATTACTAGTTTTCACATGCTTGTTTGATATCTCCCTTTCCTCCAGGCAACATACTGTGTGTGTGTGTGTGTGTGTGTGTGTGTGTGTGTGTGTGTGTGTGTGGTTGTGTGTGTCTGTGTGTCTGTGTGTGTGTTCAGTACAGGAATGAGCAGAATGAACAAATTCTCTATATGAGCTGAGTATGCTGGGTTACCAGTGTCAGTAGTTTTTTGCACTATAGCTCCCCTCACTGGTGACTGAGGGCACTGACACTGAGCAGACAGTTCAGCCATGAAGTGTAGTATGTCACTTACTGGCTAAGAGGTCACTGATATTTTGCACAAATTACAGACACAATAATGATGCAGTGAATTGTGGTGCAGATAGGCTGCTAAGGTCTTAAGCCTCGAATGAGTGTTCACATGTAGCTACATACTGAACTACATGAAGGCAGGAGGAGACTGGACCCAATTAGAATCCAAGACTGAGTGGAAGCTTCAGTACAATTCAGACACACTGCCTGTGTCATTGTCTAACAGCATCTGGTAAACTACAAGTTGACTTTAAGATCTATAAAAACACACTTTACTATTAAAACAAAGAAATGCAGTCTTCCAGACAGTTCTACATTTCTGAATTGATCAACAATAATCAGAACAATGCCTCATTTGTATTCTCTTCAAAAGACAGACTGACTAATCTTTCTAAATCTACCCTCTGTGAATTTCTATCTATATCTATTTCTATGACTGCTCTCTTCTTTTCATATTAGACATAATTTCTTAAGCTTGACATGTTGAACGTCTTCTCCAGTGTTTCCAACTTAGCCACCTTTTCTTTTTTTTTTCAAAAAAATCGAGTGACTTTTTGGACAAACCCTCCAGCTACTTTCCAGAGAGTCGTCAGTACTGCGCTGTGGGCGAGAGTGGCTGCGTCCACACTATTACGTTTTCGTTCACATCTCTTTTGCTATGTTTTTGCCTCCTGTCAGACGACTCTGGAGGTTTGAGACTTTTGGAAACTCTGCTGGACGTGGTTGGTAGTCTGGACGGACAGAAACTGAGACCTTTGGAACCAATGACATAAACAGTCATGGTCACTCTTGATTGGGTCTCATCAGCGTCTACTCCCAGTGGTGAATACAACATGATAATGATGTATGTGTTACTGACCTCGTTGCAGCTGTTGTGCAGTAAATGAAAATGTTGTAGTGTGGAATATGCTGTGTCTACTCTGTGTCTACTCTGGAGGCAGAGACAGAGCTGCGCATGTGCAGGCTGTGGAGTGTGTGAGAGAAAAAAAAGATATTGTGGCTCTTCTAATGTTCTCTGTGAGTGATCATTTTACAGTATATTCAGCTGAAATCACAGCTCAGTCTTTGTCTTTAACTTATATGTTTGGAGATTTGGTCAGACGACGTCGTGGTTGTAAAATGAGGATTTTAGCAGCAGCAGAGCAGCAGCTTGAAGTGACTGCTGGGTAACATGTCTTAATGGACTACATTTCAGTCACTGTTTCTGACTTATTCCGTTGTCTTGACAACAGAATCAGAAAAATCAGTCAATGAGAAAAGATTGAATTCAGCTGTATTAAATTCTGTATGTGTGAGCACAGAGAGGAGAGAACAGATAAAGAGTTGAAATTTGGTTAAATGCAAATTCCACATGATGACATCATGAATATGCTAATTAGTGTATTATGTCATCTAGCGGCATTTAGCGACTTTCCTTTGAAAGTAGCTAGCAACATTGGTTTTCTCTAGGTAATCTAACAATATTAAAATTCATGTGTCCTTGAGAAATAGTTGACCCCCCGAACTGTCATTGTATGATTCGCATTCCGCCTAGATACATCTGTACTTAATAATTATAGACCAAGTTCCAGTCTTTGTTTTCTGTGCAAAAGACTAGATAGAATTGTATACAAACAACAAACAACTGGATACATATCTCTTAACTCACAATATACATACCAATCATAAGGTTAATCAATCTTAAGATCTACAGAGCCTCTCAGAATAATTTGATTTTAGTCAGACTCAATCTCACTGCTGCCTTTGAACCTGCTGATAATGACATTTTAAGGATTCATAATTCAGTGGTCTTAACAGGCCATGTTCTTACCTGGTTTTCATCTTACTTTAAGGACTGGAGCTTTCATGTTTCAATAGGTCAAAGGACTCTGTTGGTCCCAAAACCTTTATTATTATTTTGGAGACTGATCGTAATTTTGAAAATCACAATAACAATATCACCAGGACAGTGTTTTCAAAAGAAAAAAATCTCTGCAGTCTCTAAAAACTCTTTCCCTTCTCTTTGCTCTCTCCATAACAATGTTAGCAAACCACAAATTATGAGCCATGTTTCCCTGTTTTTTGTTGTTGGTTGCTACTGGTCAGCGCAGGTGTCATTGATTGTTACCATGGTAACATTGGTCTTTGGCCTGAGTTAGCCTGGGGGTAAGGTGTCCAATTTTTTTGTCTTAAAGTGACTAACATTAGACTGATCTATGAGCAACATTAAGACTGGGCCAACACTACTGACCAGCCTGAAATATCTTTGAGATATTTAAGAGGTCATCAGGCAGTGGTCTTCTAGCTGTACAGAGAATTAGATCCAAGTCTGGTGAGGATGTCTTCAGTCAGTCTGCAGTGTGTGTGTCTGTGTGTGTGTGTGTGTGTGTGTGTGTGTGTGTGTACCAATAATAAAATTAACATTTGCATTCACAGAGGAAGCAAATAATGTTGATTATCTGGATCAGCAGTGTCTATCAGATGAGTGAGTGAAGTCATCATATTGGATGCAGGAGAAAGAGGCAGGTGTAAACATCTCTCATTGACAGCAGGGCATGCTGGGTGCTCTCCATCAGCAGTGATGAGTATCTACTGACAGTGGTCAGAGGAGGGACAAACCATCATGCTCATCATTGTACTGTCATGTTCCCTTGCTTAAAATGCATACTTTATGTTATATGAGTATTTATTATGTTTTTGCTTTGTTCTACATAGAAGCATCTTCTCTTGGGATAAACTGATATTAGTTAAGACTAATAAAATATGAATAATCAGTAAGTATAAAGCTCAAGGCTATAGGTGAATGCACATGTAGTCATTCATTCTTAGTGCTATACTGCACTGCCCTCCTGTGGTTCATTCACTGCACTGCAGCTCCAGTGGGAGAATCTCCATCATGTAGCTGCACCTATTTGTAATGATGACAATGTCTGCAATAGTGCACAGAGCATTACTAACTCTCCTTTCACACCTGACAGCTGCTTGGTCACAGACTGACACTGACCAGTGAGAGATAATAAACTGATTATAGTATCCAGCATTGAAATATCTAAGGACAGTGTGGAGGGAATATTTACCAAAACTAATCAGACAGTTATGTTTGTTTGTGGGGATTTTGATAGAGACTTGTTAAGTTCTAACAAACACACAATGGCTGATGATTTTATGAACATAGTGTATAGTATGAGTTTATATCCACTTATCACTAAACCAAGCAGAATAACAGCACACTGTGCCACTCTAATAGATATATATAATATATAATTATACGTATACGTACTGATGAATGACATCAGTTTTTGTGATCTATGACTGTGATTGTGGGAAGGAGGAGGATGACCATGAAAAGAAAAGAAATTTATATTGACAAAGCATATGAAACATTTCTAAAAATATTGAAATCATTACATGACAGAAACTGTCCAATAAAACAATGTACAGGAAGCAAAATTATACAAACAGGCCATGCATCACAAAAGGACTGGAATACTCATAAAGACACTTCATAAAATGTAGAACTATAGAGGCAGAAAATAAATACAAATACACTGAAATAAGATAACTAATATTATGAGGAAATGCAAGAAGGAAAATTATATCAAAATAACAGAGAATAACCGAATAAGTTATCCCATTATATAAAGCTGGACACTAACATCACTAAAATCACTGCACCAATTAAAGGCCTTAAGAAATGTAATTTGTCAAGAAGACAACGAGCTAATGAACATGGATATAAATAAATCATAATTTGAATTTTTTTAAACTTGGCTTTCAAATGTTTTATGAGGAAGGAAATACAGTTATGAAATGTTTACAGTATTATAGAACAAGTTTTTGGTGAGGAGCACTGAATGTAAACATAACTTTTGCTTGATTACAAGAAAACTCCATAGAGCACCTTCTCGTAGTATTTCAAGATAAGATTTCATTTTTTCCCCTCAATGCGCCCCTAATACTGCGTCATAAACTATGTGATGATGGGTTTTTTGGGGGTTTTTTTGTATTATACAAATTTTACATTTACCTGTTATGAGGGGTTTTTTTTTCTTCATATAGAGGTCAAAATACATATGCCTTGATAACGAGATAATGATAATAGGCTATATTACAGTTATTCTCAATCGCTTTGATGCAATTCACTCATCAGAAACATCATTCTCACAACTCTTAATGATGATCTCCAAAACAGTTCATTTCTCAGAACCCTAAATCACCAAATTCTCTAAAACAATCTAAACCTTGTTCACGTGTCGAAACATGAAAAGTCAGTCAGTCACTTCAACATTGTCACCAGAGCTTCAAGACTTGGATTACAAATGTTTTGATGTTCTGATAAAAACCTGACTGACTTTAGAAAAAGAGAACTGCAAAAATATAGAGTAAAACTGTTCATACACAACACTGAACTGCCGTTACAACAGTAACATGTTGGAAAAAACATTGTTTCAACATTGCATTGGTGTTTATTGTACTGTTTACATTTCAACAGATCATTGTCCTGTCACTTTACAACACTGTATGGAAATGTATTTACAAGCCTGTGGAAAACAGAAGAGCTTTAAATTTAGAAAAAAATTACTATACTGAAAAAAGTGTTTGCCATTTGATGCAACATTGAGGTGGCGCACACTTACAGATACCTAGGTGTGCACCTGGACAGTAAATTGGACTGGTCCCTGAACACAGATGCCATCTAACTGAAGGGGCAGAGCCGGCTCTTTTTCCTCAGGAGGTTCAGGTCCTTTGACGTCTGCAGTGAAATGCTGCACATGTTTTATCAGTCAGTGGTGGCCAGTGTACTCTTTTATGCTGCAGTCTGCTGGGGCAGCAGCATGTCAGAAATGAACACAAGGAGACTGGACAAGCTGGTCAAAAAGACTAGGGGTCTGTGCTTGGCAGGAGTCTGGACTCACTCAGGATTGTTGTGGAGAGATGCATGCAATATAAGCTGGAGGCCATCTTGGACAATACCAACCATCCTCTCCACAACATTCTGGCAGGACAGAGAAGCAGCTACAGTGCAGCAAACGTCTCATCTTCACTGTGCTTGCAGAAACAAGATGTTCAGGAGATCCTTTGTTCCCCACTGCATCAGGCTGTAGAACACCTCAGCCAAAAGGAAGTGGACTAAAACTAATTATTATTATTTTATTTATTATTAACTGTTTATTGTTATTATTATTATTATTATTATTATTATTATTATTATTATTATTATTATTATTATTATTATTATTATCAACAATGAGCTAATGGGACATATCATCTATCTATCTATCTATCTATCTATCTATCTATCTATCAAACACTTGATATTTAGATGTTTTTACTGTAGAGTTTCATTTTGCAGCAGATTTGTGGCACTTTGCATTTTGTGTGCATTTTTTGGATTTGTGCGTAGATGATGTAAATGATGAACTGGTTTGAGAACTGCATTAAGAGTTGTGAGAATGACAATACAGATACAGCGCCATGAAAGTGAGGTTTTATTTCAGCAAATATACATTTATGAATGTAAAATTTGCAAAAAAGATGGATTGATTAGAAAATATTATTTTCCATATTTTGTGTTGATCCTTTAGTAACCAAGAAAATACATGATTATATGTGTATATGATATAATCAGCCAATAGGGGCGCTACTGTCACCGCTTCTCCCAGGAACCAAATAAGGAAATGACGTTCTCCATGAGGCGCCTCGGTCTCAAATAGAAAGCTGAAGCTCGGACACTGGGACCGGGTGTGTGGGGAGAAGGGGGGTGTAGGAGCCGGTGTGACTCGAGACGAGGTTAGTGTTATTTTAAATAATAACTTTAATTAAGTTTAGAGTCACCGGAGTTATTCTTTTACGCGGGAAACTGAGCTCGTGGAGGCTGACCAGCTGGTCGGCTACTACTGTCTATCGCAGCACGTGCAGGGCCGGATTAGCATCACTTACATTGTAATGAGCAGTTTAATGGAAAATCCTTTATAGTTCTTATCAGTTTAGTGTGATTCTGTGTGATGGGAATCTACAACAATGTGTAAAGTTTCCTGCTGATAATGTACATGTGTCATAATTAGCTGGTGTACAATGTAGCAAATGTCTCATATTTCAAAGGTTCAGCTGAATTTACAATTATTCACTCTAGCATTTACATTAAATGGTCGTGACGCAGCTATAGCGGACTTATTACTAAAGGTGTAATTTCAAATTCTTTATTAATGCGTCTAAAACACATTTAATGACTCATATTGTTCTAACAAGCTCATATTATTTGAATGGGTTAACTTGAGGACACATGTATTATCTCTATCCTTATTTCTGCGCGTGTTCAAATGGAGACCTTGTAATGGTGTGTTTATGAACACAGCTAGTGTGTCCCAGCGTGTCCTACTTTTTGACGTGTGTTTCTATCCTCAGTCTCTTTGCCCTGGTCACAAAATGGGCACTGACAGCTGAACTACCTCCAAGTGAAGCGAGATTTGGATGCCACTGGAATGTGTGTGTGTGTGTGTGTGTGTGTGTGTGTGAGTGCGTGCGTGCGTGCGTGCGTGCGTGCGTGCGTGCGTGCGTGCGTGCGTGCGTGCGTGCGTGCGTGCGTGCGTGCGGGCGTGAGTGAGTGCGTGTGCGTGTCTTAAATTCTGAGCAGGAGGTAGACCTTCCATCCACTAAAGACATTGCTGACATGTGGACATTGATTATACATCTTTTTTTAGACACAACCTTCACAAAGCTGAATGCACTCTGAGCACTGCCCCTCAGTTCACATGAAACAATAAGTAGCTTAAAAACTACAGAGACACCGAGTACATTTGTGATCTGACTTACAATAGGAGTAATTAAATAACCTCAAGTCAACAATAGTCAGTACTTAACAAAGTGCCAAAAATATATTTACAAAGTGGTTTTAGAAGAGAAATCAATACAAATCTGTATATATTGATTGAATCCAATGTTATATTATGACATGTTTACAAAAAAATCCCAGTTTAATCCAAATATATAAAGGACTTGTAGCTGAAAACAAAGATCACCGTTCAGATTATTGCCAAGATTATGTCCATAGCATTTTGCAGTGTTTTGATGTACCATGCTAAATACTCCACCTTTGTTGCTCCACAGTGCAACAGTTAACATCAGATACATTACCTGGGTCATTTTATGAACACACAGTGTATAAGCTAAGATAAGCTACTGCACTGATTGACACTGGGAAAGGTCCTAAGAAATGTAGTTCGTCAACAAAGGTATAGAAAAAGAAGACAGCGAGCTAATGAACATGGATGTAAACAAATCATTTTTTTTTTTTGAATTGGCTTTCAAAGGAAGGAAATACAGTTTTGAAATGTTTACGGTAATATAGAACAAGTTTTTGGTGAGGAGCACTGAATGTAAACATAACTTTTGCTTGTTTACAATACAGACACAGCGATGGAATAAAATTTGTTCTTCAAGCTGCCAATAAGATTCCACCTGAAACATTCAGATGTTGGTTCTTCCTGAATGTTCTAGAGCCTTTTAACATCAAAAAATTAATCCCTTTCAATCTATTTATTTTAAGATAAAAACCTCTTAGTTTAAGATGGTACATAAGACAGATTCTTTACTATCATCTTAGCTTGAAGATGCTTTTGGGCATCAGAACCCTGGTTCATCCACTTATGGACATGATGTACAAGAATCATGAAGGGTTTGAGAACAGTCTGGTGAAACCACAGCAGCCTGAGATCAGTCCTACTGAACACCTTTGTGATGAAGGATTGTCCCCAGGTCAGCTGTACTTCACGATAGGACTCTACATGTTCCTTTTTGAGCCACTGTCCACATTGAGCAAGGCCTCTGTTTGTGTGGTCTGTGAGTGTACAGCCTCACATGGTTCACACTCTGAGTAAACCTGACCAACAGTATTGGAAAACCAAAACAATCAATCTGGTATTTTCATTCTCCGAGTCGTGATAGTTTTAGTTTTTAGGGAGTTCTTTCGTGTGTGATTAGAGGGTCTGAGGACAGAGGGTGTCATAATGCTATACACATTGTTATTGTGATTTGTGATATTGGGCTATATAAATAAAATTTGACTTAACTTGAATATTAGTTTGTCCTGTGACTGAACCATGTTATCTGTGGACTATGACAGGATGGGTGACATAGCACAAGATGAAGCAAGCTTCTACTCCAACGCTGAGGGCTACTGGAAGGACGTTCCCCCCACAGTGGAGGGCATGCTGGGAGGTTACGGCAGCATCTCCAGCATTGATATCAATGGCTCCAAGGCGTTCCTGCAGAAGTTTCTCGGTGTAAGAAACTCTTCTCGATCCGATGATGAATATATCTCATCAAATGTGAATATGTCTATGTATTAATGTTTTATTTTACTGTGTAACTCACTAATAACCATTTCCACTTAATGTGGATGTTAGCAAGCCTAAACTGTGCTAAGTAGGAGGGAGCACACCTTTATTCTTTCTCTGCATAGTAACCCAGAAAAACAAGAGTGAATCATTTGTTTCTTAGAGTATTAAAGCCACAGTGAGGGAATAAAAATCTGAAATTTCGAGAATATAGTCATAATATTATGATAATAAAGTTGTGATTTTGTGAAAAAAATCACAATATTTTTCAAAAAGTCATAATATGAGAATAAAGTTAAAATTTTACAAGAAAAAAGTCATAATATGAGAATAAAGTTGTAATTTTAGGTTGTGTGTTTTAAAGGGGAAATATCAGAAGCTTTAAAATGAGGAACATGGAGCATCCTGTGAAGTTCTACTTTAGCAGAGGTTTCACAAATAAGGAAATACTTTATCTTTTGGCTCATCAGCATCAGCATCATCATCAGCATCAAGACATTGAAACAATAGTGAAGAAACTGAATCTATTCTATTGTCAGACAGTTAAAGAGCAGCTGCCAGAACTAGCTTAGGCTGACACTGACTGTTCTTTCACCTGTTTGATTGGTTGATGTAATATTCCTTAAAATGTTTTTTTCTCTCAAGATTCTAGTGATCTTTATTAGGGTTTGATGCACAGGACACGAGTCACTTGACTTGGCCTCAAACCAAACCGGAGATATGAATCTGATGAGTTAGTTACGAAATGAAACAAGTTTTTAATCAAGTGTTGAACAGCACAGACAACAAACCTTAGATTATTATATAAGACTCTGTTGTTGTCAACAAAAAAAAGACAGTTTGCAAAACATTCAACTCAGAAATTACAAATGATTGTGATTGTGTCACAGGCACAACTGATCATTTTAATTAGAGATGTATTAATGTAAGTTCAGGTTTATCATCATGTCCACACACATGCTTGATAAAGATGATGCCAGTCTTTCCTCCTCTGTATCAATTCTGAAACCTGAACTTGTGTATCGGCTGATGCTAAGTACTGATCCGATACCAATGTGTTAAAAAAAACATTTAACAGTTTTATACTAAACCCTGTCCAACATGAACAGATACATGACTCTTTCTTTTATTGTCTGATTTCACTGTAGTGCCAGTAGCTGTGCAGAGCAACTTCCTGTGTAGGCTGCCGTTTTAGAGCAGCGAAGAAGAACTGATTTCAGGGAAACTGCCCTTGTATCCGGGTGTGAAACTATGAAGTTTATTAATAGATTACATGGTGGTTCACCTGGTAGAGCAAGTAACATGAAGGCTTAATCCTAACTGCAGTGGCCTTGGTTCAAATCTGACCTGTGGCCGTTTGCTGCATGTCACCCCTCAAAACTATTGGGGGGGTGACAAAACTATGAAAAACCCTGACAAGAGCTAGAAAGATGCTCTGTGAACATTTTTAAATGACAGCTGAAAACCTATTTATTTAACTTGGCTTTTAATTAATTCTCGCGCTCGGAAGATGCATCATTACATTGTCAGTAACTTTAATGGTGTCTGCTCGATTTTCAGCGCCTGACTTGATCGAGCAGGAGACGGCTCTGGTTGAGATCATGCTCCTGTGCCATTCTTGGGCGGGCCAGGCTCAACCTTGAAGAATGGCCACTCTGTAAGCCATAGGCAGAGGGCAACAGGAAGAGGTGAGTGTCTGGTCATATTATGCTGGCAGACATAGTGAGAGCGCTTGAGTGTGTTTCTGAATGATTTCATGTTGTTACCTGCCAGGCTTGGCGTTTTTATTGCATTATGTGAAAGGTCCTGACTGCAAAGGAGAAGAAGACGGCAGTCTGGATGATCGGACAC